>NC_141054.1:20062171-20389671 GCF_041138505.1 Cibotium barometz
AAAATTGATGAGAATATTACTTTTGGGTTAAAATAAATTCTTTATGCATCTTTCCATGCATAAATCCAATTTAGTAGGAATTACACTTTTAGAATCAAAGAATTTCTCTTATGCATCTAATTTAAGCATAAAATCATTTATGATGAAGATCACACTTTTAATATTAAAAAAATATCTTTTATGCATAAGTTTATGCATACAAATCATTTAGGATGAAAATCACTCTTTTAATATAAAAGAATTTCTTTTATGCATCTAATTTATGCATAAAATCATTTATGATGAAAATCACACTTTTAATATTTAAAAAAAATATCTTTTATGCATAAGTTTATGCATACAAATCATTTATGATAAAAATAACTCTTTTAATATAAAAGAATTTCTTTTATGCATAAAATCATTTATGATGAAAATCACTCTTTTGAATTAAAAATAATATTCTTTATGCATCTTTCTATGCATAAAATAAAAAAATATGAAAATAACACTTTGGATTAATGTAAATTCTTTATGCATCTATCCATGCATAAATCCAATTTAGTAGGAATTACACTTTTAGAATAAAAAGTAAAACTTATTTTTACATAATTTTAGAAAATTTTTCCATAACCTCCTTTGTATGGCTGACCATTTTTTAATTTTTAACTTTCTAAAATCAACTAGAATTTCACCAAGAGTATTTAATTCGTTCTAATGTAAGCAATTTCTACTTATTTAAGAGAAACATTATGAAAAACTTGATTTTATCCATTAATCATTCATCTAGGATGAAGAATGGTTGGATTTACTAAAGAAGAGAGGGGAATGCCTTTTTTCAATGAGGCATAACATCATTTCAATGAGGCATAACATCATTTTCATTTTAGAGAAGACAAAAATCATAAAAACTATTAAAATTAAGCATAAATGGAAATTTATGTATTTCCTTACTACCATTCATCAATTAACTTCAATAGCATTAAAAAGCCATTCCGATTAAGCTTCTCAAGCTTGAGAGGGGTTGAGAAGAGAAAAACATTGAGAAATTATGGAAAAAGATCAAAATTCACACTTTACCTTACAAATTGCTTGATTCTTTGATCACACTAGAGGCCCCCAACCAATCAATTGGTTTGCTGTGTTGATGGAGCCACCAATGGAGATTGAAGAAGGAGGGAAGCTCCAATTTCTTTAATTTGGAGGGAATTTTAGAGAATAGTAAAAATTATCATTATTTCAGCATAATTCAAGCATAGTATAATTCTCCTATTTTTTTACAAAGGACTCAGGTTCTATTTATAGGAGAGGGAGGCTCTACCCAAGACCAACTGATTTCTAGAAATTTTGAGATTCAGCTCGGTTGAATTTGGACTAGATTTAGACCTAGTTTGGTTCCTTTTTGATTCGGTTTTGATTCGGTTTGATCCAAGAGAGAGGAGAGATAAAAATATCACATTATTTTTTAGTTTAAAACTCATTCAAGCATGTGAAGTAGGTGCCTCCTTGAAGGGACTCTCCTTCCTTACACATGTGTCAAAATGGAATCATTATACCCAAAATATCTCATTTTTTTAGTAATACTCATAGTTTTTTACTAATAACCCTTGTACATAGTCAACTCTTCATCTTATGTGAGCATTTACTCATTTTTGGGTATTTTTCTTTTACAAATTGGATTTATCTCCTCCCCACACATGGATTGATCTTATTATCCCATAGGAACCTTAATTTAAAATTTCAAAAAAAATCTTGATCCTCAGGATAAGGCCTCTTGAACAGATTATACTTGATTTCTAATGCACCTTCTAGAAATCATTTTGAACTTCTGTTTCAGGGGAACTTATTTTAATAAGATGAGAAATTTTTCTATCCAAAAATATTCAAAACCTGAATAACCTCTCTCTAGGCGAAAACAGGTAGAAACAAGATCTTTGATATTTTTGAAGAGAGATTTGACTACAGGGGAAGATACTAGACATCCTGAGAGGCTGGGGAGGAGTCTTACAATCAAGCCCTTAATCAACATTGCAAACCTATCTTGATCCCATTCCACAACTTTGACTAGACTCATGGAGGTGTCAAGCACACACAACCGTATTAGATACCTTCTCTTGCAATAATGATCCATTCCACATATTTCACAGCTATAGGAGAGAACTCAAGGGTTGTCTTTACTACTTGTAATTTGGCCTTCAATCGTGGTTCACAACATGCATGCAAACATTCATATTTGTCCTTGTCAATTTGAGAATATTCTGCAAGCTCGCACCATTGACTGGACACATTTAATGAGCATTTTGTGTTGAAGAACTTTAGCAGTTCTTCTTGAAAGACCTGATCTTGCTTCATCGTTCATTGCCTTCTATGTAATATTAACAACATTCCTGTCTTGTCTAGCTTGAATAGTACGATGGTTCTATTCTTGATTTTGTCCTAGATGCACTTGACATTCTCTTAACTCAAGGCCAATAGACACCTCATATTAGTTATGGTTAAGAAATGCCCACCAAGTTTCCTCTCCTTTATTTTCTTCAAAAGGTTGATCCACCTCTCATATATGTCGAGAGGATACGTGACCATGTGCGTATCCTTGGTCACAAAGTCATTACTGATGGGTACACTAGCCACACTGATATAAAATTCTGCAAAAAACAAAAGATATATAAGATACATGCAATCTCAATACCTTAAAAATGTTATAAGGATAATGACACCATTCCCATTCTCCTTTAGTAATAATCCCAATGGCACGAGAAGAGAATGGCACCACTGTCATTCTTCCCTTAGTAATGGTTTGGGGGAAGAATGGTAGTGGTGACAATCTTCCATATTACATTCCTTGAAAGGTAAAATGGCAGTGGTGCCATTCTCTCCTCAAACCATTCTTACCAAGAAGGATTGAGACCACTACCATTATCCCTTCATACCATTTTTACAAAGGGAGAATGGCATTCTTACTAAGTGAGAATGGCAGTGGTTCCATTCTCCCATCCAAACAATGTAAGCAAGGGGATTGATAGAGATTCCATTCTCCCCTCAAACCATTACTAACCCAGGTAGAATGACAGTGGGCCATTCTCCCCTTATACCATTCTTACCAAGGGAGAATGGCATTCTCACTAAGGGAGAATGTAAATGGTGCCATTCTCACATCCAAACAATGTAGTCATAGGGAATGGTAGTGCTTTCATTCTCCTTTAGCAATTGCACCACTACCATTCCCCTTGCCTACATTGTTTGGATGGAAGAATGGCACCATTGCCATTATCCCTTGGTGATAATGTCATTCTCCCTTGGTAGGAATGGTATGAAGGGAGAGTGGCACCATTGCCATTCTCCCTTAGTAATAATCTCATTCTCCCTTGTTGGTAAGAATAGCGTGAGGGGAGAAAGGAACCATTGTCATCGTCCCTTAGTAAGAATTGTTTAAGGGGAGAATAGCATCACTACCATTCCCCTTGCCTATGTTATTTGGATGGGAGAACGGCACTACTGCCTTTCTCTCTTAGTTAGAATGACATTCCTTTAGTTTTTCCTTCTTCACCTCATGCTTAAGCATACGATTTTTTTATCCCTTTTCCTCATGGAAAGGCATGAGGTATGCACATGTGTTCGGTGTTTTTGACATTATTGAAATCTTTGGACACGTTCATTTACGTAACTTACTATCAAAGTCCTGCATACATATTGACTAGGAGCCTAGAAACAATTAAATACAGGAATCATCACCTTGTAATCAAGGCCAAATGGAAAGTATTTACCATACTCCAATATTCATGTCATGCCTGCATCCTTCTTCTCCAACTTCTTCTGAATTGCTTTAAAATCCACTTCATGTGATGACAGTTGATACACAACCATGGCATGTGAAGATCGTGCTTCGTCCACCCTTGTGTCTTCTTGCTCTTTTCTTGTCCCTCATTCATGTATTAAATCTCCACCTATCCTTGACTTCTGACGTTTCTCATCACCTGCCTTCATACCTTTGTCCCCAATAGCATCCCCACCTTTCTCCTCATCCTTCTTAGTCTTCTTTGATTTCTTGCCCTAGACTACATTCTTGAAATTTTTGTTGAGAAGTTGATCAATGCTACATGTATCTGATGTACACCACCTCTTACTTTGTCATGCTATCTTCCTTGTAGGAGTTCATCCTTGCATCATCATAGCACGAAGGGTCTAACTAGTATAATGTTCCTCCTGGTGCATACACATTTATGCAATGTATAACTGAGTTTCCTACAACATAAACGTCTTCTAGATGACTGACTTGCCCCACGTCGATATACTCACCATGTTTATACACAAATAAGTGAATACGGTGTAGTTTTTGGAGAGCACTATTGTAATTGTCAAGGTACCACCCTTTAGGATCTGAGACTCCATCCACATAAGAAACCTCTATGGATTTTCTCTTTGCTTTCATTGCCTTTGACATATCTATTCAAAAAATGGAAAATGTAAAAATAATAAGATCATTGTAACACTTATGAATTCAAAAACATTGAAATATAAATAAGATTGAATATGAGATCTTTGTATAGAAACAAATCCACAGTAATAAGATATGAATTAAAAAACATTGTATAGAAACAAATCCACAGTAATAAGATATTAGACACACATCTCCTAACATATTGAATACACTTTTTTCAAGAAGATAAATCCAAATATAATGTAACTCTAGGGAGCTACTCAAAACTATACTCTCATAGAAAAAATGAATAGTATGAAGAGATAAAATTAACATTAAAATCTTATACTCAATTGGTTAATGTTCAATACCACCGCCATTCTCTCTTATATTCAAGGAATAATGGTAGTGGTTGAAGTGGAGAATGGAACCACTACTATTATCCCTTACATTCTAGGAATAATGGCAGTGGTACCTTATCTTGATTGACAGAGAGAATGGCACCACTTCCATTCTCTTAACTGACCGAGAGAATGGCAGTGGTACCTTATCTTAATTGACAGAGACAATGGCACCACTTCCATTCTCCCCTTTCATTTAAGGAAGAATGGCAATGGTGCCATTCTAAACGCCTCCTATCACCTTCAAGGGGGGGAATGGCACCACTACCATTCTCCCTTACATTGAAGGAATAATGGTAGTGGTGCCATTCTCTCTCACATTCTAGGAATAATGGTAGTGGTGCCATTCTCTCTCACATTCGAGGAATAATGGCAGTGGTGCTATTCTCAAGGCCTCCCATCACTTCACGGGGAGAATGGCACCATTGCCATTCTCCCTTACATTCAAGGAATGGCAGTGGTGCCAATCTTGAGGCCTCCCATCCCATAACCTTGAAGGGGAGAATGGAACCACTACCATTCAGCCTTACAAAATAAAAGGACAAATAGCAGTGGTGTGACTCTAAAGGTCTTCCATCACCTTGAAGTAGAGAATCACACCACTGCCATTCCCCCTTACATTCAAGGCTAGATGGCAGTGGTGCCATTACCCCTTACTTTCAAGAAAGAGTGGCAGTGGTGCCATTCTTAAGGCCTCCCATCATCTTCATTGAAGGAGGGAATGGCACCACTGCCATTCTCAGGCCTCCCATCCGCTAAAGGGGAGAATGGCAGTTGTACCATTCTCAAGGCCTCCCATCCCATCACCTGGAAGGGGAGAATGGAACCACTACCATTCCCCCTTACATTCAAGACTCGATGGCAGTGGTGCCACTCCCCCTTACATTCAAGGAAGAATGTGAGTGAAGCCATTCTTATCAAAGCCTCCCATAAACTTGATTGAAATGGATAATGCCACCACTGCAATTCTCAGGGCCTTCCATCACCTGAAAGTTGTGAATGGCACCAATTCCATTTCTCAAGGCCTCCCATCCCATCATCTTGAGGGGTAGAATGACCCCACTGCCATTCCCCCTTACATTCAAGGAAGAATTGCAGTGGGTGCCATTCTCAAGGCCTCCCATCACCTTGATTGAAGGAGAGAATGGCACCACCGCCATTCTCCCCTTTCGTTCAAGGAGGAATGGCAGTGGTGCTACTCTCAAGGCCTCCCATCACCATTATTTTTGAGAGGTATTCCTTGTGAGAATCTCATCTTTGTATTTGTTTCATTTGGGACAGATTCATCACTCCATTGGGTGGCCCATTTTAGAGTATAGAAGAAGGTGTTAAATCAGTCCACACGTGTGTTCAGGCCTCTATGTGAGCACAACATACTTTGTGAGTCTTACATTGAGATCATTATTTTATCTCTCTCTCTTCATTCTCTTAGTGAGTGGCACATTAGGATATTAAGGGAGGAATCATGACTTAGTGGGACACAACATTGTCGGTGTGAATAAGCATTAGAAGAAGGGAACCACTATGTGAGAGAAACTTTGTGTGAAGAGAAAGTATTGGTGGTGAGTGCACTATGAAGGGAGTTTATTGCATCAAAATTAAAGCTAGAGATCCTCATCAAAGCCATAATCAAGTGGTAACCCCCCATTGATGGTTGAAAGCATCATATTGCAAGGTATAATGTACTATTTTTCCTCCTAATATGTGAAAACAGACAAAAAAAATAGTCTTTTTGGAGTCCTCTATTGCACTTGTGTGTGCATCTCCTTCAAGGATTTTCTTATGGTTTTTGTAGCCCAACACAGGGCACCTATGGTGGAGCCCAAGTGTGCAAGAAACCTCATAAAACATGTGCCTTTCAACTCATTCAAAAGAAAAGGGTCCTAAGCGGGTGTTGTGTAGAGAACAAATAGAGTTTTTGGAGGTGTTCAATTGCTTCCATCAGTAGCATATCGGGTAGCTCTATCATGGGTACTTGTAGCCCACTTTGTGGCAAGTTGGCTGAGTGGAAGAAGCAGTAAAACCAGCACATACAATGCATATACTTCATCATCTTCTTTAAAAGGGTTCTCCAGATCTTTTACAAGTAACTTAGTGCTATTTAGGTTCTTAATTGGCACTTGATTAGGTGAAACCGGTGAGAAATGTTTGGGGGCTCCTCTGGCACAGATAGGGTGATTCCTTCTAGCAGAAATTCAATGCAAATCTACCACGACTGTAGAAGAACTAGTCCTCCCTAGTTTGATCACCTTACCCCTTGTTTATAGGAGGGAAAGTTCAAAAGTTAAAAATTATTTTTGTGATTATTATTTGAAAAATTCCAAGGTGTAAAAGGCATGTTTACATAGTCTCAGTGTGAGCACTATCTCATTAGCCTAGCTATACAAATCTAAGTGGATGTTACACTCCTTTGTGATGATCAACATATTGTAACATGGTCTAGCAATATAAAGAGCACATTGCATTTCGTCTTGCATTGCTTAGTGACAAGAAGGTTGAAGGTTTAAGTGTGAGAGGTGCTAGCAAAATACCAAGGTTTTTACAAACTAAAACTAAAGCCCAACTTGCACTAGACAAAGAATCCAAGCCCAAGTTTAAAATCTAGGCCAATTCACATTATCTGGAGTGGTCAAAATTCATGTGCACACACCTTCTGTTTGGTGAAGGGATCCTTGAGTAAAGCATTTCTAGCTGAAAATCCAAGCTCCATTTCCTAGAGCTATAAAGGACCTCCTTATTTGTGTAACATTGTGTGTGTGTGTGTGACGAGTTGAGTACCATGGCAACCATGGTGGAAAAAATGTTTGACAAAGCCAATAAATTTGATGGCTCCAAGTACCATACTTGGTGCATAAAAATGCAAATGTGTCTCATTGAGAAAGACATGTGGGGAGTGGTAAATGGAGCTGAGAAAAGATCAAGTTGAGATCCATATCTTATCTCTAAGTGGACCAATTTAGACTCCAAGGCATTATCCCTCATCATTTTTGGGCTAGGTGATAGACAAATCCATCAAGTAATCTCAGCAAAGACTTCGAATGAAGCATGGCTTAGGCTCAAGTCTATCTTTGGGCAGCAAACCAATTCAGCTACTAGATTCTTCTTAACGAAGAAACTTTATAGGATGGAAAAGATGATAAAACTAGTATTTCTTCTCATGTAAATGACATCTGTTGTATGATTGATCAACTCACTGTTGCAATTGTGACTATTGATGAGAGGAGGCCATCTATGTGTTTCTTTCTAGCATGCCTCCTTGTTATGAGTATTGTGTCCTTGTTATGAGTATTGTGTCTCAGTGATAGCCAATCAAAACAATCATAGACTAACTTCAATGATGTCTTCCCTCATTCTAGAGGAAACTCGCATGGAGGGTTCCAAAGCTCCATCTCCTTCAACACCAGTTACGGTGGAGCATGCCTATTCTACTACAGTCAAGGACCATAAGACCAAGGCTCCTCTAACTTGCTATTATTACAAAAAGAAGGGCCACACCATCAAGGATTTCTTCAAGAGGAAGAAAGATGAAGAGAAGAAAGAGAAGGGCAAGGCAAAGAAACCAAAGAAGGATGAGGAAAACTTCTCCAACGCATTATTCTAGCAGTTTGTATGACATCTTATAGCCAGTGGGGTAATTTTTTATCTCAATGATTTCTTATCTTAATGATAGAGTTGATCCAAGCACACCCTACGTGGTATGAATTCTTGATCAAGGGAGGGTGTTAGAAAATATGTGATCTAGAATCCATTCTTAGTGAGATTTCCTTAGTGATACCTTAGAAGGTCTTGTTCTAAAGTTAGAAGGCTCAATTACTAGAGTAACCAGGTGTAGGTCTAGTAGCTATCTTCCTTTGATTGGGGCATCACCTTTTAGGTGAGTGTAGTGAGAAATCTTAGGGAGATGGAGAGATTCAAAGGGCCCTAGGCGCCTCCCTCTCATGAGCCTATATAATCAGGGACTACTACTCACACACTAAGAGCTAGGGACATATAGGTGGAGAGTATAGTGCCCATGCTTTGTGTACTTGCTTAGTGATCAATATAGTACATGGTCCTTTGTGAAATACTCTCCTCTTTGCATTTTCCATTGGTATATGTCTATGTGATGCATTTGTGGTGACCTTGCGTATACTATATTGCTCATTGGTTACATCTCATTATTATCTAAGTGGTGGTAGCATGTGTTGCTTTAGTTGTGTGAGATTGATTATGTGATGATGTTGTGCATTACTTGATTCCTTCAATAACTAAGCTCACACCATGTCTTTTAACATCATCATCAGTTGCTGGCTCCTTCACAATGCCAATAATTTGAATGCCTTGGACATACAGAGGGTTGAAAACTCTCTTCTCATTTGATGGGAGCGTGATGATGTTAGACTTCTGCTACTCTAACTGCTTCGTAGCCTTGAAGTTTTGCTGAAGCTCCTCCTGGGGTAGCTCCACAAAATTTATTTTTCCCATATTTTCTAGCCACACTGGGCATGCCCATCCACCTCCTTGTATAAGGTGAACGAGAGGTACTCAAACTCTACCATTTGTTTGGCTTCGAGTGTGCTGGGGTTGAGGGATAGAAGGTAAGGGTGAAAGTAGAGTTTAGCACATAAGAGTATAGAGCACAAGGTAGCCAAGAAGTTTTGCACAAAAATGATTTGCAAAATTAGTCCTTCAATGGAGAGTTATTCATCCGTTGTTGTGATGCACACCTCCCCTAGGTATGACCATAACTACTTGTCGACATCTCCATAATTTCTCCAAATCCCTTTCAAAATTTGACCACACAAGGGCCTATTGTGCACACCATTTACGAGATCATTAATGTGATTGGGCTGAGATTAGGCAACAGGGTGATGCGACACATTTTCTTCATCCATGCACCCTTTTTTGGGGCAACAATCTTGATTTTCCTACCAACTCAATGTTGCTGCTAGCTAGCTCCTAGATCTGTGTGCACACTGCACTTGTATTTACATATGCAATTCCTAATTTCATATTTTGTTCTTTTCTACTTTTATTTTCTCCAGAATCCTATCATTATTTTTTATCCTAACTAGACTCGGACGCTTCTTGTTGGGCATTTTTTGGCTTGCTGACTAGACTTAGATTCCGCTTGTTTGGGACATTCTCCGGATGATCTGAATCTGGACAGACGTTTTCTTCTAGACACACTTTTTGTTTCTTGTTCTGGCATTACTCCATGATGAGGCTTTAGCCTATACCTGTTCACACCAATTTTCTTAAGTTTTGTCCATCCAAAATTGCTAACTCAACGGTTCATGTCCCCATTTTCCTGATAATTCTAAATGGGCCATCCATCTCATTTTTAATTTTCATGGGTTTGGTCCCATTCTTGATGAGAAAAGTAGGACTGTAGCTTGCTCTTTGAAGATCTTAAATTTTGTGTTCTTGTCTACTACAGTTTTCTCCTCTTCTATATGATTTCAAATGTCCATGCACTATGCAGTCTCCTTTCATCCAACTTAAAGAGTTCCTCAATCCTATGCACCTCTGATTTTTCTGGAGAGAGCCTTTATGGTACTACTATCTTGAGGCTCTTTGTGAGGAACTCCATGGGTACTACTACTTCCAATCCATACACCATGCTGAAAGGCATTAGTCCTGTTGCATTCTTATAAGCTATTCGGAATGCCCACAATGTTAAGTCTAGCTTTGTGTCCCTATCGGTCCTTTTCTCATTCACTCTCTTGACCATGATTCCCTTCAGGATTCTAATGGTGGATTATGCTTGCCCATTTACCTTTTCGGGTAGTAGATTGTTGAATTATTATGTATTATCATATGTTTCTCTATCAACTTTTGATCACTTCATTAAGGAAGTGGGTCTCTTGGTCATCTGACTATCTCAATTGGGCATCCAAATCTTGTCATAAAGAAACTTTCCTATTGATGATGCCTTACATTCTCTTAGGGCCTTGGCCTTTTACCCATTTTGTGTAGTAATCCATAGTCAACCAGAATGTATTTGTTTTTTGTTTGCTGAGCTTTTGGGGCTGGAATGGGCTGACAAAGTCTAGACCCCCCTTCTAGAACGGCTCTAGGTGAAATATTGGGTTGTGAGGCATTTTATCTACATCATTGGGCTACCCACATGTCGTACTATTTTGCAAACTTGTGAGCATCTTTTAATGCCATCGCTAGCACAATCTTGGCTGGAACACTTTCTGCCCCGTGACTTCTCTGGAAAAGTTTCCTCCACTTATTCCATGGTGTGCTTCTGCGAGCACAGATTTTTTCATGTTCCAGGATGCATCTACATCATTCGGCTACCCACATGTCGTACTATTTTGCAAACTTGTGAGCATCTTTTAATGCCATCGCGCTAGCACAATCTTGGCTGGAACACTTTCTGCCATGTGACTTCTCTGGAAAAGTTTCCTCCACTTATTCCATGGTGTGCTTCTGCGAGCACAGATTGTTGTTCATGTTCCAGGATGCATCTTCCTAGCATTTGATCAATGCCCATCTTGTAGAGCTATCTTGATACCACCATGAATGACTTCCTCTTGGAGAGTCAACGTTTTCCTCTGATCTCTAGACATGTAGTTTGGAAAGGACAAGTCTCATAGGAGCTACATCATCTCATCATACCAACCAGGTTTTTCTCCATCTATGAGGAAGAGCTCTAGATCCAAGAAGTCATCTTCCACTCTCCTCACTCTAGGTTTTACACAAAATCTGCTACTTCGTGCTTATTTTCGAGGGTGTGGCTTATAGTGAATTCCAACTCTTGCAATAAAAGCATCCACCTCGCTTATTTTCTTGCCAATTCTGGTTTGTTCACTAGGTACAAGAGTGCTTTCTGATCTGCATGAAATTCAAACACCTTTCCCAACAAATAGTGCCTAAACTTCTTGATCGAGTAGATCATCCCTAATGACTCGTTTTATGTGGTGGTGATGGAGTAGTTCTTTTTAGGATTTGATAGCCTTCTTCTTGTGCAGTAAACTAGTATGAACCAATCTTCTTACGCTTCCTACATCAGAGCACTAACCAATGGAAAAATAAGAGGCATCAAAAAATACATGAAATACGAGATCATAGTTTTGTTGAGAAAATGTGGTGCTCATGCTAGATCAAGTGTGTGGAGAGGAGAGACTCACAAAATACAAGAACAATATCTTGCTTATTAAGTTGTTTATGAATACAACTAGGCCTTGCTCAATTACAAAATGCCTCATAGCTCCACCTTTAAATAGGTGAGCTAGTGGACCTTAAGTCCATTCACACTCACACCCTTCTCTCACCCTTCTACATAACCTTAGTCCCTTAATACCCCCCCTCAATACCAACTAGCTATGAGGACCTTAAGTCCATTCACACTCACACCCTTCTCTCACCCCTCTACATAACCTTAGTCCCTTAATAAGTTTGGCTATTGGAGAATGGGTGTGTTGATGAGAGTATCCGCTCAAGATTCCAGAATGCCTCTTGATAGGAACTTGACCAGACATTAGAAGTGAATGGGGTCTTCTTGGGCCCTTTAATTTGCCCAAGCCTAATCAAGGTGATTAAGGAATAGCTAAATGGGGGATTGCCATGTGGACTGAAATGTTGGGTTTGTAAGAGAGGTGTAAGAGTGGTCAAAGGGTGCACTTTTTCTCCCAAAAAGGGGGGGAGGCAATTTTACAATTTTTGGACCTCCATAACTTCTACATACAAGCTCTGATCTGAGCAGAGATTATAGATCCGTGATCTACGCATCAAGATCTTTCCATAGATATGTTACATGATATGGTTTTGTCCGCTAGATTTTAAATTCCATTTTCCTCCCAAAATTCAAATTCGAATAAAGTAGCCGTTTTGAAGCTTCTAATTAGAAAATGTTTCTTCTTAAGAGAAAAGGTTTGACTCCTTAAACTGCCAAATAAAAGGGCCCAAGAAGCCTTCCATTGAGGTCCTAATGCATATTCTGCATCTTTCACGTTAGGCTATAGAAGGGTAGTGCCACATTTGCTAGAAACCTCATGAATCTCCTATGCCACTTGATTAGTCCCAAGAATCTGGAAAGTTCTTTGGCATTCTTAAGAAACTATAGCTTTACAATGATTGCAACCTTGGCTGGATCTACTGCTAGCCCTTCTGCAGATACTATGTGCCCTAAGAGGGATCCACACTTGGCTAGATTAAGGCGCTGCTTATCTTTCCTACACTTCTCCTGACACATCTTGAGGTGTGTTATATGGTTGTCTTTCTTTCCAAACACACTAAAGTAATCTATAAAGACCCTCAGAAAGGTTGTTAAACATTTATAGAATATTTCCTAAACCATCCTTTGGAATGTGGTTGGAGAATTTTTCAGACCAAAAGTCATTACATTGGAGGCAAAACCCCCCCTTCTATCACAAAGACTGTTTTGGGCTCTTGGTTGTCCCTAAGTTCACTTCTTTGAGTTCATCCTCTTGGACTTTGATGTTTTGCTTCCTAATTTGGGCTTCCTCCTTGAGAGCCATCATAGCCTTTTCTTGCTTAGCTTGTAGTTCTTCCACACTGTCTTGAGTGTTTTTCTCATCTTTCTTTGCACTTTCTTCATTTAGTATCACTTCAGGGCGAGCCACTAGGACTTTTGGATCATATCCTTGTACAATACTTTCTATATCCACCTCAAATAGTGACAACCGATCTAGATTTTCCTTCATGACCTCCTCTTCTTTGTGGTCTTCTATCCCTTCCAAATAATTCAGAACTTTTGCATGCAACAGTCAGCTAGCCCGATTCAGCTTGTCTTTTCTTGTGACCGAGATGCATAACTTATTTTTCTCCCTTGGGATTGTGGTCTTATCTATATCCGAGTTGTTCTTGATCCCTCCACTCATGAGCCACAATCTTCCCAACAGCATGGAATATGCACCCCTATCTCAGTCATTTTGAGGACTATGATCATGGTAATAAACATGCATCTTGTCATTTCTATTTTTTCTCCCCTGATTATTCCAACTGGTCATTTCTATTTTTTCTTTCCCTTGATTATTCCAACTGGTTCTTTGGTCAATCATGTGGATTTGGAACGGAGCTGGCAGAATGTCCGTGATACCTAGATTTTTGGCAAGCCTATCTGATATTATGTTCACTGCTAATCCTCCATCCAGAATGACCCTTGCCACCATTGTCTGCCCTCCTCTGATCTTGATGATCACTCCGCCAAAATGGACGTGTCATGGACTGTTTCCACATTCCTGCATTTTGCTCTAGTTCTTGCAAGGGCATCTGCACCAATTTTGCATTTGGTACTATGGTCCAAAGTAGCTTTTTCTTGTATAATTGGGAACCATATTCTGCATTTAGTCCAGTGTGATGTTTAGTTTCAACTTGCTGAGATCCTCCCACAGGTCATATTCCTTCCACGAAGTTGTTGATTTTGTCCTCAATGGGCATATCTTGTCCTTTGTACATCCTTCCTTCTTCCTCCTTTGCTTTCCTTTCTTTTTCTTGACTTTCCCTTGTCAATGTTTGCATCCAAATTCCTTCCAAATTTTCTTCCATTTCCTCTCTCGTGACACTTCCATTGCTCTGTGCTAAAATTGGCTCCAATTGGCACTTCAACATCCTTTCTTTGGTTTCTCTACCATTGCACACTGGCTTCTTTCCTGCTCTAATTTATTCCCTTTTCTTGACTAGGTTTATCCTGTTAGGATTCTCCTCAGAATGCTCTCCTAGGATCAATCTTCCCTACATTTTTCGCACCATCCTTTGTGCACTTTGCACCAACTTGGTGATTTGCTCATGGACTCTCTACTAACCGCCCATTGTTTTGGCTTATGTTTTTGTTCCGGCTTGGAATTCCTTCCCGTTCAGTGTCTTGATAAGTCCTTGTGATCTTATCAAGACATCACCTTTGGTGTCTTTTCTTTTTCTTTACATGCCCCATGGTCCACCTTTACCATGTTAACAGCTGCAATCAACTCCTACTGGGCTCACCTCTCTTTGTGCCCCTACCTCTTGTAGTTCCTTGCTTGATGGTGCTGAAATATGGGGCATTCATTTTTTGTATGCCCTAGACCGTTGCAGCAATAGAAGCAAGATCCCCTTGGCCCAAATCTTCCACCTCCTCTTCCATATAGTCTGCTGATTTGAGGTCCTGTGGCAACCTGGTTGTGACTGCTGGGGCTTGCTTACTGCCTTTCCATCACTCTCAGATTCATGTTATGAGTATTGTGGAAACACGTTTCTGTAGTGTGATTCTTCCTTCTAGAGCATATAGTGCATATCTACTGTGTGTTCTTCAGTTTTGACACTCCTTCATTTACCTTGATTATTGTTACACCTTGTGCACCATGTTCGGTCTGAGTCCCGATCCTACGTGTCCTCCGACAATCTTGGCTAGGGTGGCCTTTAGTTCTTCTTGAACATTTCATTAGGTAGCCTTTGGACATCTTTTAGGCCATGTAAGGATTCCTAATTTTTAGGGATTAAGGCTAATTTTGAGTAGACAAGGGTAATAAAGAGGCCTACTTGGAGCCTATAATTTGCCCTTTCTAGCCTATAATTCCCAACCAAAAGTTTAGGGTCTAAAGTAGTCATTTTCTCTCTCTTTGCTTCTCTTTCTAGCAAGTTCCCTCGACATCACCAAGCTCGTAACTAAGGGGGGCCCAAAATAGTGATTCTTTTCTTCATTTAGCAAGTTGTTTAGCTTTGAAAGTTATCCCAAGACCCTTATATATATATATATATATCAAAAAATCAATTTTCAACCTCCATTATTCCCCAAAACCTCCTCTATCCCCTGAAATGTGATATCTTTTTCTCCCTCGTTTATTACCTCCACTTTCCCACCAATTCACCCTCATTTAATGCCTCCAAATTATCCTATCACTTTCCACATCATCATTCTCACAACTAGGTGGGGGCCAAAAATAGTGAAGTTTTTTTCATCTTTTTTGAATTCTCTTGCTTTAAAACTTAATCCAAACCCATATATATATAATTCATTTTTTAAACCCAATCTCCACCTAAAATCATATCTACCCTACCTTTTTCTCTCCAGATCAGCCTCCCCTCTCTTTCTCTCTCTCCCCTCCCTCTCTCTCTACCGTGAGCTAATGGCCTACATACACATCCCTTTCTCTACTATCAACTCCCTCTCTCTCTCTCTCTCTCTCTCTCTCTCTCTCTCTCTCTCTCTCCATCTCCCTCTCCCTCTCCCTCTCTCCCTCTCTCTCTCTCTCTCTCTATCTATCTATCTATCTATCTCTATCTCTATCTATCTATCTCTGTCTCTCTCACTACTATGAGCTAATGGCCTACATACACACAATCCATCTCTCTACTATGAACTCCCTCCCTCCCTCCCTCCCTCCCTCTCTCTCTCTGTCTCTACTATGATCTTATGGCCTGCATACGCACTTTCCCTCTCTCTATATTATGCTTTAATTCCATTGTCACTCTCTCTCTACTATGTTTTCATGGATGAACATCAACATAGATCTATTAATCCAACATTACTTGGCGTATTGAATCTTTTCTCCACTCGGAGCTTGTCCGATTGTGAGACTTGTCACCTAAGTAGAATCATAGCTTTGTGCAAAATCACCAATTCAAAAATGGCTTGTGTCCATACCCCTACTCCTCAAAAAGGACAACTGATGCTCTTCAACATCTCCACTATAAGGGTTGGCACATAGTCGATGCTGCCTACCACTCCCTCCGCTGCAACAAACTCCCTCGGTACTCCATAGTTGGCATTCTCATCCTCTACCAAAGGTGCCATGTGTACAGATGGAGGTAATGGAAGCCATGAGCATCATCCAATTTGATGACTCACATGTGGCCTTCCCGATGGACTTTACACTTGAGGACGTTGCGGAGGCAAAAGCCTTTTTCAAATCGCATGGCCTTGATGGCTCCGAAGCTCACGACAACAACTACAATGGCCATGAGATGGAGGAGACAATGACCAAGGAGTAGAACCACCTCCACCCCCACCACCCTCATCTCTCGAACATCAACCTTCACCCCTATCCCCTCCTCATCCAAGCACTAGCACCCAACCACCACAGCTAACCCCGACCACCATCTAGCACCTCCACCCTTCCCCTCCCAATCCTTGTTGAGATTCAAGCTCGATGTGAGTGTGAGCCAGCTATGCTATGTGCTGGCATGTTAGGTAGGAACATGTGTGAGATATAAATGACCGCGTCCAGTTGGTCATAGTGTGTGGACATTAGCTAGGGTTAGATGTGTGTGGACACAACTCATAGTGTGTTGTGTGTATTATGGATGATGGCTTTATGCATTGTGTGAGAAGGGAGATGGCTTCCGTCTATGTGGTTAGGGCTTGCAATATACATTAGGGTTTGCTCATGTGTGCGTGTATCCTCTCCCTCTACCTATTTTTCAACATGGTATCAGAGCCAAGTGCTGTCTATTAGGGTTTATGAGTGAGTGAGAGAAGAGGGAGAAGAAGCTATGAAGAAAAGCTGTGAAGCTTGCCATTGATGCTGTGAAGCTTGGAGCACACCGATTTTTATCAGATCTGAGAGCTTGGCCTATGGGGTAAGGTATTATAAACATCCTTGAGTGGATTGCAGGTGATTCAGGCAAAAACAAAGCAAATTAGGGCAACCCAAAGCAAAGGAAATTTTTGGTTTTTGAAAGCTTTCCATTAAAGCTAGGAAGCGGTGATGTATGGTGGAAATACATGCAAATCTGGCAAAGACACATGTATCTGACAAGGAGGAATGTATTGGCAACTCATATACAAGCCCTACACTGATTTTGGAGCATTTTACATGCATTTGAATGAGTGAAAATTTTTGGTTTTTTGAGCTCTCACAAAACAGAGAAAAGGAAGTCAATTTTTTATGCATTTGGAGCAAGTTTTTGGCAAAAATCAAAGCATTGATTGGTTACACACTTTCCTAGGTGTGTTGGGGACTTAATCCCATCATCAAGTAACATTGTAATCACTCCCAAAGCCCTCAGGAGCAGGCAGCGCAGGCTAGACAGCAGAAACAGAGTGTTTTTCAACTATTTTACTGAGTGGAGGATCAAATTCAACCCTTATGCTTGATAAACTTCAAAATTGGTTTAGCAAGTGGCTAATACACACACTTGAGAAGAAGGCTACATGATTGGATTGAACAATTATCATCAATTGAGCTGGAAATGAGCTGATTAAACAGGCTCTACTGGTTGTAGAGAAATAGAGTGAGTTTAATCGATCAATTACTCACTGGTCTTAAACAATTGGACTAATTCCTTTTACATGGAGTTAGTGGACACCATTGCTAAGCTAATGAATGCCTGGTTGCTCAATTTGGACAAGGATTGAAGAA
Organism: Cibotium barometz; assembly: GCF_041138505.1. Lineage (NCBI taxonomy): Eukaryota > Viridiplantae > Streptophyta > Polypodiopsida > Cyatheales > Cibotiaceae > Cibotium > Cibotium barometz. Next base: position 20,080,261 of record NC_141054.1, read on the forward strand.
ATTAGCGCAAAATTACTACTAGTTTTTCTCATTTTTTGGTTTTTTCTCAGAACAAAGAAGGGGGTTTGACAAAATTGGTATGTACACACATCGGATGGTGTTGATATTCAACATTGAGGTTGTTTAGGTGTCAATGCAAGTTACCCATACTTTATTGCACCACTACATTGTAATTTGGAGCCTTGGAAAGGGCATAAAATCAGGGTATCTTGGACTGTGTGAGTCAGTTCATTTTGGATGCATACAGGTTGATTTTCTACATCAAATTTGAAGATTGTTGACTACTTTGGAGTATCTAGAGCACTCATTGGAGTGTGGTTGAGCTGAGGAAGGCTCGTTTACAGATTTGGAATTGTGCGGAAGGTATATTTGCATTGAGCAATATGTCGAATAATCCAGTACAGATTGTTGGTGAAAAGCTGGATAGGAAAAACTTCCAGGCATGGAAGTACAGGATCAAAAGTTTTATGAAGGGAAAAGGTTTTTGGAATCTCATTACAGGTGCTGAGCTAGAGCCGGAACTACCCGACAACCTACACAACAGCAGGTTATCGCTCAAGCAATGGTCAGAAAGAGCATTCAAGGTGTTGCATTATCTGTCTATATGTATTTCTGATGCTATGCTCATACACATACATGATGCTGAGAATCCCAAGGATGCATGGGATACATTGGTGAAGTTGTTTGATACAGACACGAGTGCTCGCAAGTCTCAATGTGGAGACATGAGATGATACTCAGCATGCCATTACACATGTTGGAAGTGTACCATTGGTTATGCACAATGGTCAAACAAAATCTATGTCAGATGTATTGTATGTGCCTTCAATTACAAAAAGCTTGGCCTCAGTTGGTCAACAGGGATTACAAGTTCCTTTCAACGAGCATGGTTGCTTCGTTGAGGATTTCAAACATGGATGTAGAGTCATTGCTAAAGGCAAGAAAGAAGGCAGGTTGTTTAAGCTGGATGCTGGAATTCCTGAGTTAAAATCAGCCATGTTCTCTAAAAGAAAAAATGTGGTATAGGACATTGATATGTGGCATAAGAGGATTGGACATGTCAATATACAAAGGTTAAAGAACATGCAGGCAAGAGGCATTGTTAGTGGGCTGCCTAGATTCAAGTATGATGGGAATATGCATGTTTGTGAAGCCTGTCAGTTTGGAAAGTAGGCAAGGTTGCGGTTTCCTAGAGAAGGAAATATGAGTAGTAGGCCACTTGAGATAGTACATAGCGATGTATGGGGTCCTGCACAAAACCCATCTATCAAAGGTAGTTTATATTATGTGACATTCATAGATGATTTCAGCAAGATGACATGGATATACTTTCTTAGAGAGAAAAGTGAAGTGTTGGAGAAGTTTATGGATTTTAAAACTTTTGCAGAGAAGCAATATGGCTGTTGGATTAAATGTTTGAGGACACATGGAGGTGGTGAATACACCTCAAATACTTTTGAGAATTTCTTGAGAAAGCATGGTATAAGAAGGAAATTGACTTGCAGGTATACACCTCAGCAAAATGGTGTGGCTGAGAGAAAGAATAGAGTCATTTGTGAAGTGGCCAGGGAAATGCTCAATGAAAAGAGCATGCCAGATTATTATTGGGCAGAAGCTTGTGCTACCGCGGTGTATATACTTAATAAAACACCTACAACAACCATTCATGGAAGTATGCCAGAGATGCGGCTTACAGGTTATAGGCTAGACATTGGACACCTCAAAGTTTTTGGATGCATAGCTTATGCACATGTGCCTGATGAGAGAAGGAGGAAGTTGGATATCCTAAGGTAGAAAAGTGTGTGTTTGTTGGATATGCACAAGATCGTAAGGCATACAAATGTTACAATCCACAAACTAGGCAAGTGGTTATCTCACGAGATGTGGTGTTTGATGACCTTGCTCGTTTTTTGGTACAAAGCAAAGGATGAGGGTGTCATTGAGTCACTTGATGCTGATGTGCATGTGAACTTGCCACAAGCAAGTTCTAGTTCTACTTCTATGTCTGGGCCAGTAGAAGCTGAGAGTAGTACTGTACGTCCATGGTCAGGACGTTTGAGGCATGAGAGTGTGAGCACTGGGAGTAGTGCTGTGGATAAAGGAAAGAAGAAGGTTGAAGGAATTGGAATTACAAGTTATGAGTCATCAAGTTCAGAGAGTTTGGATGAGGAACTTGGTATACCTGTTTTACGCACACCTGGTGCAAGGCAGGATAGATATGTGCCACCACATGCTAGAGTGACAGGTGTTCAGAGTGATCCGCATGCATTGCGGAGATCCCAAAGGGTCAGATATCCAATTGACAGGTTGACATACCGTGATTTTGCTATGCATTATGCATATATGACATCTGTGGTGAAGCATGTGGAACCTACATGCTATACAGAAGCTATTGGAAAGCATGTATGGGAGAAAGCAATGGATGTTGAGATGGACGCATTGGTTCATAAATGACACATGGGATTTGGTTACATTACCACAGGACAAAAATGTTATTGGTTGTAAATGGGTTTACAAGGTGAAATGCAAGTCTGATGGTTCCATTGAGCGACATAAAGCAAGATTGGTAGCTAAGGGTTATGCACAAACCCAAGGTTTGGACTATGATGAAACATTTAGTCCAGTGGCAAAGATGGGAACAGTGAGAGCAGTCATTGCTATGGCTACAGCAAATAGTTGAGAAATGCATCAAATGGATGTGAAAAATGCATTTCTAAATGGAGATCTACAAGAAGACGTGTATATGGCACAGCCAGAAGGGTATGTACACCCAAGATATCCCACTCATGTATGCAGATTGAAAAAGGCATTATATGGTTTGAAGCAAGCACCTCATGCTTGGAGTGATAAGATGAGCAAATATCTTATCTCCCTTGGATTTTAGGTTTCTACAGAGCAGATTCTTCACTCTATGTGAAGAAAACAGATCATGGGATTGTTTTACTTGTCATCTATGTGGATGACTTGATTATCACAAGTGATCATGGTACAGATGTGATGCATGTCAAGAAAGCACTGAGTGGGCAATTTGACATGAAAGACCTTGGTGAGTTGAGATACTTTCTTGGAATTGAAGTGATCAAAGACCATGCAAGTACATGGTTAGTGTAACGCCAATATGCATTGGATATGTCGGCAAAATATGGCATGACAGGGTGTAAGCCTATGAGTACACCTTTGGAGCAGAATGTGAAGTTGCGGGCTGATTTTGGTGAGGAGTTGGATGATCCATCTATGTACAAAAAGGTGGTTGGTAGTCTCATTTACATGACTATCACACGCCGGTCGGGATCTCAGTTATGCTGTGGGGCTAGTAAGCCAGTTTATGCAGGGCCCCAGAAAACCTCATTTGGATGCAATGAGACGCATTATGCAATATGTGAAGACCACTGCACATTATGATCTACTTTATGAGAGTGGTAAAGGCTTGGATATACATGGCTACAAAGATGCTGGTTGGGCAGGTAGCTCATATGACAAGAGGTCTACTAGTGGTTATGTCTTTACACTTGGAAGTGCCGTGGTGAGTTGGAGTAGCAAGAAGCAACCTACAGTTGCTTTATCTAGTACAGAGGCTGAATATAGGGGTGCAACCACCATTGCTACTTATGAAGCAGTATGGTTAAAGAATCTTTTGGCAGATTTGGGTGAGCCTATTGATGGCAAGGTTGTCATTCATTGTGACAACATGAGCAGTATACAGTTGGCAAAGAATCCAGTGTTTCATGCGCGGACCAAACACATAGAGGTCCATTATCACTTTGTCAGAGAGAAGGTGCTGGATGGTACACTTGATCTACAGTATGTGAAGACTGATGAGCAGGTGGCAGATATCTTTACAAAGCCACTTAGCAGGGAGAAGTTTGAGTACTTCCGTACTATGTTGGTGGGAGTACATGGGATGAGCTTGGGGGGGAGTGTTGAGAGCTTTGATATCCCAAGCTCATCTACATCTTCATCTATGGCAGTACATCATGAGCTTGAGAGGGGCTGTTGAGATTCAAGCTCGATGTCAGTGTGAGCCAGCTATGCTATGTGCTAGCATGTTAGGTAAGAACATGTGTGAGACATAAATGACCGCGTCCAGCTGGTCATAGTGTGTGGACATTAGCTAGGGTTAGATGTGTGTGGACACAACTCATAGTGTGTTGTGTGTGTTATGGATGATGGCTTTATGCATTGTGTGAGAAGGGAGATGGCTTCCCTCTATGGTTAGGGTTTGCAATATACATTAGGGTTTGCTCCTGTGTGTGTGTCTCCTCTCCCTCTACCTATTTTTCAACAATCCTCTCCACTACTCCGTTTTCCCACCCCACCCCACCCCACCCCACCCTCACCTCCATCCATATCTTTGAATTTTTACATGCACACATCCCTAGTAGATATACCTTCAAGATATACCTTCAACATCAAAAAAGAATCCCCCATACTTCATGCCAGCCTCACCATGGGAGCCTCTTCATTCCACCCTCATCATCAACTAATCACCCCTTCCCCCCTACCCCTCCCCTACCCCTCAAAGAAGAAAAACTTTCGCCACTTCCACCATTGGGGAGCATGAGGAAATCGACCCTCCGCTCAATGCACTCAGCTGGTAAGACCCTCTCAACAAAACAAAGTTTGAGTAGGCCATCCAACTCCTGCTCGGTTGATAACTCAGGCAGCACACCAATCACCTACATCATGGATCATCATGGACATCCATGTCCTACATCTGTACATCCAACTGAAGCATCACACATGGCGATGAGAGCATCCACCCGACAGCAAAAAGGAGGCCACCATCACCCACCTACCCAGTGCTCGTCCCATCACTTTCGACCTCATGAGCGAGCAGCCGGCCTGCCCCTATTTACTGAAGCCCTTCATTTGGGAGACCTACTATAAGGCGCCGCACCCTCTTTGCATCAATTGAGAGTACTTGCAAATCCAAAGAAGGTGGGCTTGGAATCTCTTCCATGAGGAGCAACAAAAAAACCCAAAGCTATAGTTCAACTTTCTGTGGTTTGCTCCTAAGATGCCCTAGAAACCGTGCATAGAAGAGACCGTGATCAAGTGCTTCCATGAATTCATATTATGAATATATGATCAGGCCCTAAACCTAGTCGTGATAGCAAAAAGTAGATTCTTCAACTTGATCATCATGCTGCTAGAGGCATTCCCTGACTAGGACCAATACCATGAAGGCATGCAGGCTTGGCCTTCAACATCAATAAAGGGACCTAAACCTAGTCGTGATAGCAAAAAGTAGATTCTTCAACTTGATCATCATGCTGCTAGAGGCATTCCCTGACTAGGACCAATACCACGAAGGCATGCAGGCTTGGCCTTCAACATCAATAAAGGGACGACACTCAAGATATTTTTTAGCTATACTACAAGCGCATCGTGTGGATTCCCACCTGGTGCCTCCAAACGTTTGAAGACATGATAGAGACTAGATTCTGGACAATCTATCGACTCTTCCATCGAGCTCTTACAAAGTTCTACCGTTTCATATTCTCTAGGATGGTAATGAGAAAACTCAGAAAAACTATCGAAGTCGTAATTTTAGATAAATGATTAATTTATTCCTCATAGGAATTCATGATTAGTTTTGAATTCAGTTAAGAAAATACTCAATGAATGAAATTCAGTAAAGTAGTAATTGAAATATTACCCTTCAAGAAAGATACTTCAGGGAGAGAACCTTTCCAGACTCAAACCCTGAATCAGACTATGACCAAGACATAACTCCATCAGTTTCAAGAAAAGACGATGTGACCAGTTCAGGAAAATTCACTCAAATCACCCACTGAATCTGAAATCAAGTTAAGACCCTTTGATTCTGATCTGAGGATCAAGGTTACAGAATTCATGAAATTCTGTTGGAATTCAGACCTGCGATCTAGAAGTATTGGGATACGGATTTAAGATATACTCATTATATTCAAAAGAAAATAAAAAATAAAAACTTGCATAGATACCGTGTTTTCTTAAAGGACTGTCTTAATGCCAGAATGCTGGAGGGAGCATTTGGTATATGTGTTTTTCTAAGGGAAGTTCGGTTGCAACAATTGACGGGGAATGTTCAAAGGATAGCTCACGCGGCAAAAACCTGCCCAGGTCTTGACCAGCCCTAGTATGGTGAAAAATGGTGTGCTTCCGGTACGATGGCGAGGGCCGACGAAGCGGTCCTCCCTGAGTGAAGTGCCAAGACACCTAAGGAGGATCCTGGAGGGTTCTGACCAGGCGATGCAAGCACAGGCTCACGATGCTTAGGACACCCATGCGTATGTCGTAGAAGATATATATTATATGATGGATCAATGTTTATTGTAATCTATTACTAGATCTCGTTTGTTGACAAGTTGGTCTCAACGGAGAGTCCAGAGTGATATTATTTTTTTTGTGAGAAACAAGGATTGAATGGAAATTTTGAGTTATGACATCTGTAACCAATAATTGTGTCAATTGATTGTTTTATAAGTTAAAGTTTAAAGAGGAGTGTGTGCGTACATGTATTCTAAAGCAAAAGTTAAGAAAGGCATTCAATTATGGTTTGGTGAGTACTTGTGTGGTTCTACCAATTCCAGTGGTTGGCTGTGGCTAACCCATGGACTGGAGGCTGGAATCAGTAGAGTTTTAATAATAAAATTGATTAATAGGAATACGTTTAGAACTCAAGTAGTTAAATAAAAGCCTGAAGACTTCTCTAATGAATCGATCAACGACTGTGCCTGATTCAATTAGGAAAAAAGCGTTGATCCCTTCAAGTTAAGTCTGTAATAGTTTCCCTTCTATCTGGTTTATTCAGATGAAGGTTAGTTTAGTATCTTAAGTTCGTTAGAAAAATTCGTTAAGAAAATAAAAAATGGTGGAATCGTCCCCGTATTCTGGGCATGGGAAATTTTCTCGATTTTGATTTTCGTTATGACCACCTGCTTAGTCTCGTGCCCAGACATTTGAGGGCGAGGCCCCGAGTGGGAAACCCTGCCCCGCGCATGAGGGAGCTGCTTCCGCTACCAGCTACTGGGAATCCGCCGGTGTGCAGAGGGGGCAGTGGGATCTCACAGTTTCTAACGAACTCTCATCTTTCCACATTGTTCCACATCATTTCTTGTTATTCACATTCTTCTACATCAATTCACATTGCTAATTCCACATCCAGTCATATGTATTCCCATCGTCTTCGTCCATTCTCATCCAATCATATCATAATACATCTCATCACATCTATCCACATCACATCACATTCATCCACATCACATTCAATTAAATCTATTCAGATCCTCATCACATCACGTCACATCCATCCTCAATATATCTCATCCATTCATATCTACCCATATCCACATCACATCCATTCACATCACATCACATCACATCTCATCCATTCACATCTACCTCGATCCACATCACATCACATCTATTTACATCACATCACCCTCATTCACATATCATCACATCTCATCCCATTCACATCCACATCCATTTACATCACATCACATCTCATCCACATCCATTTACATCACATCACATCTCATCCACATCTCATCACATCCACTCACATCTCATCACATTCACATCTTATCACATTCACATCCACATCCACTTACATCACATCATATCTCATCCACATCTCATCACATCCACTCACATCTCATCACATTCACATCTTATCACATTCATATCCACTTTTAGTATTGTTTTCTACTTTCAATACCGATGGGACTTTTCTAAGTTTCTGCCAATTGCTTGGCCTAGTTAAAGGTACTTTTTCTCGATGGATATTTTCATATTCTTTCTCAAATTTTTCAAGTGAAATATATTCAATATTCTTCTTTTTGAGTAAAAGATTCATGAGACTTACAAAAATCAATTCTACCCATAATTTTTAATAAAATTAATAATGCTCAAAATTCCACTTTTGATAAATACTCATAATTTGAATTATGCCAAAAAATTCCTCTTTTACCATTTAATTTCTTGGATCTCAATTATCATGGGAATTCCTCTTTTTGCATAAAATAAATTTACCAAAAATTACTCTTTTACCATTTAAATATTTGATTCTCAAATATCATGGGAATTCCTCTTTTTGCATAAAAATAAATTTACCAAAAATTAATCTTTTACCATTTATATACTTGATTCTCAAATATAATGGGAATTCCTCTTTTTGCATAAAAATAAATTTACCAAAAATTACTCTTTTACCATTTATATACTTGATTCTCAAATATCATATGGAAATTCCTCTTTTTGCATAAAAATAAATCTACCAAAAATTACTCTTTTACCATTTAAATACTTGATTCTCAAATATCATGGGAATTCCTCTTTTTGCATCAAAATAAATTTACCAAAAATTACCCTTTTCTCTTAATGAATTAATTAAGCATAATTATAAAAAATTTATTTCTCATTAATATGATGAAAATCATTCTTTTTGCATAGAATGTCTAATCCTAGAATATGGTAGGAAGTCCTCTTTTAGCATTACGCATAAAAATAAGATATGTCTTATTTTCTAAAAATTTTACGATAGCTTCGCTGCTACTATTATACTGATAATTCTCAAATTTTTCTTTAAAGAATAATGTTTTTGGCTCTGGGGAGAGGAGTAGAGTAACAGTGCATAAATGCTATTAAGCTTTTACAAAGGGGGAGGGTTCTATTTATAGGAAAAAGTGAGCCTCAAACCAAGCAAATTGATTCTAGAATTTTCCAAATCAGTTTGGTCAATTTTTGACTATTTTTGGGTCAGTTTAGCTTACTTTTTGGAACTAGAATTGAATTAGGAGAGAGGAGAGATGAAATATCTCATTTTATTCATTTAAAATGGAAAGCAATGATGAGAAAAAAGGCACCTCCTTCATGAGGGGGAATCCCCATTTTGAGGTGTCAAAAATTAAAATTTTTAACTATTTTCCTTGGTCCTTAGTCCACTCTTCATCTTATGTGAGTATTTACTCATTTTTGGGGGGTTTTTCTTTATTTCTTCAATTTATCTCCTCCCTACATTTGGATTAATCTAATTGGTCCCTCAGAACCTTAATCCAAAATTTTTAAAAAGTATGGACCCTTAGGCTAAGGCCTTTTGAGCAGATTATAATTTATTTCTAATGCACCTTAGGAAATTCTTTTTAAACTTCTATTTCGGGGGAATTTAGTTTAATAAGAAAGGGTATTTTTCCATCCAAAGATATCCAAAAAGTGAGTTATCTCTCTCTAGAATATTTTCTCTCTCTAAGCAAAAACAGGTAGAAACAAGATCTTTTATTATTTTGAAAAGGGGATTGATTATAGGGGAAGAAACTGGACATCTTGAGGGGCTGGGGAGGAATCTTACATTCTCTCCCACTTGAAAAACGCGAGATGTCCTCATCTCCCAGGTGGAGTATGATGTCTTTCATCTTCTTCTTCTTCTTCTTCAATTACTTCCAGCGTTACAGTGCCTTGGAAGTGGACGGTCGATTTGGAAATATCTCTCAAGTTGCCTTCCCCTATTTTAAGGCGGAGGTCTTACATTACTTTGGATTGAGAGTGCGGGTTGGTTAGAGGGTCTACCTCTGGGATTTTCTTGATTTTGGCAGAAAGAAACCTAGTTACTCTCTAGAAGGAAGGAGCTAGAGTCTGGAATCTTGATCCCTGATTTTCGTACCCTGAGAACCTTGATCCAAAAGGTGTTGGGCAATCCATACTATGATGTCCAAATCCTTTACAGTTATAGCATTTCACTCCCTTGTTCAAGGGTGGAACTTCTGAAGTTAAATTCGAGGGGATTGATTTTCGGGAAAAGGACATTTCTTCCATTCTGGAACTTCCTATATCCTGGGCTTGACCCTGATATCTTTTAGATGGCAGAAGGTTGGAATTACCTTCTAGAATTAAAAACCTTTTGAAAGGTGTTGGTACTGGCTTCGGCGGGACTTTGACATCAAAGGCCATGGTGAAATCCTTCGCCATCCGCACTGCTTTAGCCATGGAAACTGGCTTGGCATTCTTTACCGAGATATTCAAAGGTTCCTTCAGTCCCAAATGAACTTTGCCATCAGCTGTTCTTCATCCAGCGGTGGCGAGAATTGGAGGAGGAGAGCAAACGCTTGGTGATATGATTCAATAGTTCTGCTCCCCTGGGTTAACTCTAAGAATTCGTTCATCTTTGTTTCCAAAAAGCCGGGAGGACAGAACCTTGTCCTTAGGTAATTTTTGAGATCATTCCATGTCTGGGTATTCCGATCCCAGACGATTTTTCTTGCAGTGGTTTCTCCATGCCACTCTGGCTGTTTCTACTATCTTCAGTCTTGCAAGAGCCATTTTTCTCTTCTTATTGTACCTGGTGACATCGAAGTACTCTTCCATTGCTAAAATCCACTTTTCCATAGCCTCATCCAAGTTTAATCCCTTCACTCTTGAAAGGTCCTGGCTGAGATCTATGAAGAGTCTTACGAACATCCAAGTTGAGCTCTTCCTCACCAAGTTGTGGGTTATCATTTCTACCACGACGACCTCGATCCATGCTCCTATCAATACCAAAATTCTTGTTAAGTCCCTTTATTTATGATTCAAATCCGATTTTAGATTCAACTGATTCTAGGGTTCTTTAGATTGGTCAGTTCCTCACAAAATCAGGGGATAAAGATATTCATATAGAACTCATTATCGTATAACAATTCATTCAGAACATCTCATTCATATCTTTAACACAATAATCGTCCATTAGAGTGAAATTTTCGTGTGAATAGTCCTCCATGGGGATTTCAATTATACAGATTTTTAATTTGTCATCCCTTAACTTGATCCACTGGGTCAAGTGTTTACAGTAGCAATTTGTCAGCACAATCCACTAATCACATAGTGATTTGGTGAAGTCATTATCATCATTCTAGTTATGAACATCATCACAAGGACTCGTCCCATTCATCCTCACAGTTGTGGTTTTTGCTCAGCTTATCGCTTTTCAACCAAAATTCAAGAATCATCATTTTTCAAATCAAAATCCAAATTAACTCATCAGTTCTCAACTAGAATTTTAAAATCATATCAACCACATTCAATTTCATCATATGGATAGCATTTATGCTTTAATTTCAAGGTCTTAGATTTACTTGTATATATTGCCAGTGTCACGGTCCTTGGAATTATAAGGTAGATACTATCATGTCTAGGTCTCAAGCAAGTCACGGATTCCATATAGTTGCGGTACTTCCATCTGAAGACCCAATTACCAATTTATGAATTTCAGTCTGAATAACAATTTGTATGAATTTATCACACAATTTCAACCTTTTACTGCTACTTCATCAATTTTTGACATTTTTGGCTTCTCAATTGATCCACTTTAGCCAATTTTGCTCTGATACCAACTGTAAAGTCCCTGTCCCCACAACGCAACGGAATTCAGGACGCCTAGCAGTAGAAGAAGTACTTTTTGTGCAGGCTAGGGTCCCTCACATGGGGCCTTGTCCCCACGGATATCCAGACAAGAGACTAATCCATCGGTTCTTCAAAAACCGAACCCAAAAAAACTTCCCATTGCTTGGAAAGCACGGGTGATTCCTCCAAGATAATTTTTCTCTAAACGTAGTAAAAAAGTCTTAACTAACTCAACCAATTGGACCAAACCCGTAAGTCCCATAGTCAGATCAGCGAAAGATTGCACTTGAATCATAGAGACTAACGCTTTTTTCCTCATTGAGAGGCACAGCCGTTGATTCTTTTCCATAGAATAATTTTTATCCGGGATTTACTTCATCTATCGTACCATAACAGAATTGAGTCTCAATTTAGGGATTCATCAGTCCAGCCTAACCCCATCCAGTCCCGTGGGTTTGCCAACCGCCCAACCATTGTAGTGAGGACGAGATCCAATTTAGAATTTGGTTAAGTTTTGGTTAAGTTTTGTCTCCAGTACCCGCCGTAGAGAAAAGAGTTCCCAGTTCCCCTAGCCGGATATTCATGCAAACTTAAAACTAGTCACACCACTTACACGACCAATATGAGATTGCCTTTTTCACAGAATCAGCTATCTTTAAAAACAATCATTACTCTCACCACCTGTCCACCTAGGGGTCTTTTTAATGGTTCCTAGCTCATAGTACTCGACAATATATTCACATATCAAAATGGAATCTCTGTTGAAGATCAGCAAGATCAACCAACAGATCCATATAAAAGAGCCATGGACTCATCCGTGGACTCATCTGTTGAGGGGACCAGCAAGGTCAATCAACTAGACCCATGCCCGAATTCAGAAAACAACTCTTACTCCTTGTTCCAATATCTTCCACGACGCACACGTGGGTATCATCGGTGACCCAGAGCCCGAGCACCGTATGGTCAGCACCCTCTAGGATCCTTCGTAGGTGACCTAGTGCCTCACTCATAGGCCGCTTCCTTGGTCCCTCATCCATCGTGCTGGAAACTCACCATTTTAATCGAACCGATGGTCAAGACCTCGGCCGACCTTGTTATGCAAGACGTCCTCCATCATATCCATCACATTCGTTCTTTCATTCCACCACATACATTCACATAACCATCCCATCACATACATTCTATCCACATTATATCACATCACTTCTATCCACACCATATCTCATTCATATACATCCACCCCAATCATTCACCTGTAGTACGACTACCCGCATCTATTTATACATTCATATCTATCACTTCACATCTACATATATTCATGTCACATCACATCATTTTTCATCACATCACATTCCTTCACATACACATCCACATCACATTCTTTTACATACATTCACATCCATTCTTTCACATACTTCCACTCACATTCCATATCATTCATTTACATCCTGATTCACATGACATCACATCTCATCATATCTCATCACATCTATTCACCTCACATCTCTTCACCCCTATTCACATCACATCCATCCTTCCATCCATGCACATCTATCTGATTCACATCACACATCTCCTCACATCTATTCACCTCACATCTCATCACCTCTATTCTCATCACATCTATCCATCCCTTCATTTACATCTATCCGATTCACATCACACATCTCATCACATCTATTTACCTCACATCTCATCACCTCTATTCACATCACATCTATCCATCCCTTCATTCACATCTATCTAATTCACATCACACATCTCATTACATCTATTTACCTCACATCCCATCACCTCTATTCACATCACATCTAGCCATCCCTTCATTCACATCACATCTAGCCATCCCTTCATTCACATCTATCTGATTCACATCACACATCTCATCACTTCTATTTACCTCACATGTCTTTTTCTTCCTGAATTATCTTTCTCAAAAAGGGGGTGATATTTCAATTACTAATTTAGTGAATTTTATTCATTGAATATTCACTTGACTGATTTCTAAATTAATCATAAATTTAGATGAGGAATAAATTAATCGTTTATCTGAATATTTCAGCTTCGATAGATTTCTTGAATTTTCTCTTTACAAACCGAGTGAATATGAAACGATAGAATTTTTCCTCTCAGAGTATTTACTTATTCATTTATCAAATATTCATGGAAATTAAGCATAGAAATAAAGAGAATCTAATTTTGATATAAAAAATCTTTATGCATCTATTTATCCATAAAAACATTTTAATAGGAATAACACTTTTAAAATAAAAAGATTTTTGATATGCATCTTTCTATGCATAGAAATTGAATCTGATGAAAATAACACTTTTATAATCAAAATATTTCTATTATGCATCTTTCCATGCATAGAAATTGAATCTAATGAAAAAAACACTTTAATAAAAAAATATCCAATATGCATCTTTCTATGCATAGAAATTGAATCTGCTGAAAATAACACTTTTATAATAAAAAAATATCCAATATGCATCTTTCTATGCATAGAAATTGAATCGTATAAAAATAACACTTTTATAATTAAAAAAAATTTCCAATATGCATCTTTCTATGCATAGAAATTGAATCTAATGAAAATAACACTTTTATAATAAAAAAAATTTTCAATATGCATCTTTCTATGCATAAAAATTGAATCTAATGAAAAGAACACTTTTATAATAAAAAAATATCCAATATGCATCTTTCTATGCATAGAAATTGAATCTAATAAAAATAAAACTTTTATAATTAAAAAAAATATCCAATATGCATCTTTCTATGCATAGAAATTGAATCTCATGAAAATAACACTTTTATAATTCAAAAAATATCCAATATGCATCTTTCTATGCATAGAAATTGAATCTAATGAAATTAACACTTTTATATAAAAAAAACTATCCAATATGCATCTTTCTATGCATAGAGATTGAATCTAATGAAAATAACACTTTTATAATTAAAAAATATCCAATATGCATCTTTCTATGCATAGAATTTAAATCCAATCAGAATAACACTTTTATATAAAAGAAAATCCTTTTTTTACATCTATTTATGCATAAAATAGGAATAACACTTTTTAAAATAAGAAGAATTTCTTTTAGAATGCACAAACGGTGGGGATTATTCTTTTAGAATAACATAAAGATAAAGCTTATTTCCACAAAATTTAAGAAAAATTTTGCCATAACCTTCTTTGTATGGTTGACCATTTCTCAATTTTTACATTCTAAATTTACTTTAAAATTTATCCCAAGATGAAATAAAGCACTCTAATCTAATCAAATATCACTTCTAAAGAGTAATCAATAGGAAAAGTTTAACTCAATTTATTTGTTACCATTTTAGTATAAACAAAGGATGAAATTCTTAATGAAGAGAAGGGGGAAGCCTTTTCATCAAGGCTTAGCATCCATATTCACATTAAAAAGCAAAGAATTCAAAAAACCATAGAGTAGAATTTTTAAAAAAGTAAAATTATTAACTTACATAGAGTTTTGTGAGCTTTCCTTTGGCTTGGGGGATAGAGGGTTCTACTCTTGTTTGGATCAAGAGTGGCCACCAATTCTTTGTAGAGGAATTAGTCAAAAACAAGTGAATTCAATGTTTTTGGCTCTGGGGAGAGGAGTAGAGTAACAGTGCATAAACACTATTAAGCTTTTATAAAGGGGGAGGCTTCTATTTATAGGAAAAAGTGAGCCTCAAACCAAGCAAACTAATTCTAGAATTTTCCAGATTAGTTTTTTTTTACTATTCTTCGGTCAGTTTATCTTACTTTTTGGAACTAGACTTGAATTAGGAGAGAGGAGAGATGAAATATCTCATTTTATTCATTTAAAATGGAAAGCAATGATGAGAAAAAAGGCACCTCCTTCATGAGGGGAAATCCCCATTTTGAGGTGTCAAAAATCAAATTTTTAAACTATTTTCCTTGGTCCTTAGACCACTCTTCATCGTATGTGAGTATTTACTCGTTTTTGGGGGGGTTTTCTTTATTTCTTCAATTTATCTCCTCCCTACATTTGGATTAATCTAATTAGTCTCTCATAACCTTAATCCTAAATTTTCAAAAAATTTGGACCCTTAGGGTAAGGCCTTTTGAGCAGATTATAATTTATTTCTAATGCACCTTAGGAAATTCTTTTTAAACTTCTATTTCGGGGGAATTTAGTTTAATAAGAAAGGATATTTTTCTATCAAAAGATAGTGAGTTACCTCTCTCTATAATATTTTCTCTCTCTAGGCCAAAACAGGTAGAAACAAGATCTTTTATTATTCTGAAAAGGGGATTGATTACAGGGGAAGAAACTGGACATCTTGAGGGACTGGGGAGGAATCTTACATGATGTCCTCATCTCGCAGGTGGAGTATGATCTCTTTCATCTTCTTCATCTTCTTCTTCTTCTTCTTTAATTACTTCCAGCGTTACAGCCTTGGAAGCAGACGGTCAATTTGGAAATATCTTTCTTTGCCTTCCCCTTTTCTGAGGCGGCGGAGGTCTTGCATTACTTTGGATTGAGAGTGCGGGTTGGTTAGAGGGTCTACCTCTAGGATTTTCTTGATTTTGGCGAAAAGAAACCTGATTACTTTGGAAGGAAGGACCTGCAGTCTAGAATCTTGATCCTTGATTACTTTGGAAGGAAGAGATGGAGTCTTGAATCTTGATCCCTAATTTCCCTGCCCCGAAAACCTTGATCAAAAAGATGTTGGGCAATCCATACTATGATGTCCAAATCCTTGACAATTATAGCATTTCACTCCCTTGTTCAAGGGTGGAACTTTTGAAGTTGAATTCCAGGGGATTGATTTTCAAGAAAAGGATATTTCTTCCATTCTGGAAGTTCCTATATCCTGGGCTTAACCCTGATATCTTTTAGACGACGGAAGGTTGGAATAACCTTCTAGATTTAAAAACCTTTTGAAAGGTGATGGTGCTGCCTTCGGCGGGACTTTGACATCAAAGGCTTTGGTGAAATCCTTCGCTATCTGCACTGCTTCAGCCATGGAAACTGGCTTGGCATTGTTCACCAAGATATTCAAAGGTTCATTCAGTCCCAGAATGAACCTGGCCAAGTTGTTCTTCCAGTGTAGTGGTGAGAATTTGAGGAGGAGAGCAAACACTTTTGGTGATATAATTCAATTGTTCTACTCCCCTGGGTTAACTCTAAGAATTCGTTCATGTTTGTTTCCAAAAAGCCGGGAGGACATAACCTCGTCCTTAGGTAATTTTTGAGATCATTCCATGTTTGGGTATTCTAATCCCAGAAGGTCTTTCTCGTAGTGGTTTCTCCATGCCACTCTGGCTATTTCTACTATCTTCAGTCTTACAAGAGCCATTTTTCTCTTCTCATTGTACCCGATGACATCGAAGTACTCTTCCATTGCTTCGATCCACTTTTCCACAGCCTCACCCAAGTTTTTTCCTTCACCCTTGAAAGGTCCTGGCTGAGATCTATGAAGAGTCTTATGAACATCCAAGTATAGCTCTTCCTCACCAAGTTGGGGGCTATCATTTCTACCACGACGACCTCGATCCATGCTCCTATCAATACAAAAATTCTTGTTAAGTCCCTTTATTTATGATTCAAATCCGATTTTAGATTCAACTCATTCTGGGGTTCTTTAGATTGGTCAGTTCCTCACAGCATCATGGGATAAAGATATTCCTATAGAACTCATTATCGTATAACATTTCATTCAGAACATCTCATTCATATCTTTAACACAATAATGGTCCATCAGACCGAAATTTCCATTTGAACAGTCCTCCATGGGGATTTCAATTATATAGATTTTTAATTTGTCATCCCTTAACTTGATCCACTGGGTCAAGTGTTTACAGTAGCAATTTGTCAGCACAATCCACTAATCTCATAGTGATTTGCTGAAGTCGTTATCATCATTCCAATTATTATGAACATCATCATAGGGACTCGTCCCATTCATCCTCATTGTGGTTTTTGCTCAACTTATCGCTTTTCAACCAAAATTCAAGAATCATCATTTTTCAATCAGAATCCAAATCAACTCATCAGTTCTCAACCAGAATTTTAAAATCATATCAACCACATTCAATTTCATCATCTGGATAGCATTTATGCTTTAATTTCAAGGTCTTAGATTTACTCGTATATACTGCCAGTAAAGAGCTGCAGTTATACCCTTGGTATATACGGGTAGTCACGGTCCTTGGAATTATAAGGTAAATACCATCATGTCTAGGTCTCAAGCAAGTCACGGATTCCATATAATTGCGATACTTCCATCTGGAGACCCAATTACCAATTTATAAATTTCAGTCTGAATAACAATTTGTATGAATTTATCAAACAATTTTAACCTTTTACTGCTACTTCATCAATTTTTGACATTTTTGGCTTCTCAGTTGATCCACTTTAGCCAATTTTGCTCTAATACCAACTGTAAAGTCCCTGTCCCCACAATGTAACAAATTGAGGATCGCTAACGGTGGAAGTAGCACTTATTGCATGGGCCAGGGTCCCTCACTCGGGGCCTCACCCCACGGATATCCGAAAAAGAGACTAATCCATCGGTTCTTCCAAAACCGCACCCGAAAAAACTTCCCATGGCCTGGAAAGCACGGGCGATTCCTCCAAGATAATGTTTCTCTAAACGTAGTCAGAAAGTCTTAACTAACTCAACTGATCTGACCGAACCCATAAGTCCCATAGTTAGATTAGGGAAAGATTGCACTTGGATCATAGAGACCAACACTTTTTTCCTCATTGAGAGGCACAGCCATTGATTCTTTTCCATAGAACAATTTTTGTCCGAGATTCACTTCATCTATCGTACCATAACAGAATTGAGTCTCAATTTAGAGATTCATCAGTCCAGCCTAACCCCATCCCAGTCTCGTGGGTTTGCCAATCGCCCAACCACTATAGTGACGGGATCTAATTAAGAACTTAGGTAGGTTTTGTCTCGGGTACCAGGGAAAAGAGTTCCGAGTTCCCCTAGCCGGATATTCATGCAAACTTAAAACTAGTCACACCACTTACACACCCACCAATATGAGATTGCCCTTTTCACAGAATCAACTATCTTTAAAAACAATCCATTACGCTCACCATCTATCCACTCAGGGGTCTTTTCGATGGTTCCTAGCGCATAGTACTCGACAATATATTCACATATCAAAATGGAATCTCCGTTGAAGATCAGCAAGATCAACCCCAACAGATCCATATAAAAGACCCATGGACTCTTCCATTGAGGGGACCAGCAAGGTCAATCAACTAGATCCATGCCCGACTTCAAAAAACAACTCTTACTTCGTGTTCCAATATCTTCCACGATGCACGCGTGGGCATCGTCGGCGGCGGCGGCAAGCCCGAGCACCGTATGGTCAGCACCCTCTAGGATCCTTCGCAGGTGACCTAGCGCTTCACTCATAGGCCGTTTCCTTCGTCCCTCATCCATTGTTTCGGAAGCTCACCATTTTAATCAAACTGAGGCTAGTCAAGACCTCGACCGACCTTGCTACGCGAGACGTCCTCCATTGACTCTCCGTCAGCTGTTGCAACTTTATCAGATTAGGTGTCCATGGCCTTAATCACAAGACGGTTAATATGCTTCTCCAGCATTCTTGACATAAAACACTCATTTAAAAACATGTCATAAATACAATTTCTATAGGGAACTCTTGTCTTTCCACATTGTTCCACATCATTCCTCATTTATTTCATTTGTATTCCCTTTCTCATCACATCATAATCATTCACATCACAATTCACATGATACCACATCAATTCTCGTCCTCGAGTTCTTGTCTGTCTGCCACATTCAATTACATCACATCCATTTACACCCATCACATCTCATTCTTTCATATCCCCATCACATTCGTTCATTCATTCCACCACATACATTCACATAACCATCCCATCACATACATTCTATCCACATTATATCACATCACTTCTATCCACACAATATCTCATTCATATACATCCACCTAATCATTCACCTGTACAACTACCCACATCTATTCATACATTCATATCTATCACTTCACATCTACATATATTCATGTCACATCACACAATTTTTCATCACATCACATTCCTTCGCATACACATCCACATCACATTCTTTTACATACATTCACATCCATTCTTTCACATACATCCACTCACATCCCATATCATTCATTTACATCCTGATTCACATGACATCACATCTCATCACATCTATTCACCTCACATCTCTTCACCCCTATTCACATCACATCCATACATCCATTCATGCACATCTATCTGATTCACATCACACATCTCATCACATCTATTCACCTCACATCTCATCACCTCTATTCTGATCACATCTATCCATCCCTTCATTCACATCTATCTGATTCATATCACACATCTCATCACATCTATTTACCTCACGTCTCATCACCTCTATTCACATCACATCTATCCATCCCATCATTCACATCTATCTGATTCACATCACACATCTCATCACATCTATTTACCTCACATCTCATCACCTCTATTCACATCACATCTAACCATCACTTCATTCACATCTATCTGATTCACATCACACATCTCATCACTTCTATTTACCTCACATCTCTTTTTCTTCCTGAATTATCTTTCTCAAAAAGGGGGTGATATTTCAATTACTAATTTAGTGAATTTCATTCATTGAATATTCACTTAATTGATTTCTAAATTAATCACGAATTTGGATGAATTTCATTCATTGAATATTCACTTAATTGATTTCTAAATTAATCATGAATTTGGATGAGGAATAAATTAATCATTTATCTGAATATTTCGACTTCGATAAATTTCTTGAATTTTCTCTTTACAAACCGAGTGAATATGAAACGATAGAATTTCCCTCTCAAAGTATTTACTTATTCATTTATCAAATATTCATGGAAATTAAACATAGAATTAAAGAGAATCTAATTTTGATATAAAAATTCTTTATGCATCTATTTATCCACCATAAAATTAATTTAATAGGACTAATATTTTTAAAATAAAAAGATTTTCAATATGCATCTTTCTATGCATAGAAATTGAATCTGATGAAAATAACACTTTTATAAGAAAAACATTTCTATTATGCATCTTTCCATGCATAGAAATTGAATCTAATGAAAATAACACTTTTATAATAAAAAATATCCAATATGCATCTTTCTATGCATAGAAATTGAATCTAATGAAAATACCACTTTTATAATAAAAAAATATTCAATATGCATCTTTCTATGCATAGAAATTGAATCTAATGAAAATAACACTTTTATAATTAAAAAAATATCCAATATGCATCTTTCTATGCATAGAAATTGAATCTAATGAAAATAACACTTTTATAATTAAAAAAATATCCAATATGCATCTTTCTATGCATAGAAATTGAATCTAATGAAAATAACACTTTTATAATAAAAAAATATCCAATCTGCATCTTTCTATGCATAGAAATTGAATCTAATGAAAATAACACTTTTATAATTAAAAAATATCCAATATGCATCTTTCTACGCATAAAAATTGAATCTAATGAGAATAACACTTTTATATAAAAAAATATCCAATATGCATCTTTCTATGCATAGAAATTGAATCTAATGAAAATAACACTTTTACAATAAAAAAATATCCAATATGCATCTTTCTATGCATAGAATTTAAATCCAATGAGAATAACACTTTTATATAAAAGAAAATCCTTTTTTGCATCTATTTATGCATAAAAAAGAATAACACTTTTTAAAATAAAAAGATTTTCTTTTAGAATGCACAAACGGTGGGGATTATTCTTTTCGAATACCATAAAGATAAAACTTATTTCCACAAAATTTAAGAAAAATTTTACCATAACCTCCTTTGTATGGCTGACCATTTCTCAAATCTTACATTCTAAATTTACTTTAAAATTTATCCCAAGATGAAATAAAGCACTCTAATCTAATCAAATTTCACTTCTAAAGAGTAATCAATAGGAAAAGTTTAACTCATTCATTTGTTACTCATTTTAGGGTAAAGAAAGGCTGAAATTCTTAATGAAGAGATGGGGGAAGCCTTTTCATCAAGCCTTAACATCCATATTCACATTAAAAGGCAAAGAATTTAAAAAAACCATAGAGTAGAATCTAAAACAAAGTAGAACTACTAACCTACATGGAGTTTTGTGAGCTTTCCTTTGGCTTGAGGGATTGAGGGTTCTACTCTTGTTTGGATCAAGAGTGGCCACCAATTCTTTGTAGAGGAATTAGTCAAAAACAAGTGAATTATCAAGTGAATTCAATGTTTTTTAGCTCTGGGGAGGAGTAGAGTAACAGTGCATAAACACTATTAAGCTTTTACAAAGGGGGAGGCTTCTATTTATAGGAAAAAGTGAGCCTCAAACCAAACAAACTGATTCTAGAATTTTCAAGATAAGTTTGGTCAATTTTTGACTATTTTTTGGTCAGTTTATCTTACTTTTTGGAACTAGACTTGACTTAGGAGAGAGGAGAGATGAAATATCTCATTTTATTCATTTAAAATGGAAAGCAATGATGAGAAAAAAGGCACCTCCTTCATGAGGGGGAATCCCCATTTTGAGGTGTCAAAAATCAGTTTTTTTAACTATTTTCCTTGGTCCTTAGTCCACTCTTCATCTTATGTGAGTATTTACTCATTTTTGGGGGGGTTTTCTTTATTTCTTCAAATTATCTCCTCCCTACATTTGGATTAATCTAATTGGTCCCTTAGAACCTTAATCCAAAACTTTCAAAAAATCTGGACCCTTAGACTAAGGCCTTTTGAGCAGATTATAATTTATTTCTAATGCACCTTAGGAGATTCTTTTTTAACTTCTGTTTTGAGAGAATTTCGTTTAATAAGAAAGGATATTTTTCCATCTAAAGATATCTAAAAAGTGAGTTATCTCTCTCTAGAATATTTTCTCTCTCTAGGCCAAAACAGGTAGAAACAAAATCTTTTATTATTCTGAAAAGGGGATTGATTACAGGGGAAGAAACTCGACATCTTGAGGGGCTGGGGAGGAATCTTACATTCTCTCCCACTTGAAAAACGTGAGATGTCCTCATCTCGCAGGTGTAGTATGATCTCTTTCATCATCTTCTTCTTGTTCTTCAATTACTTCCAATGTTACAGCCTTGGAAGTGGACGGTCGATTTGGAAATATCTCTCTTTGCCTTCCCCTATTCTGAGGCGGAGGTCTTGCATTACTTTGGATTGAGAGTGCGGGTTGGTTAGAGGGTCTACCTCTTGGATTTTCTTAATTTTGGCGGAAAGAAACCTGATTACTCTAGAAGGAAGGAGCTGTAGTCTGGAATCTTGATCCCTGATTTCCCTGCCCCAAAAACCTTGATCCAAAAGGTGTTGGGCAATTCATACTTTGATGTCCAAATTCTTAACAGTTATAGCATTTCACTCCCTTGTTCAAGGGTGGAACTTCTGAACTTGAATTCCAGGGGATTGATTTTCAGGAAAAGGACATTTCTTCCATTCTGGAACTTCCTATATCCTGGGCTTGACCCTGATATCTTTTAGACGGTAGAAGGTTGGAATCACCTTCTGGAATTAAAAACCTTTTGAAAGGTGATGGTACTAGCTTCGACGGGACTTTAACATCAAAGGCCTTGGTGAAATCCTTCGCCATTCGCACTGCTTCAGCCATAGAAACTGGCTTGGCATTCTTTACCAAGATATTCAAAGGTTCGTTCAGTCCCCAAATAAACTTGGCCATCAACTGTTCTTCATCCACCAGTGTGGTGAGAATTTGAGGAGGAGAGCGAACGCTTGGTGATATAATTCAATAGTTTTTCTCCCCTAGGTTAACTCTAAGAATTCGTTCATCTTTGTTTCCAAAAAGCCAGGAGGACAGAACCTCGTCCTTAGGTAATTTTTGAGATCATTCCATGTCTGGGTATTCCAATCCCAGATGGTTTTTTCTCGCAGTGGTTTCTCCATGCCACTCTGGCTGTTTCTACTATCTTCAGTCTTGCAAGAGTCATTTTGCTCTTCTCATTATACCCGGTGATATCGAAGTACTCTTCCATTGCTTCGATCCACTTTTCCACAGCCTCACCCAAGTTTTTCCCTTCACCCTTAAAAGGTCCTGGCTGAGATCTATGAAGAGTCTTACGAACATTCAAGTTGAGCTCTTCCTCACATTGAGTTGGGGGTTATCATTTCTACCACGACAACCTCGATCCATGCTCCTATCAATACAAAAATTCTTGTTAAGTCCCTTTATTTATGATTCAAATCCGATTTTAGATTCAACTGATTCTAGGGTTCTTTAGATTGGTCAGTTCCTCACAGAATCATGGGATAAAGATTGTTAACCCATGGCGGACATTGCGACGTACTATATTTTACGTCATTAATTTAAATATTCTGAGTCATGGGCCGGGCTTGTCGGCACCATATGTTAAGGATGAAGGGATTGGGTGATCGCCGATGAGAGGCGCACCTTGGATATCAGTAGGATAAGGGTTAGGGTCGACCGGCCATGTATGGGCGCCCAAGTGTGAATGGCCAAGTCACCCATAAGAGTCAAATGTAACCCTAAAATCCTCATTCTCATGTGTTGTGAATAGAAGAGTGCTCTTGCCTTATCTCTTTGGTTTCCTTCTCCTGCGTGTGTGTGTGAGAGAGAGAGAGAGAGTGAGAGAGCGATCGAGCGCACTGTGTAGCGGCACGGCGGCCGGCGGTGAGGCGGTAGAGCGGCGATGGCGGCTCCTCCTTCACGGCTGCGACGCGGGAATCCTTCAAGGCGGCAGTTAAGCGGTGAGTGACACACCTTTTGCATTCTGTTTTGAGCTTGCCTTCCTGGTTGTATGCTTGCAGCCATTTGTGGCTCGCATACGGTGTCCGGCAAGTCCCCAGCTACGACCTGTGCGGCAAAAGCGCACATTTTTGGCGCCGCCTGCTGCCGGGGAGTTGCCCTGCACCAAGCTCCAGTTTGCAGCTCGGCTGCTGCATGAAGTTTAATCTACACTAGGAAAGCGACTGTGTGTTTGTTGTTAAGGTGTTTCTGTGTTGCATTTCTGTTTCTTTTGTTATATTTTCCCTCCGCGTGTGGGCGTGCGTTCTGTTATCTGGTTTCTGCGTGTGAGAGGGATTTCTGAATCCCCAGATCTGCGCTGTGTGTGCGAACTGCACCGCGGCCAAGGCTGAACCCTAAGAAAACCCTAGAAAACTTATCTCACAAAAAAAAACAGAAAATAAAAAATAAAAAAATTATAAAAAATAAAAAATAAAAAATTAATTTTTATTTTCAAAGAAAGAACCAAACATGTGGAGAGGAAAGATTTTCTAATTGGAGAAAAAAAATTTGAAAAGAAAGAACCCCAATTGACCCACGACCACGGCCCCGGCCTCGGTCTTTTGATATATATATATAGGAGAGTGAGCCTCCATAGCTTTCTTTCAAGTGAGAGCTTATGGGAAGTTATGCCCTATATGTAGCCCACTCCCCAAGGAGTAAAGTGAGCATGTGGGATAAAGCCCTCACCCTTTCCTCCACAAGCAAATAGGCTTTTGCCCCTTTTCCTCAAAGGAAACGGACTGTTTTGAGGACTACAGGAGCTCTGGATAGGCGAACACGGTGCTGTAAAGCACACTAGGACCCTTTGAACGATACGCTCGTTTTGAGCTATCACACGCCCTAGTCCAAGTTCGACCGTAGGTAAGGGGGTCAAAAACGGGTTAAAAACAACACAAAAACAAGTAAAAACGGGGTGCGAAACACCTAAGAAACCACTTGTGTGAGTTTCAAGGGTAGTTACCAACGCACGTAGGGTACCCACGTCACATGCATCTACGCTCTCGTCGGGTGCTAGAGCCTGAACCACTAGAAAGCGTTTCAGTCTACGGAGGCTCACACCATCCGTCCACGTTGGCATCTTGGCCTTCGGCTGGAACCCAAGGGAGTGCAACCCAAGATCCACGAATAGTGGATAGTAACTCATCCTTTGACTCAGAAGCCATGGAAGGGCACCCTACCAAGAACCCTGAGGAGACAAGCCAAAACATGCCAGTGTGGGCCCCACAACCCGGATCTAGCATGTTTAGTCGTCTAATAGAGACCTTTAGTAGAGCTACACGCTCTGAACATGCGACAAGCGAAGTAAATGAGGAAGGAGGGGTAGTAGATTCGCCATTCACATCTTATGTAGACCCTACCCTCCCAAAGAGTGTCCATGTGGATATTCTACCCACTTCGTTGTTTAATGAGGGCCCTACTGAGCTACCACATTCCGATGCTCTTCCTAAAGTAGAGGTCCCTAGAAGCCAATCCATAAGAAGTGACATTGCGTCCACTTCAAGAGAACCATTTGGCACACCAAGTCTAGATGGGATATTTCTCAATGAAAATTGGGAATATGATCTACACACAGAGACTCTAACGGACCTATACACGGGTTACACATACCATGTAGGTTGGTTAGAAGTCCTACGATCCACATCTAGTGCCACTAATCTAGAGGAGCAACAGCAAATGATATGTGATGTTATTCATAGAATTATCCAAATTGAGAGGCAAAATAGGGGAGTGGACCTAGTTTCCACTGGCCCTATGAGGTTTTTGGATACGGGCAAGGCCAAACAACCAACCCTATCACAATTGGAGACTCCCTCGGTGAGTCCCATAGACCCTTCATATGTTGTTTCGCCTGGAGTCTCAATGCAGGTTGAGCCCACGAGCAGTAACTTTACCTTTCCAACTGGCTCAACTTTCCATTAGGGAATCCACAATGCCTACCCCAATGATGAGCATGACAGAAAGTGCACCTGTTACCACTGTAGTTAGTACGACACCACTACCTAGTGGAACAATACCTACAACAGTGCATGGTAGTGCCTATCGGCCTTATGTACCTATTGCTACTCATGCCCATGTAGCTCCTACGCCTCCTAGTATGCCAATGGCGTATGCTCCAAGACTGCCTTATCACAACCCTTATCCAAGAGGAGCTAGGCCTAGCTACATATCATATCCTACGTCATTTGCCAACATACTCAGACCAACGCCAACTCCTATCAGCCGCCAGGCTATCCCAGAAGTGCCTCCACCAACTATGCCTGCTCACTTAGGTGATCTCGCAGCATTTGCTCAGACGATCGGACGATCCATTGCAGAAAACATGCGGGGCATGCCTGAGAGAGAACCTAGAAGCAAGGTAGTACAAGTGGCTAAGCTCACTCAAAACTTCAGTGGTAACAAGGATGTTAGGAAGCACATTGAAGTCTTTGAACACGTGTGTGATTCCTTGGAAGAGCACAATGAGCTGCATAAGTGTAAAGCCTTAGGCAAGGAGCCCAAGATATCTGAAATGTCTGTGACCGACCTTACTAAGGCTCTCCAAGAATACTTTAGGGGTAATCGAGCTCCTCAGAATAGCCATATGTACCCAAGGAGAGAGCAACAATGGTGTTCGGTGTGCTTAGGACCACATAGCACGAGTGAATGTCCCACATTTAGAGTCAAATTCAATGGAAATTGCAATGCATGTGGTAAGTATGGCCATCAATCTAAAGATTGCCTAACACTTAAGCGAATGTTGGCAAACCAGGCACCACTAGCTTGGTCAAACACACCTCAAGTACCCGCGCTAATGCCTGCACAACCTATCGAGCAACCGTCACAGCACATAGTTCCAAGGAACCCGAATGTAGTCCAGTCTGTGCCGTTACCACCGCCAGTGCTGCTAGGACCACAACCTCCACATCCAAGGATTACCCCTATAAACCAGATGGGTTGTGAGTCACATAGTGCATGTGGGGATTATGAAGAGGAGATAGACCCTACTGCTCCATACGGGATTGATACGTTTGAAATGATTCCCCAGTACTACATGGAGGATCATTTCGGGCAAGTCAAGCCTGTATATCAAGCGGCTGCTCTTGCCACAAGAGGGCAAAACCTTAATACCATGGCAAGGAGACCACCTCTTCAATGCTACGAGTGTGGTGGACCGCATCGTGTAGCGGAGTGCCCTAATAGGCTACAGAAGATCGCCACTCAAATGCAACCAAATCAAGGGAGCACATCGGGAATGCCGGTACTTACATGTAATCGTTGTGGCATAGATCATTTGATCGCTCAATGTCCACATAATCCTAATGCACCCAAGATTACGCCATTAGTTGAGGTCACCAACCAAGCACGAGGAACCACACCTGTTGTACCCGCGAATGTAGTTACACGGTCAATGCTTCAAAATCAAAACTACATTCTTGAAGAGAGGGATACTGCATCAATCGCTCAGGCAAAGGAAAGGAAAACACGACGAAAGAGATCGCTTAATGCCACGAGCTCCAAGCCCAGTTCAAAGACCAACATAGGGACAGGAGACGACCCCGTGTATATGAATGATCCTGAAGATGATTCCGATTCAATAGAAACCATGGGGACCAAAGCCACTACCTTAAGGGAGGAACCCACTCGGGAGCTCAATGAAGGAGAATCAAGCGAGTACAAAAATAAGGGAAACAGAAGGAAACTACCTCGGCCCCACAACCAAGTCAGTTAATGCCCTCTCGACCACCCAAACTGACTGAGACTCCCCAAGACAAGCCACGTGGGCCAAAAACCCTCAAGAAAAAGATTGGAACTTACCCAAACCCAGTTGAGGAGATTGAACAAGTGCAACACTTAAGGGGTTTGGTGGAAGAAACACAAAGAGAACTGGAGCCAAACCCGAGAAAAATCAAAATTCCAGACACAGTGTTTCCTACGCAAGTTCAGCCTCACAGGAACCATAAACCGTTAGCTATACCGAGTATCATTCGAGAAGAAAGAGAGGATAGAACATCAGGAAGTGGGAAAACACCCTTTTTGCTTGAAAGAATGTTTAGTGAGGGAATGCTTGACCCCAAGTGATTCCATCTTCACCAGTCCCTAGTCAAGGGGCGATGTCTCGAAAAGTACCGTTGAATGTGTCTAAGCTAATGGATTTCATGTCCTCTGAGATCAAAACCACGATCATATCCAAATTATACGGAGATCCTGAGCTATTCTTAGCTCTTCGGGCATTTCTCAATGGAGAACTAAAGGCGGGGCTACCACAATTTGCAAATATGGATAGACCCGACACGCTTCAAGATGAAGGGGAGCATTGGGATCTACAACCCAACTTTGATGAAGATTCGGTCGTGGAAATACCTGTGAACAAGTTGGGACAGTACTTTGAAGGTGACGAATCTAATGCCACCCTCCCCATTACTACCAAGGGATTAACTCTAAAGGGAATCCTTGATGGTGGTGCTGGAGTGAGCATTGTGACTAAAAACTGTTGGGAATCTATGGGAAGGCCCCACCTTGAAGTCACAAACATAGTGGTTAAGATGGCAAACGGAACCATAGCTAAACCTTTTGGAATGTTAAGGGACCTCAAGATCAAGGTCCTGGGATACAAGGTAAAACATACCTTCATTGTAATGGATTTCTCCAAGCATCCTATGTCATATCAAATGATCTTAGGACGTCCTTTCATGAGGGAAGCACAAATGGTACATGACTGGTCGAAAAACCATGTCTACCTACAATTCCAGGACTCTGTCATTCGAGTTGATCTTGAGAATGGTCGTGCACATCCTTTACGAAGCAAGGTTATCATCGATAATCGATCAGATACCACTGTTCATTCCGCCCCATTAAGGTATTGCTATACATGCAAAAAAGAGACTGATGATGGGAAAGGTTCTCCTTACATGGATGTCCTACCGGGTATGACTGAGTCGGATAACGTGGATTGGGTACACCTAGCGGCAACCATAGACACATGGGGAAATAGAGGCACAAGTTAGGTAACACCTGAGGGGGCAAGATATGCCACCGTTAGTGCCAATAAACATGATAGGTGTTATGCACATGACTCCTGATGGCGAGAACGTGGCAAACTCCACCGACACTGAAAGTAGCGAAGACTCTGACCAATGCAACTCTGAGTATGAATCTCAAGAAGAAACTGACCCTGAGCCTGATGGAAAAAATGAATCAAATATTCACCCAAATGTGGAAGCAATGTGCTCAAGGCCTAAGACAGTGGCCTCCTGCAGTTCATCCGAAAGTGAAGATCGACCAAGTGAGTCCGAATCTGATAGAAACAAAAATCAAAAACTTGGTAAGAAGAAAACGAGACATAAGCGCCAACGCTATCGAGCTAATGTATGCACTGCAATAAACAAGGAAAGATCCACTGCAGAATGGCTTAGTTATGTAGGAGCCATTGACGCTCATCGGAAGATAGCGGATAATTGGGGACAATACCTCCAAAGTGTCATGTGGTGTATTCCGCAACCTCATGACGTCGCCCAATTAGAAATCGAAGAGAAGCCAAAACTAAGTCGTACTGCAAGAAGGCAGCAAAACCAAGAGTTGGCTCAACAACAAAAGGAGGCGGAATTAAAAGAAAAAAATCGGGCACAACAAGAACCAGTAGACTTACACCCCGCACCCGAGCATTTCAAATCATTCACCACAGGGGAACGTAAAGTAGTCTACACAAAAGCCCAACGAACGCCTACCAATGGGAGTAGCGGTGTCTACGATGGCCCTGCGGTAGTTAAGGAGATAGACTTAACAGATCCGGGTGAGGAGTCTAAACCAATTTTTATTGCTCAAGACCTCACCAAGGCGGAAGAAGCTGCACTTACGAAGCTTCTTAAAGAATTCAAGGATATATTTGCTTGGACATATCATGATATGAAGGGTGTTCCACCTTTGGTGGTGCAACACACGATTCCAATGATTAGCACTGCTAAACCAGTCCAGCAACGTCCCTACCCAATGAATCCTAAGTACGCAAAGATTGTACAAGAGGAAATTGAAAAGCTGGTAAAATGTGGATTCATATACCCAATTGAGCACTCAGAATGGGTTCCTCCGATAGTCATCGTGCCAAAGAAGAATGGGAAACTCAGAGTGTGCATTGATCTCAAAAAGGTTAATGCAGCCACCAGAAGGGATCATTACCCCTTGCCATATTCTGAACATGTGCTTGAAAGAGTGGCAGGCAAGGAGGCATATAGCTTTTTAGATGGGTACTCGGGTTACAATCAGATCACAATTGCAGACGAGGACCAAGCTAAAATAGCATTTATCACGGAGTTTGGAGTGTTTGCCTTTCGCGTCATGGCTTTTGGCCTGACCAATGCACCTGCAACATTCCAACGATTGATAAACACGGCCTTTAAGGAATATCTAAGGGACTTCTGTGAAGCTTTCTTAGACGATCTTTGTGTTCATTCCTCTTGGGATGAGCATTTGATGTGTTTACGAAAAATATTTGAAAGGTGTAGATTATATCGCATCTCCTTGAATCCTTTCAAATGCCAATTCTGGGTTAAACACGGAGTTATCTTAGGGCATATAGTGTCCAAAAATGGGATTTCCACTGACGAGAGTAAAATCAAGGTCATTCTGGAATTACCCCCACCCACCAACTACAAGGGAGTCCAACGCTTTATGGGCCACGTTGGTTATTATCGAAGGTTTATTCTCTTCTTCGCCGAGATAGCTCGACCATTGTATAAGCTTCTCATCGAGTTTATTTGGACCGAAGAATGTGACCGTGCCTATGAGCTATTAAAGAAGGCCTTGGCGAGTGCTCCAATCTTGAGAATGCCTAACTGGGATTTACTCTTCCATGTGCATATTGATGCATCAAACTTTGCTATTGGGTGTGTGTTAACTCAACCTGGAGAACACAAGCTAGACTACCCCATTAGCTTTGCCAGTCGCCACGTTGAACGATGCTGAGATGAACTACACCACTAGGAGCGAGAAGGGTTGGCAATGATATATGCAGTAAGGAAATTTCGTTATTACCTCCTTGCTACCAAGTTTGTTTTCTATGTGGATCATCAAGCATTGTTGTATCTGGTAAACAAACCATGCTCCACAGGAAGAATCACACGATGGCTATTGATTCTTCTTGAGTTTGATTTCACGGTTGTTGTGAGACCTGGCAAGAAACATGTTATGGCTGATCATTTGTCTCGCATACCCAATGGTGAGGCTCCTACAGGGGTTGATGATGACTTACCTGACACTTCCCTGTTCATGGTGGAGACAATGCCTGAATGGAGTGAGAAGATTGTTAACTTTTTGGTTAATGGCTTTCCACCCAAGGAGCTTCGTAAAGATCTAGCTCGAAAGCTGATCAAAGAATGCGAACCCTATTGCCTGATAGCCGGGACTCTTTATAAAAGAGGAAAGGATGACGTTCTTAGGCGTTGTGCCCGAGAGGATGAGTATCTATACATTTTACAAGAGGCACATATGGGCGTAGCCGGTGGTCACTTCTCAGGAGACTTAACTGCGTGAAAGATCTTACAATCAGGGTATTGGTGGCCCACTATGTTCCAAGACGCATCACTCTTTGTGAAGGGTTGCGATGAATGCCAACGATATAAGAAACCCCAGAGGAAAGATCAGATGCCCCTACATCCAATCAAAGTAAACCAACCATTTGAAAAGTGGGGTTTAGATTTTGTAGGTCCAATTAGTCCAGCGGCCCGAAACACACAATCTCGCTATATTATTGTGGCCACTGACTATATGACCAAATGGGCTGAAGCGAAAGCGACACGTAAGGCAGATGCAAGGACAACAGCCAAGTTCCTCTTTGAAAATATAATCACACGATTCAGTTGTCCTTTTGAACTTGTGAGCGACAATGGTACGCATTTTATAAATGAAGTGATTAAGG
Organism: Cibotium barometz; assembly: GCF_041138505.1. Classification (NCBI taxonomy): domain Eukaryota; kingdom Viridiplantae; phylum Streptophyta; class Polypodiopsida; order Cyatheales; family Cibotiaceae; genus Cibotium; species Cibotium barometz. Next base: position 20,112,359 of record NC_141054.1, read on the forward strand.
AGCTCACAACAAATTTCATGATATCCCATCATAAATCTACTCCTTACTATCCGCAAGCGAATGGCCAAGCCGAGAGTACCAACAAGACTTTAATCTCTATTTTGACAAAGACAGTTGAAGCTCATCGCACGGATTGGGATCTAAAGCTTACGACAGCTTTATGGGCCTATCGTACTGCGTACAAAGTGGCTATTAATTGCACACCATTCAAAATGGTATATGGCCAAGAAGCAGTCATGCTGTGGGAATTTGTCATTCCAAGTCTTCGTGTTGCTACTCAAGAGGGTTGGGATGGTAATCCCTTAGCAGAACGTCTGTATATCCTTGAGCGGCTAAACGAAGAAAGACAATTGGTTGTATACAATGCCCTTGTGGAGAAGGATAGAAGGAAAAAATGGTTTGATCGCCATCTAAAGGACAAGGACATCAAGGTTGGGGATAAAGTCCTAATGTATGGAGTGCGAAACGAAAAGAAGAAGCTCAAATATGTTGGCAAGGGACCATATAGAGTATGTGAAATTACCCCGCAAGGTACCATCAGAGTGGAGACTCTCGACGGAGTTGAAACCATTGGATTCCTTAATGGGAGTAAATTCAAACGATACTATGACCCCCTGAGCCAGGAGGAGTTACATGCAATCCATCAAAAGAAGGCAGCTAAAGAACAATCTGAGCTTAAAAAGATACAAGCGAGAGACGAAGCCAAAGAACGTCAACAGCGTGCTAGGAGACAACGAGAAGCCAACTTGGGAATTACGCAAGTATTTTTCGAGGAAGCAGAGGAGGATGCACTGGAATCTGACCCACCTCTAAGATACCCAATTGAGTTACAGAGTCCTTACGGGGAGGTGCTGTATAATGCATTATTGGATACAGGAGCTCAACACAATTTGCTATCATATGGCGTGTGGTGTCAACTCGGAAAACCACCTTTAACCAAGAGTTCTATCCAAGTTCAAGGAATCAACAAGAAGAAAACCCCTGTCTCAGGAATTCTGCACACTCCGGTTGCTTATGACAAGGGAACCATAATTCAAAGCTTTTTGGTTATGCCTGCTGGTACCATGGAAGGGACTGTAATCTTAGGGCGCAAATGGATGATGGCCACCAAGTGCAATATCGATTGGGCAACCAGACAAGTCACAACGCAAGAACCAACACTAGGTCTGCTGACCGCTCAAAATCCCGCACCTAAGTCATCCACTCAAATATTAGATAATGAAAAATCACAAAGTCCAGTGGCAAAACCATCTTTGATTCTAGGCCACCCCTCTAACGCTTCAACGCCAAGAGTGGAAACAGGCAAGGTGGTCCCTAAAGCTTCGCTTACTATGCCAAGGAGTACATACAAATGGGTCCCCAAAGCTTCGTTAACAGCTACTTCCCCTGCTCAATCTCGTTCAGCCACCAAGAAGCCTCGTAAAAGGAAAGCAGCTACCCACCCGAGAAAGGGCAATGTAACATCGCGATGGATCCCTAAAAATTTATTAGTAGCCCAAGGGTACTACGAGGGGAATGACCAGATTTGGGTCCCTAAACATAAGCTGAATCCCTCTACATCACCTGTGAAACCTTGCAAACCAATTGTTGCCACCCCAACGACAATTCAAGATCGTGGTAAGGGAAAGGTAATAGAGTGCTCCGCACCACTTCTTCCAGAGTTAGTTTGGATTCCCAAACGATATCGATCATTACCACCTAGCTCAGGAAGGGGGGAGCCACATGAAGCTTCTAGCTCCTCATGCCAGGCACACACTCATATAGAAGTTTCTACATGCTCTACACCTACTCTTGTCAACACCCAACAAAAAATCAATGAGTCTACGTCTCCCCTGGTATCGTCGGAAACCATTTCCTCCATTCGTCAATGGGAGCGTACACTACCATCTTTGCAATTGGATGTGGCCACAAGGGTCGTAAAAAGCTATCTGCCCACATCACAACCTATGACCCGCTGGACAAATTGGTTCCAAGAGGCTGCAACATCATTGCAAATAATATGATCTACCCAAGGAAAGGGGGAGCATGTACTCACGCTCGACATTCTAATGCTTCCTCCTTAACCTTCTCCCCTGACCATGTAATTGCCAAATTCAAGGGGATGTATATATATATAGCTTTATACACAGAAGAGAAAAGAAAAGAAAAGCAAAAAATAGTAAAAAGCGCAAGAGCACGTTAAAAACAGAAATATCCGTATATACAATCAAGAATTAGATTGACTTGTCATAAACCTACTGATGCTATATCTGTGTTTGCAGATATGGCAGATGCACGATCATCATACACTTCATCCACTCCTACCTTTGGTGAGAGGTATCATCTATACCTTTCTCAGATATTTCACATGTGCTATCCTGTTATTGAAACTGAATGGGATCATATAGATGTACTAGCCAGAGAAGAAAATGTTGAAGAATTAGAATGGCTAATTCGCCTATTGACCATGACTGACCCCTACTCCGTAGAGGACATATCCCCGATAGCCCAATGCTTTCCTTTTCCACAAGATGACTATCCTCGCATGGTTACATTTTTGATGAGTTTATGTGGATGGGAAAATGAAAATGAAATATCTGACAATGATGAATGGACGGATGAAACTCATGGCACTACTGAGGTTGACTTTATTTGTTTGGATGATGCGGATAGAGGCTTAGCCTTAGGGCTAGAGCCAGGACTCTACAACATCCTCTTACCGTATCCTCAGTAGTAGTGTGGTGACTGGTAGGTAGGTTAGCGTTTCCAAGTTTTTTCTAGTTTAGATTCCTTAAACAAGTCTTCAAATTTTCACACTGATGTGCCTCTCGAGGTATAGTGCTTGTTAGTTGATTGTACAGGTTGAAAAGTTTGAGGTGGGTTCGCTTTCAAGTCCTGAGACTGCCGCAACGTTCATCAAAATATATCTACATCAAATTGCAAGCTCTCTCGTCAAATCAAGGAGATCTCCAATTATAGGTGTAATTCTTCCATACCCACTCTCTTTCGTTTTTACTGTTCAATCAATTGCATAAACTATAATGCATATCCACATGGAAATTGTCAATGTACTACTTAGTTTTTGAAGTTGCTTGCATGCTAGTGTAAATCATTAATGAGCTTAACTTTATTGGAAATATTCCTAGGCAGCATGACGTCTTTAGTTAACCTTGGAATACGATTGTCTTAGGTCTAGGGTCAAACCATCTTAATGTTTGACACCTGGCCATGTGTGTGTTGACCTCTAGGACATAGCTATTACCCCTTTGTCAAAAGGATGCAAGACAAATTATAGTTTAGGAGCAAAGATCAAAAGAAATAGATTTTTTTTTTTAAAAAGCCTACAATAAATGGCAATACAAGTCTATGATGTGCTTTAATGTTGGCCTATCGCCTTATTGATACTTGGTAGGCGAGGAGTATTCTACTCCAGACCGATGCCTTGGTTGGTAGGGGGTAGTCTTGCCTAAAGTGAGCTAATAGATTCCTGGATAATGCCTTGTGTTAAATATGGTACCAGGATCGATGTTAGTTTTGCCTTAGGAAGGTCGCCATTGTGTGTAAAAATTGTCACGTGCAAAAAAAAAAAAAAAAGAGAGGCAAAAAGCTCCTGTAACTCTGATGTTTCTTGTTTTCCTAGGCTTGTGGTATTAACTTGTTCTTAGAGTAGACACAGTGTGGTCATGTATTTATTTATTAAGCTTGGTTATTTTCCTTGACTTAGGACACTTATAAACCTTGATTAACCTTTGACACCTTGCTTACTCTTGATTTACTTTCAATAATTTTAAACTCCTGTTAATTTGCTACACTAGCTCATTCATGTGACCCTTAAACTAAGTTCTCATAGCAACATCCATTGTGGTCTAATATGCTTGAAATTATACACTTTATATCTTTTGAATTCCAACATACCTTCACTCTACTTCCTTGTTTTGCAGACGGTCTACCACAACAACCCTCTCGAGCTTACCATACCATAGCTTCCGAGGACGGAATCTACATCAGGAAGGGGGGCATGTTAACCCATGGCGGACATTGCGACGTACTATATTTTACGTCATTAATTTAAATATTCTGAGTCATGGGCCGGGCTTGTCGGCACCATATGTTAAGGATGAAGGGATTGGGTGATCGCCGATGAGAGGCGCACCTTGGATATCAGTAGGATAAGGGTTAGGGTCGGCCGGCCATGTATGGGCGCCCAAGTGTGAACGGCCAAGTCACCCATAAGAGTCAAATGTAACCCTAAAATCCTCATTCTCATGTGTTGTGAATAGAAGAGTGCTCTTGCCTTATCTCTTTGGTTTCCTTCTCCTGCGTGTGTGTGAGAGAGAGAGAGAGAGTGAGAGAGCGATCGAGCGCACTGTGTAGCGGCACAGCGGCGGCGGTGAGGCGGTAGAGCGGCGACGGCGGCTCCTCCTTCACGGCTGCGACGCGGGAATCCTTCAAGGCGGCAGTTAAGCGGTGAGTGACACACCTTTTGCATTCTGTTTTGAGCTTGCCTTCCTGGTTGTATGCTTACAGCCATTTGTGGCTCGCATACGGTGTCCGGCAAGTCCCCAGCTACGACCTGTGCGGTAAAAGCGCACAAAGATATTCATATAGAACTCATTATGGTATAACAATTCATTCCAAACATCTCATTTATATCTTTACCACAATAATGGTCCATTAGATCGAAAGTTCCATCTGAACAGTCCTCCATGGGGATTTCAATTATACAGATATTTTATTTGTCATCCCTTAACTTGATCCACTGGGTCAAGTGTTAAAAGTAGCAATTTGTCAGCACAATCCACTAATCTCATAGTGATTTGCTGAAGTCATTATCATCATTTCAGTTATTATGAACATCATCACAGGGACTCCTCCCATTCATCCTCATTGTGGTTTTTGCTCAGCTTATCGCTTTTCAACCAAAATTCAAGAATTATCATTTTTCAATCAGAATCCAAATCAACTCATGAGTTCTCAACCAGAATTTTAAAATCATATCAACCACATTCAAATTCATCATCTGGATAGCATTTATGCTTTAATTTCAAGGTCTTAGATTTACTCGTATATATACTACCAGTAAAATGAGCTGCAGTTATACCCTTGGTATATACGGGTAGTCAACGGTCCTTGCAATTATAAGGTAAATACCATCATGTCTAGGCCTCAAGCAAGTCAGGGATTCTATATAATTGCGGTATTTCCATCTCAAGACCCAATTACCAATTTATGAATTTCAGTCTGAATAACAATTTGTATGAATTTATCACACAATTTCAACCTTTTACTGCTACTTCATCAATTTTTGACATTTTTGGCTTCTCAGTTGATCCACTTTAGCCAATTTTGCTCTGAAAGCAGCTATAAGTCACTGTTCCCATAACGCAACGAACTTAGGACCGCTAGCAGTGGAAGTAGCACTTCTTGCACGAGCCAGGGTCCCTCACTCGCCCACGGATATCCGGACAAGAGACTAATCCATCGGGTCTTCCAAAACCAAACCCGGAAAAACTTCCCATTGCCTAGAAATTACGAGCGATTCCTCCAGGATAATTTTTCTCTAAACGTAGTCAAAAAATTGTAACTAATTAAACTGATCTGATCGAACCAGTAAGTCCCATAGTCAGATTAGGGAAATATTGCACTTGGATCATAAAGACCAAAGCTTTTTTCCTCATTGAGAGGCACAACCGTTGATTCTTTTCCATAGAACAATTTTTGTCCGGGATTTACTTCATCTATCGTACCATAACAGAATTGAGTCTCAATTTAGGGATTCATCAGTCCAGCCTAGCCCCATAAGTCCCGTGGGTTTGCCAACCGCCCAACCACTGTAGTGACGAGATCCAATTAAGAATTTGGTTAGGTTTTGTCTTGGGTACCAGGGAAAAGAGTTTCCAATTCCCCTAGCTAGATATTCATGCAAACTTAAAACTAGTCACACCACTTACACACCCAATATGAGATTGCCTTTTTTATAGAAATAGCTATCTTTAAAAACAATCATTACGCTCACCACCTGTCCACTCATCAGATGGTTCCTAGCTCATAGTAAACGACAATATATACACATATCAAAATAGAATCTCCGTTGAAGATCAGCAAGATCAACCAACAGATCCATATAAAAGAGCCATGGACTCATCCGTTGAGGACCAGCAAGGTCAATCAACTAGATCCATGCCCGAATTCAAAAAACAACTCTTACTCCTTGTTCCAATATCTTCCACGACGCATGCGTGGGTATCTTTGGTGACCCAGAGCTCGAGCACCATATGGTCACCACCCTCTAGGATCCTTCGCAGGTGACCTAGTGCTTCACTCATAGGCTGCTTCCTTGGTCCCTCATCCACCGTACCACTTGAAGCTTACCATTTTAATCGAACCGAGGCTGGTCAAGACCTCCGTCGACCTTGCTACGCGAGACGTCCTCCATTGACTCTCCGTCAGCTATTGCAACTTTATCAGATTAGGTCTCCACGGCCTTAATCACAAGACAGTCAATATGCTTCTCCAGCATTTTTGACATAAAACAGTCATTTAAAAACATGTCATAAATACAATTTCTATAGCAAACTCTAATCTTTCCACATTGTTCCACATTATTCCTCATTTATTTCATCTGTATTTCCTTTCTCATCACATCACAATTCACATGATACCTCATCAATTCTCGTCCGCCACATTCAATTATATCACATCCATTTACACCCATAACATCTCATTCTTTCATATACATCACATTCGTTCATTCATTCCACAAAATACATTCACATAACCATCCCATCACATACATTCTATCCACATTATATCACATCACTTCTGTCCACACCATATCTCATTCATATACATCCACCCAATCATTCACCTGTACGACTACCCACATCTATTGATACATTCATATCTATCACTTCACATCTGCATATATTCATGTCAAATCACATCATTTTTCATCACATCACATTCCTTTGCATACACATCCACATCACATTCTTTTACATACATTAATATCCATTCTTTCACATACATCCACTCACATCCCATATCATTCATTTACATCCTGATTCACATGACATCACATCTATTCACCTCACATCTCTTCACCCCTATTCACATCACATCCATCCATTCATTCATGCACATCTATCTGATTCACATCACCCATTTTATCACATCTATTCACTTCACATCTCATCACCTCTATTCTCATCACATCTATCCGTCCCTTCAGTCACATCTATCTGATTCACATCACACATCTCATCACATCTATTTACCTCACATCTCATCACCTCTATTCACATCACATCTATTTACCTCACATCTCATCACCTCTATTCACGTCACATCTATCCATCCCTTCATTCACATCACAAATCTCATCACTTCTATTTACCTCACATCTCTTTTTCTTTTTGAATTATCTTTCTGAAAAAGGGGGTGATATTTCAATTACTAATTTACTGAATTTCATTCATTGACTATTCGCTTAACTGATTTCTAGATTAATCACGAATTTTAATGAGGAATATTTCGACTTCGATAGATTTCTTGAATTTTTTCTTTACAAACCGAGTGAATATGAAACGATAGAATTTCCCTCTCAGAGTATTTACTTATTCATTTATCAAATATTCATGGAAATTAAACATAGAATTAAGGAGAATCTAATTTTGATATAAAAATTCTTTATGCATCTATTTATCCATAAAAAGAATTTAATAGGAATAACACTTTTAAAATAAAAAGATTTCCAATATGCATCTTTCTATGCATAGAAATTGAATCTGATGAAAATAACACTTTTATAATAAAAATATTTCTATTATGCATCTTTCCATGCATAGAAATTGAATCTGATGAAAATATTTCTATTATGCATCTTTCCATGCATAGAAATTGAATCTGATGAAAATAACACTTTTATAATAAAAAAATATTTCTATTATGCATCTTTCCATGCATAGAAATTGAATCTAATGAAAATACCACTTTTATAATAAAAAAATATCCAATATGCATCTTTCTATGCATAGAAATTGAATCTAATGAAAATAACACTTTTATAATAGAAAATATCCAATATGCATCTTTCTATGCATAGAAATTGAATCTAATGAAAATAACACTTTTATAATAATAAAAATATCCAAAATGCATCTTTCTATGCATAGAAATTGAATCTAATGAAAAAAATACTTTTATAATAAAAAAATATTCAATATGCATCTTTCTATACATAGAAATTGAATCTAATGAAAATAACACTTTTATAATTAAAAAAAATATCCAATATGCATCTTTCTATGCATAGAAATTGAATCTGATAAAAATAACACTTTTATAATAAAAAAATATCCAATATGCATCTTTCTATGTATAGAAATTGAATCTAATGAAAATAACACTTTTATAATAATAAAAATATCCAATATGCATCTTTCTATGCATAGAAATTGAATCTTATGAAACTAACACTTTTATAATAAAAAAATATCCAATATGCATCTTTCTATGCATAGAAATTGAATCTAATGAAATTAACACTTTTATAATAAAAAAATATCCAATATGCATCTTTCTATGCATAGAAATTGAATCTAATGAAAATAACACTTTTATAATATAGCCCGGGGGGCGGTCCCTCCAAGACCGGGGCCCAGAAGATTCCCTTGCCCGGAAGGCACGGGCGATTCCTCCAAGAAAATGAAAAATCTTCTAACTAGGAGATTACTCTAATGAGTCAAGTCTTGACTAAATTAAACGGATCTGACCGAACCTGAAGTCACATGGTCAGATCAAGAAGAGACTTGCACTTGGTTTATGGAATCACCACTTTTTTCCTCATCATTTTCGAGGCACAGCCGATGATCCCTTCCCATAGAACAAGGTCTTCTCAAGATTTAAACTGATTAACGTAACTAATCGTATCTAGTTGTTTCTCAGGGATCCTCCGATCCATCCGGCCCATGGGTTAGCCAACCACTTGACCACTAAATTGGTGGGATTCCTTTATAAAGATTTGATTGGGTTTTTGCCTAGGTATCGAGGAAAAGAGTTCCCAGGCCCCTTAGCCGGCGATTCATGTAGAAATCAAGTAGGCATACCACGTACACACCCAATATGAAATTGCCATTTATAACAGATTCGACTGGCTTTAAGATAATCCTTGAATAAAATCATAATATTTTCGATCATCATTTTCCAAAATTCCAAGTCCATTGTATTTGTAAGATTCCTCCCCCACCCCCTTTTTGATGTCTAGTATCTTCCCCTGTAATCAATCCCTCTTCAGAATTATAAAGACCTTGTTTCTAACTATTTTAACCTAGAGAGAGAAAATATTCTAGAGAGAGAATATTCAGATTTTGAATATTTTTGGATAGAAAAATATCTCTTATAATTAAGATGAATTTTCCTGAAACAGAAATTCAAAAAGAATTTTCCAATGTGTAATTGGAATTAATTGGAAATGTATATAAAGGACCTTAGCCTAAGGGTCTAGATTTTCAGAAATTTTTGGATTATGGTCCAATTAAGGTTCCTAAGGGCCAATAGCATCAATCCATGTGTAGGGAGGAGATAAATCCAATTTGTAAAAGAAGATATCCAAAAATGAGTAAATGCTCACATAAGATGAAGAGTTGAAAATGTACAAGGTTTATTAGTAAAAAAATATGAGCAATATTAAAAATATGAGATATTTTGGATATCCAAAAATGAGTAAATGCTCACATAAGATGAAGAGTTGAAAATGTACAAGGTTTATTAGTAAAAAACTATGAGCAATATTAAAAATATGAGATTTTTGGGGTATAATGATTCCATTTTGACACATATGTAAGGAAGGGGAGTTCTTTAAAGGAGGTGCATATTTCACATAAGATGAAGAGTTGAAAATATACAAGGTTTATTAGTAAAAAAACTATGACACATATGTAAGGAAGAGGAGTTCTTTAAAGGAGGTGCATATTTCACATAAGATGAAGAGTTGAAAATGTACAAGGTTTATTAGTAAAAAACTATGAGCAATATTAAAAATATGAGATATTTGGGTATAATGATTCCATTTTGACACATATGTAAGGAAGGGGAGTTCTTTAAAGGAGGTGCATATTTCACATGCTTGTGAATGAGTTTTAAACTCATAAAAATTGAGATATTTCATCTCTCCTCTCTCCTCATTCAAGTCTAGTTCCAAAAAGTTAGCTTAACTGACCTAAAAATGGTCAAAATTTGACCAAACTGATTTGGAAAATTCTAGAATCAGTTTGTTTGGTTAGGAGCTCAAATTTTCCTATAAATAGAAGCCTACCCCTTGTTGAAAAATAGATAGTGTTTATGCATCGTTACTCTACTCCACCTAAGCCAAGAACTGTGAATTCATTAATAATTCACTAGTTTTTGGAGCTTCCCTCTTTCTTCAATCCCCATTGGTGGCTCCATCAACATACTTAACCAATTGATTGGTTGGGGGCCTCTACCGTGAACAAAGAATCAAGCAAATTGTAAGGTAATTAGTGAATTTTGATCATTTTCTATAATTTCTCAATGTTTCTCTCTTCTCAACCCCTCTCAAGCTTGAGAAGCTTAATTAGAATAGTTTTTGAATGTTATTGAAGTTAATTGATAAATGGTAGTGAAGAGTTACATAATTTGATGAATGCTGTTGAAGTTAATTGATTAATGATAGTTAAGAATTACATAAATTTCTATTTATGCTTAATTCAAATGGTTTTTATGAAATTTCTCTCTCTCACTCAAGAAATGGTCATACTCATGACCCATTCTCAATCCAAATGAAGCTTTTCCTTAATCCAAGATTAATCTACACTTGAGGTCAAATTAATGGCTTTTTTCTATGCTTTTAGTTTATGTATTTCATGAATATTAATGATTCAATCCATTATGGATTATTGATCCAATTAGGGATCATTCTAATTAATTCTTAATGATAAGCTTTATCCCTTAGAAAAAAATTGAGATTTATCAGTCATAGCAGCGGAGCTATGGCAAAAATTTTATAAAAATTACGCATACAATAATTTCATTCAAAGCATGAAAAGAGGACTTCCTACCATATTCTAGGAATTATCATCCTAGATTAATTGAAGATATTCATAGAGAAATTGATTTTTATATTATGCATAATTGATTTTCATGCATAGAGATATGCATAATAGATTATTATTTTAACATAAAAGTGTTACTTTTATCATAATTAGATTTCATGCATAGAGGTATGCATAAAAGATTATTATTTTAATGTAAAAGTGTTACTTTTATCACAATTGAATTTCATGCATAAAAGTATGCATAAAAGTTGATTATTTTATCATAAAAGTGTGACTTTTATTATATTTGAATTTCATGCATAAAAGTATGCATAAAAGTTGATTATTTTATTTTAAAAGTGTGACTTTTATTATATTTGGATTTCATGCATAGAGGTATGCATAAAAGATATTCTTTTATACTAAAAGTGTGATTTTCATCATAAATGGATTTTATGCATAACTTAGATGCATAAGAGAAATTCTTTTATTCTAAAAGTGTAATTCCTACCAAATTGAATTTATGCATAAGAAGATGCATAAAAGATTGATTTTTACTTCGAAAGTATTAATCTCCTTAAATATAATTTATGTATAAATAAATGTGTAAAGAAATCTTATATCAAATATAAGAATTCTCTTGTATTCTATAAATCAGTGTTATGGGCTACCACACCTCCAAGAGGGAACTCTACACATTCACCTAATGGATGAGCAATAGATCACAACCGTCATGGGATACATACCAATGTTTGGATCTCGAGTCCCTTGAGGCCTCCAAGCTCGCTTGTCAAGCTCCAAACTCCAAGCTCTACCTCCACACTGTCACCGTGGAGTCGCTCACACCATCACATAGACCAATCACCCTCTCTCTCACTCTCTCATACAAGCATGAAAGAGGCACAATGCTAGAATGCTCTTACTCCTCACTCTCTCTCAAGTCACAAGGGGAGAGCTCTCAATAGTACAAAGGGGATTGTGTCCTTTTCATTATGAGAAAATGCCTTATATACAATTGGCCCTTATTCACACTTGGATGCCCAAAACTTACTAGGCCTTGGGTGGCCAATATCTCATAATGTACAACCATTGTAGTGCCTTCTCATCATGACACTTATTAATGTCCTCAATAGAGGATCATGTTGTTAATCCAAATGGGATTAACAATCAAGGAAGGTGAAATGTTAATGCATACTGGGTTAGCCTAGTGAGCTTGATCATTTGCAGGTATATACATTTGATGATGTTAAAGTGAAGTTTTCCAAATTTGGACCAAGATCCAAAAGGTGGTACCTCAAAGATAATATGAGATGTGATAGGATGTGATAAGAGGTGTATAAGATGTGACAAGAGGTGATAAGATGCTTATGAAATAAGTTATGAGGTGATAAGATGAATTAAGATTTGATAAGATGTGTATGGGATGAGGTAAGAAGTGTATGTGATAGGATAAGATGTATATGGGTTGTGATAGGGCGAGAATGGATGTGATGTAAAAGATAAGATGTGAAGACATATGGGGTTATATGAATGGGAATATGAAAATGGATGTATATATGTGGATGTGTGGATGTGGAGATGGGAGTGTGTATGTGTGGATGTGGAGATGGGAGTGTGAATGTATGAATGTGGAAAGGGATGTATGCATGAAGATGTTTATGCATAGACGTGAATGTGGATGTAGATGTGGCTGTATAGATGTGAATGTGGAATGTGGATGTGGATGTGGATGTATGTATGTATGTGGATGTAGATGTGGATGTATAGATGTGAATGGGAAGGTGGATGTGGATGTATGTGAATGTGGATGTAGATGTGGATGTATAAATGTGAATGTGGATGTAGATGTGGCTGTATAGATGTGAATGTGGAATGTGGATGTGGATGTATGTATGTATGTGGATGTAGATGTGGATGTAGATGTGGATGTATAGATTTGAATGGGAATGTGGATGTGGATGTATGTATGTATGTGGATGTGGATGTATGAATGAGGACGTGATAGTAGATGTATGCATGTGGATGTGGATGTATGGATGTGGATATGGATGTGTATGTATGAATGTGAATATGGGATGTGGATGTATAAATGAGGATGTGAAAATGGAGGTAAGCATGTAGATGTGGATGTATGGATGTGAATGTGGATGTGGATGTGGATGTATGAATGTGGATATGGGATGTGGATGTATAAATGAGGATGTGAAAATGGAGGTAAGCATGTAGATGTGGATGTATGGATGTGAATGTGGATGTGGATGTGTATGTATGAATGTGGATATGGGATGTGGATGTATAAATGAGGATGTGAAAATGGAGGTAAGCATGTAGATGTGGATGTATGGATGTGAATGTGGATGTGTATGTGGATGTATGGATGTGAATGTGGATGTGGATGGATTGTTGCAAGATCAGGGTGTCCAGTTTTATCCAGTTTATGCTGGACTGGGACAATGCTTGGAGAGCAAATTTTTGGGGGCAAGGTACTTAAAATGAGATCAAACAAATAATAGAAAATACGCTTGCCCTTAAATTAACCCAATATAACTTAAATTAGTATAAATTAGTCTAATTAATCAAAATTAATAAAAAATATGATGAAATGATAAACAAATGATATTTCCATACTTACAGTGATCCAATTTATTTTTCCATAGATGCACCATTACAAGTACACTAGTCCCTATAGGTTTTAGATGATTCACATCAAAAATGTAATTTTACTAATTAGATTATTAATATTTGCAGGCCTTCTGAGAGTCTGGAAGAATTTTAAAAAAGAGATCATTAAAAATCCAACCATTGGATTTGTAATTTTTACTAACCACCACATTCTACTAATGTCTCAGTATCTACCCACTCTTTTGATCTACAAGATTGAGGATTTTAAGTGGTAGCTATTGTGGGTACAGAAAGTGGCGTATATTATAACACTTTAAAGACCTTGAAATATTTAAAGAAAATAGACAGATATCTTAAAATTTTCTCAAAAAATCAAGTTAAGCTCCATATTATGTGAAGATCTAAGGTACAAAGTGGGAATCTCATATGAGTTTATATGTAAAAGATATTAGCATTTTATGGAATCAGTTCAAATTTGGGACAGGGTGCATACATTGACTTTGTACCTAAGAAAATGAGGACTTTTGACTATCTAATGCTTAATCAAATTATGCAACTATATGTCCAAATTTGAATATGATGTTCCAACAAAAGAACTTGAAACGAAATTCCTTCATTTACTAGGAGAGATTAGCCATTAAATGTAAACACATGCCTGTTTTTTTACTGTTTACAAGGTGCCTGAGTGGACAAAACTGGGCACCCTGATCTTGCAACCACTCGGATGTGGATGTATGGATGTGGATATGGGTGTATGGATGTGAATGTGGATGTGGATGTGGATGTGGATGTATGGATGTGAATGTGGATGTGGATGTGGATGTATGGATGTGGATATGGATGTGAATATATGATATGTGATGTGAAGGAATCTGAAGTGAAGAGATGAAAAATGATGTGATTGGATGAGTACACATATAAATGGAATGTGGAATAAGTAATGTGGATTAATGAGAAATAATGTGGAAAAATGAGAGTTAATATAGAAATCCTATTTGTAAACTGTTTGTAAATGCTGTTTGTAAATGGCTGTTTTATGTCAAGAATGCTGGGGAAGCATTTTGATCGTCTTGTGATTAAGGTCGTGGAAACCTAACTGATAAAGTTACAACTGCTGAGACGGAGAGTCAATGGAGAACGTCTCGCGTAGCAAGGTCAACCGAGGTCTTGACCAGCCTCGGTTGGATTAAAATGGTGAGCTTCCGGTACGGTGGATGAGGGACCAAGGAAGCGGCCTATGAGTGAAGCGCTAGGTCACCTGCGAAGGATCCTAGAGGGTGATGACCATACGGTGCTCGGGCTCTGGGTCGCCCAGGATACCCACGCGTGCGTCGAGGAAGATATTGGAACAAGGAGTAAGAGTTGTTTTGTGAAACCGGACATGGATCTGGTTGATTGACCTTGCTGGTCTTCAATGGATGAGTCCATGGCTCTTTATATGGATCTGTTGGTTGATCTTGTTGATCTTCAACGAGAGTCCATCTTGATTTTTATAAGTGATTATATTGCCGAGTATTATGGGCTAGGAACTATTGAAAAGGCCCCTGAGTGGGCAGGTGGTGAGCGTTCTAGTTGCCAATGATGCCATAGATACTCTGATGAAGGAATGATGGAAAATTATGAATCAATCGGATAAATTGGAAGATTGTGATCAGTGGTACTATGGTTTCATTAAAGGATTGTTTTAAAGTTAGCTGATGCTAAGAAAAAGACAATTTCATATTGGGTGTGTAAGTGGTGTGGCTAGTTTTATGTTTGCATGAACTTCCGGCTAGGGGGCCTTGGAACTCTTTTCCTTGGTACCCGGGACAAAACCTAACCAAATTCCAAATTGGATCCCATCACTACAGTGGTTGGGCGGTTGGTTAACCCATGGGATTGGATGGGGTTAGGCTGGACTGATGGATCCATAAATCGAGACTCAACTTTTGTTGTTACGATAGATAGAGTAAATCCCGGATAGTAATTGTTCTATGGATAGGAATCAACGGCGGCTGTGCCTCTTGAATGGGGAAAAAAGCGTTGATCCCAATGATCCAAGTGCAAGTTTCTTCCTTGATCCGACCAAATATCTTATAGATGCAATTGGATCAGTTTGATCAGAAATGATCTTGACTACGTTAGAGTAAAAAGTTATCCTGGTGGAATCGCCCGTGCTTTCCGGTAAAGGAAGTTTTTCCGAGTTCGGTTACAACCGACGGATTAGTCTCTTATCCGGATATCCGTGGGTGAGGTCCCGAGTGTGGGACCCCTGTCCCGTGCGAGAAGTGCTACTTCCGCTACTAGTACCCCGAATCCGTTGCTCGGTGGGAACAGGGATCTCACAGTATTATAAAAATGCATCCTCTGAACTCTCCGTTGATGAAGACCAGCTAGCCAACCAACAAGATTCAGTATCAAATTTTTGTTCTCAAAACCTTTCCTTTTTTCCATCAGATATCTTCCTCGACGTATGCCTAGGTGTCCTAGCAACCGCGAGCCTGTGCATCGCCTGGTCAGAAACCTCTAGGATCCTCCTCCTTAGGTGTCCTAGCACTTCACTTAGGGACCGCTTCGTCAATCCTCGCCCATCGTACCGGAAGCGCACCATTTTAACCGTACCGAGGCTGGTCAAGACCTCGACAGGCTCTGTCGCTCGCGGGTGACGTCCCTTGACGACTCCCCGCCAGCTGTTCCATCAAACCTCCTCTTAGAAAAACATAAGCCAAATGCTTCCTCTAGCATTCTGGCGTAAAACAGTCCTTTAAATGAAAAACAGAGTTTTTAGTGCAAGTGAGATTCTAGTTTGAGATCGGTTCCAAAGACCCTTTTTCCAATAATTCCTAGTTTCATAATGAGGATCCTTGATCTCTCATGAGGGTAATCTACCCATCATTTTATCCATTTATCCAACTAGATTCTTGGTGAGATTGGTCAAGGAAAAACTAGATTAGTTCCGGTAGTCTATTCTTTGGATTTAGTAACTGGAATTGGTCATGAAGTTTTTGTCTGATTCAGTTCGAGAGAAGGACAATTAGGTTTACTGTCCGACCTCATATAGTCTAACTAAATTCATTCAGTTTAGGGGAGAGAGAGAAATGCTTAAAGACCATTAAAACCAAGCATAAATGAAAATTTATGTGTTTCTTTATTACAATTCATAAAAGAACTTCAATACTAATCAAAAGCCATTCAAATTAAAGCTTCTCAAGCTTGAGAGGGGTTCAGAAGAGAAGCATTTGGAGTTTTAATAAGAAAAAGATAATAATCCACACTTTACGTTTTAATTTACTTGATTATTTGATCACAGTAGAGGCCCCCAACCAATCAATTCGTTTGGTATGTTGTAGGAGTCACCAAGGAAGATTGAAGAGAGAGAGAATCTCCAATCTCTTCAATTTTGTAGAGGTTACTAGAGGATAATAGAAATTAAGCTTAGTTTAGAGTAATACCGGCATAGTTTAATTCACAGATAATAATACAAAGGAATGAGGGTCTATTTATAGGAGAGGGAGGCCACTAGCTGAGTCCAACTGAGTTCTAGAATTTTCTAGCTTTAGTTTGGCTGAATTTGGACAAGATTTGGACCAGTTTGGCTCCCTTTTTGATTTGGTTTGATTTAGGAGAGAGGAGAGATAAAAATATCCTATTATTTTTGAGTTTTAAACTCATCCAAGCATGTGAAGTAGGTGCCTCCTTGAAGGTCTCCCTTTTCCTTACACATATGTGTCAAAAATGAATGATTACTCCAAAATATCTCACTTTTTTATTAATACTTCATAATTTTTAACTAATAAACCTAGTACTTGGTCAACTCTTCATCTTATGTGGACATTTACTCATTTTTGGGTATTTTCTTTTATTCTTTGGATTTATCTTGTCCCAACACTTGGATTAATCTTATTGGTCCATAGGAACCTTAATTGGACCATAATTAAAAAAAATTTAAAAATCTGGACCCTTAGGCTAAGGTCTTCTATATCAATTTTAATTAATTCCAATTGCACCTTGGAAAATCTATTTTGATTTTGTGTTTCAGGGATACATTTTTTTGATATTTGTAGAATTTACTTATCCAAAAATATCCCAATATTGATTTACCACTCTCTAGAAATTTTTATCTCACTAGGCAAAACAAGGAAAAACGATATTTTCTTGTATTCAGAAACATAGAATGATTACAAGGGATTGAAGTAGAGGCTTAATTGCTATTCAAGCTGAGGAGGAATCTTACATGATCCCACCACATTGGTGATCAAGCTTGCAGATGGGAAATCTGTAAAACCCCTAGGCCTAGTGCATGACCTCAAGGTAAAAATCTGTGACATGACATTCCACCTCACATTTGTGGTCATGGACTTTCATAATGCTGCATATTATAGAATCTTGGGTAGACCCTTCATGGAACAAACACAACTGATCCATGATTGGGATACACATTATGTCTACCTCCGCAAAGGGTCTCAAACTCTCAAAGTCAATTTATATACTTGGCACTGACATCCTATCACCAAAGCTCCCTTTTGTGAAGATTTTATGACCACAGGAGCAACGAGCTCTTTGTTTACGATGCTTGTCAGCAAGCCCTAGATGATGCATGGGTACCATGCATGGTCGCTTCTATCAATAGTGAGACAAAGTCAGCCACGACTAGCTAAACATCCTTGCTACACTTGACACCCTGCCAGATCGTAAACTCGACACGCAATTCATGCTCCCAAATGGCCAGACCCTTCATGAACCCTATAAGGCCATTGCCTTAATTAACACCCTGAGTGTAAGTGTGGATCCACAACTTGAAACAACCACCCTTAGGGTCTAGATAGATTTTCCCTTTGCCAAAAACATGCAACAAAAGTGTGCCTTGCTGTCTCCCACAGCTAGCCATAATCTTTTACCATGGGAAACATGGGTCTCTTTGGCCAAACTATGTCTTAAAATTGCCCGTGCCAAAATCCAGTTGCCTAGTGGAAACCATATACAAAGCCTTGGGTACTTTACACAAACTGTACACATTGTATCTAACCCATTGGTTTATGTGTTTCCCATACGTGAGATAAAAGAAGACATCTTGGGCAAAAGTTGGGTCCAAAATGCTACAAGTACAATCAACTCCGCTGACAACACTGCCACCCTCAAGCGAAGTGCATCAAATACGATCCTCTTCCCCCACCAACTTCTTCCACAAAGGGTATTCTCACTCCCTCCACGATAACTGGTAACTCTTCCACTACCCTTGAACTACCACCATAACTCAACCCACCAAGAATATGGATTGGACTCCCGATTGAGAATGTTCTACAATGGTGGAAAGCCCACATATGTCCTATGGTCCACACCAATCTCATATTCTTAGAGGCGTTGAAAACTCTTGGAAACCCGACACTAACAAAAGAAAAAACTTACATTCAAATCTCACATGAAATGCATCTAATAAGTGTTGGGTGTTTCATTCCTAAATTTTCTATAGGAAATAACGAGTTGGAGTGCAGATTTCATGTCATAGATGTAGGAGCACTCCAAGGCTAGATTATCATTGGAAAAGAGTGGATTGATGCCACTCACTGCCAAATCAATTCGCATGAAGAAACAACCACCACGGAAATCAATGGGGAAAAAAGGCCACTGTCCTCTTGTGTCCCCAAGAGGAAATCATACACACACCTTCACCCTTGACTGCCCTTCCTCCTCATGCGCCATCGTCATCTTTGGAAGTCTCCCTTGTGACCACCCCTATGCCTCACCAAAGCCAGTTGATCGGCCACTGTCAACACCATCCACCAATGACAATCAAGCCTCATCCCGCCAACATTTCCCCTCAACTCTACATCCATGACACCCCACACTGCAAGCACCCCGACCTCATATCTTTATCATGACAATAAATGGTGGGTGCCCAAGAATCTTCTTACCGTGCAGGGTTTCTATGATGGCTACATAGAACTCTAGATCCCCAAATGGCTATCTCTGAATCCCGATCGCAAGAAACCAACTAAGCCACCAAAAACCAACCCTAATCCAAAGCTTTAACATTGCCTCATCCCTGACTACCTATTACGAGCACAAGGCTACTATGAAGGCAACACTCGCCTCTAGCAACCCATGCATGCTGCATGTGCTCATCCCCCACACCAACTCCCCAGGAAGGCACGACAAAAGGTCCTATAGCCACGGTTTAGGCAACCCCAAGCACAGTGAAGCCAACAACATTGGGTGCCTACCAATGTGCTCACAGCTTAAGGCTTCCATGTAGGTAACACACACCTGTGGCTCCTCAAGCCACCATCAAAAGACTATCCTCAGTGTCGACAACCCACACCTAGCTCAAAGCCTTGTTAACCAAAAACAAGAAGCCTCAAACCATGGACCTTCATCACTCAACAACGTTGGGTGACCAAATGTGTCTCTTAGAAGCCCAAGGCTTCCATTATTTGGCTCCCAAGGAAAAACCCTCTGTAATTTGCCCAAACCACACCAACCAAGACAATGCCTGTCCAATTGACGAAGATGGTTTGGCAATTGGCAGACAAGTCCCCTCCTCCTCAACAAAATCCTATGGATTTGCATGCACCCAACCCATGGGCACTCATCAAAAGCTCAATTTTCCCACCTCTTTTCCCCAACAGAGCCTCCTTCATGAAGCTCCAACCTACCCCTTGACTTCGTCACCAAACCAAGGGGGGTAGTGCTACAAATGGTTGAGCTTATCCAACCACTCAAAGATAAATCTAGCCACATGGGCCACTCAGTACAAAACCCTCTTTAGAGGTGCTGATCAATAAACAAATACAAAATGTCTCTAGGTGATTAGGACCATGGGAAAACCTTGAAACACCTTCAATTCTCAATGGGATATGTCCTATGTGCACACACTACACAAAGCTTCGTCTCATCGAGACAACCATCTAGGTACAAGGACCATGGTGGGAGCAAGCTTGGTCAATGGTACAACCCATTGCCTAGATTTTCTTAATCACTCGCGCTTCACCCGAATAATTGTGCTTCATGCCTAATCAATCCTACCCTTAACATCTTCTTTGGCTCCACCTATCTGGATCCTCGCCATCAACTACCACTCCTATCACCACACATGATCCCATATCTCCAATAATAAACGAATGTAAACCACCAGAAGAAAAAGAGAGAACACTACAATCTGCTGCCTCAACATCCATGAGAGACAAGATAAGATACCCATTACAATATCTTGTGAAAGATGCTAGTGCTTCATGTACCTCACCTTTGACTACAGCATCTTGAAGCGTAAGGATTTCAATGTAGGTTGCCTCCTTGTCCCTCCAAAATTCTCCCGTCACCACTTGCTTACTAACACCATTGTTTCACCAACCCATCCCTAATAATCCCACCAGCCACTTGGATACTGGTCATTAAGTATTCCATGCTAGTCTACTCATTCAAGTACTCTGACTCCTCTACTGAGGATGTCCCACCGTAAAGGTGAAATAAAAGAAAAACACCAAAAATAAAATAAAGAGTACTACTAGGCACATACAAAAAATCAAACTCATAATGGCTCATATGACTAGCTGGATACTTAATCGCCTCTAAGTACTCCACTAACTTCTTTCCATCTTACTAACTTTCCCACCCCCTCTCATTTTCAAAGACATAGGAGAACCAACCAGCTATAACACTTTCCCGCATCACCAACCTCTTACCGATCATGAGGACGTGATCAACTTTAGGAAGGGGAGTATGTTAACCATGTATTGGTTAACACATTCTTATGACAACTATGTCCATACACTTATGTAATGGGCACCGATACTATGTATTGTAAATCCTATCATTTGATGATGGAAATTCCCTAAATACGCTCCCTAGTATTGAGCTTTGAAGAATAGACAAGGAGATCTTGGTCAATTGGCCAATCTATAGAGAAAACCCTTGTAACTATGTTTTTGGTGCCCCGGGTAACTTCCTCCTAGTGCCCTAGTGGGAAAAGGCTTGGAACTATAAAAGCCAATTTCTCTTGTTTGTAACGGATTCTCCCATTTTTTCAATAGAAGTGGAGTGTTCTCTCTCTCTCCCTCTCTCTGCAACTCTAATCTAGCATGTGTGGTGTGCTTAGGGTTCGGGTTTGGGAGAAATTAGTGCGAATCACTTGTTCCCTTTTGCTTCCTCTCTCTCTCTCTCTTGAGTGATAAGGCTAACCATCATGATCTTCTCCCGTGGAGATCCCACATGATATTCATGAGAGAGGTTGCATCACCTGTTGTATTAGAGCAACTATCTTGGGGTGACGAGACGAGTGTGGGAGGACAGCAATGACGAGCGGCTACGATGGAGCTCTTGAGCCTAGCTCGAGCTCCGTGGTGGATAAGAAACTTCCCATGACATGTTAGGGAAGGGTTTCCTTAATAGTGCACATGTAGGAGATGATCCTTGCCTTGTCTTCTCTCCCCCTTCTTCTTGTCTCACATTGTTATTGTTAGCTTATACTCCCAATCATTTATAGCTAGCCTCTAGAGTCTTAGTCAAGATACCAAAAAGGATTTTATTAGTTCTTTTTGACTGCCCATTGGATTCACGGTAGTATGGTGATGACTTTTGGTGCACCACCAAAAATCCAATTAATAGGTGTTCAATGGCTTGATTAATAAAATTGAAGCTCAATAACCAACTATAGGGGATATGCAAACCTTGATATGATATACTCATATCAAAATTCAGCAGCTGTATGAGCATCTACCTTTCATGTGGCCTTTGCTTCTACCCACTTTGTAAAATAGTCGGTGCAATAATAATATACCGGTCTTGTGTTTATCATGTAGCTGGACTAATGGGTCCAAAAAATTCCATTCCCCATTTCTCCGAAGGTTTTTGCACAATGACCAGGACCAAAGCAATTCTATCTTATCCATGGGTAATGTTAAAGCACTGGCATTTATCATAGTGTTTGACGAATTCCATGGCATCACCAACACATGGTTGGCCACCATAACCTTGCTTTGCAAGATCTTTCTCACTATTACTTTTCCCACAAAATATCCACCTGCTCTGATTCCACTATAAGCTTCCTATAAAATGGTTAGGAACTCATCCTCCCAGACACAATGTCTCAGCAAGTGATCTTTTTATAGCTTATACAATTGACTAGCTACTACTATCAATTGGTACGATGATGCCAACTTAATAAGTCATTGCATCCTTTCCTTATTCAATGGCTTATACTGTGGTAATCCATAAGAAAGATACTCAGAGATTTGTTTATTCCACTCTAGCACCAGATCTAATTTGAATAGCTTAGCATCATCATAATCAATGCTAGTGGTGGCGAATTCCCCATTAGGTATTCTCAACATGTGATCTAGTACATGTTGAGAACCTTTCCTTAGTGTGTGATAGTAAATTCAAATTCCATCAGTAGCAACAACAACGAGGGGAGGGGGTAATTTTCCTAGTAAATAAAGGTTTGTTGACAAGATAAAATAAGGCTTCATGATCCATAAAGAAAAATGACTTATTATAGCCAACATATAGTGTCTATACTTTTTCACTAATCACACTATGGCTAGTCCTTCTCTCTCAATTTTGCAGTACTTATCTTAGCTTCATTGAGCTATTGGCTCACAAAGTAGATTGGGTAATATAATTTATGCATTTTGGTTGTGCCAAAGCACACCCAATTATAAAGTTGTGATGCATCGGTATGCACATGGAACATGAGATCCCAATTTGGGTATCAAGATAGGCACTAGATAATTCCCCCTTCAATTTATTGCAAGCCTAATGACACTCCCCTCAGTCCATTCAAATACAGTCAAAAGTTTGTATAAGGGCCTAAAAATATTAGCATAGAACACAATGAACCTCTGATAAAGAAATTGGGAGCCCATCCACCCCCAAGAATTTGCCCCTAGGAAGAGCAGTCAATGCCTCCGCCAACTCCTCTGCAATGAAGGGAGTCGATAAAAAGGACTAAAGAGCAAGGGCCCTCGCACGTATCCATCACTTGTGGGGATAATGGGACACCCTTGAGGAGAGATCAAAAAAATGAGGGGCAATGGATCTCACATGGGGGGTTAGAAACAATGCCTCCATCCTATCCATGCAACCTGCGAATACCATCTCTCCTTCTGTGGGGACCTGCTATCTCAAATAGGTCTCCCGTAACTCTATCACAAGATGGGGTCTAAAAGGAGGCTATGGAATGGTATCTTTACTCCACCCTCCTCTCCTCAATGGATCTGATCTCCGTACATGTGACATCAATGTGACTCTCAATCTAAGGGCTATCAAGGGAACTCTTCTGAATCCGCTAAGGAGAAGCTATACCCCTCCTTAGACTACTCTCCTACTCACAAAATCCCTCCAATCTACTCTGAGCTGCTTCCTACAAAAAATTGCTAATCTCACCAAGGCCCACATCATTCAAGGTGCACATATTAGAGCGTGAAATAAAATCCAATCCCGCATCTGCTCTATTCCGATGCATATCACAGGGTCCTAAATAAGGCTCTCTGGAATCCTAGATCTTGCATGTATGATCTACCTCCTTAGTCTAAGGGTCCAGATTTTCAGAAATTTTTGGATTATGGTCCAATTAAGGTTCCTATGGACCAATAAGATTAATCCAAATGTAGGGAGGAGATAAATTAAAGAATAAAAGAAAAACCCCCGAAAATGAGTAAATGCTCACATAAGATGAAGAGTTGACTGAGCACAAGGTTTATTAGTTAAAAATTAAGAGATATTTAGAGGAAATGATGCATTTTTGATACCTCAGTGTGGGGATCTCCCCTTATGAAGGAGACACCTATTTCACATGTGTGAAGGAGTTTTAAACTCAAAAATAATGAGATGTTTTCATCTCTCCTCTCTCCTGTTTCAACTAGATCCAAAAAGTAAGCTAAACTGACCAAAAAATGGTCAAAAATTGACCAAACTGATGTGGAAAATTCTAGAATCAGTTTGCTTGGTTAGAGGCTCACTTTTTTCTATAAATAGAAGCCTCCCCCTTTGTAAAAGCTTAATGGTGTTTATGCACTGTTACTCTACTCCTACCCAGAGCCATTTACATTGAATTTTCTTGATAATTCAATTGTTTTTGGCTTAATCCTCTCCAAAGTAATTGGTGGCCACTCTTGCTCCAAACAAGAGTAGAACCCTCAATCCCTCAAGCCAAAGGAAGGCTTACAAGCTCCATGTAAGCTTATTTTTCTAGCTTGTTTAATTTTTAAATCTATGGTTTCCTTGATTTTCTTGTTTTTATGTTATTCCAAAAGAGTAATTCCCACCGTTTGTGCATTCTAAAATAAATATTTTAATTTACTCCATGTACATATTCACCTATGTATATGCATGGATATCACTGATATTAATTATTAAAATTAATTTCTATGCATAGAAAGATGCATAATGGAAAAAAAAATTATTATAAAAGTGTTATTTTCATTGAATTTAATTTCTATGCATAGAAAGATGCATAATGAAAATTTTTTTATTATAAAAGTGTTATTTTCATTGAATTTAATTTCTATGCATAGAAAGATGCAGAATGGAAATTTTTTTATTATAATAGTGTTATTTTTATTTAATTTAATTTTTGTGCATAGAAAGATGCATATGGAAAAAATTTATTATAAAAGTGTTATTTTCATTGAATTTAATTTTTATGCATAGAAAGATGCGTAATGGAATTTTTTGTATCATAAAAGTGTTATTTTCATTGAATTTAATTTCTATGCACAGAAAGATGCATGATGGAAATTTTTTTATCATAAAAGTGTTATTTTCATTGAATTTAATTTCTATATATAGAAAGATGCATAATGGAAATTATTTTATTATAAAAGTGTTATTTTCATTGAATTTCGTTTCTATGCATAGAAAGATGCATAATGAAAAAAATATTATAAAAGTGGTATTTTCATTAAAATTGACTTTATGCATAGAAATATGCATAAAGGATTTATTTTTATTTCAAAAGTGTTATTCTCATTAAAATTGATTTTATGCATAGAAAGATGCATAAAGGATTTTTTTTTATTTCAAAAGTGTTATTCTCATTAAAGTTGATTTTTATGCATAAATAGATGCATAAAACGATTTTTATAAAAGTGTTATTCCCATTAAAGTTGATTTTTATGCATAAATAGATGCATAAAGAATCTTTATATCAAAATTAAAATTTTCTTAAATTCTATGAATAGATGTAATGAGATGTGATGAGAATCAGATAGGTGTGAATGAATGGATGGATGGATGTGATGTGAATAGAGGTGATAAGATGTGAGGTGAGTAGATCTGATGAGATGTGATGTGATATGATGGATGGATGGATGTGATGTGAATAGATGTGATGAGATGTGATGTGAATCAAAAAGGTTATGTGAATGAATGGATGGATGGATGTGATGTGAATAGAGGTGATGAGATTTGAGGTGAATAGATGCGATGTGAATTAGATAGATGTGAATGAATGGATGAGATGTGATGTCATGTGAATAAGGATGTAAATGAATGATGATATGAAAGAATGGATGTGGATGTATGTGAAAGAATGGATATAGATGTGTATGTGAAAGAATGTGATTTGATGTAAAGAGATGTGATGTGACATGAATATATGTGAATGTGAAGTGATAGATATGAATGTATGGATAGATGTGAGAAGTCGTACATGTGAACGATTGGATGGATGTGGATGAATGAGATGAGATGTATCTGAATGAGATATGATGTGGATAGAAGTGATGTGATATAATGTGGATAGAATGTATGTGATGGGATGGTTATGAGAATGTATGTGGTGGATATGAACAAATGAATGTGATGGATATGAATGAATGTTATGTGATGTAAATGGAGATAGATGTGTTATGTGATGTGAACGAATATGATGTGATGAGATGTAGATACGGGTAAATGCGAGTGGATGAGATCTGATACGGATAAATGAGAAAAGATGTGATGAGATGGAAAATGATGTGATGACAATGGGAATATATATGAAATAAATGAGAATTGATGTGGAACAATATGGAAAGACGAGAGTTTGTTATAAAACTGTATTTATGTCCTGTTTTTAAATGACTGTTTTATGTCAAGAATGCTAGGGAAGCATTTTGACCGTCTTGTGAATGAGGTCGTGAAGACCTAATCTGATAAAGTTGCAACAACTGACAGAGAGTCAATGGAGGACGTCTCGCATAGCAAGGTCGGCCGAGGTCTTGACCAGCCTCGGTTTGATTTAAATGGTGAGCTTCTGATACGATGGATGAGGAACCAAGGAAGCGGCCTATGAGTGAAGCACTAGGTGACCTGCGAAGGATCCTAGAGGGTGCTGACCATATAGTGCTCGGGCTCTGGGTCGCCGAAGATACCCACACGTGCATCGTGGAAGATATGGAACAAGGAGTAAGAGTTGTTTTCTAAATTCGGGCATGGATCTGGTTGATTGACCTTGCTGGTCCTCAAAACGGATGAGTCCATGGCTCTTTTTATATGGATCCATTGTTTGATCTTGCTGATCTTCAATGGATATTCCATTTTGATATGTGAATATATTGCCGAGTAGTATGAGCTAGGAACCATCGAAAAGGCCCCTGAGTGGACAGGTGGTGAGCGTTCTGGTTGCCATTGATGCCATAGGTACACCGATGAAGGAATGATTGGAAATTAGGATTCAACTGGAGATTTTGGAGGATTAAGATTAATGACACTATGATTTCATTAAATGATTATTTTAAAGACAGCTAATTTTGTGAAAAAAGGCAATTTCATATTGGGTGTGTAAGTGGTGTGACTAGTTTTAAGTTTGCATGAATATCTGGCTAGGGGACCTGGGAATTCTTTTCCCTAGTACGTGGGACAAAACCTAACCTAATTCTTAATTGGATCCCATCACTACAGTGGTTGGACGGTTGGCTAACCCATGGGACTGGATGGTTAGGTTGGACTGATGGATCCCTAAATTGAGACTCAATTCTGTTATGGTACGATAGATGAAGTAAATCCCGGATAAAAATTATTCTATGGAAAAGAATCAACGGCTTTGCCTCTCAATGAGGAAAAAAGCATTGGTCTCTATGATCCAAGTGTAATCTTTTCCTTGATCTGACTATGGGACTTACGTCAGATCAGTTCAATTAGTTAAGGCTTTTGACTACGTTAGAGTAAAATTATCCTGGAGGAATTGCCCGTGCTTTCCGAGTGAGGAAAGTTTTTCTAGGTTTGGTTTTGGAAGAACCGAGAAATTAGTCTCTTGTCCGGGTATCCGTGGTGGGCGAGGCCTCAAGTGAGGGACCGTGCCCACAAGAAGTGCTACTTCCGCTGCTAGCACCCATGAATTCGTTGCGCGGTGGGGTCAGGGATCTTTTGCCTTTTACGAAAGTGTCTTTCCCCATTCTAGTCACCTTCTCCACCACATATGGAATCATTCCCTCTTCATCCATAGGTAGCAACTCATCAACCACTTCCGATTGAGTTCCCACATACTTCTTCAAATGTGACACATAAAACACATTGTGGATCCTCATGTGGTAGAGGGTAACAACAATTGGTAGGCAACCTCACCAATTCTTCTCAACATCTTGTAAGGTCCATAAAAGTGATGAGCAACCTTTGTATTGGTGTCTCCCTTCAATGAAGCACACCTTGATTTAGGGATTCTTAAGAGCACATAATCCCTTCAATGAAGCACACCTTGATTTAGGGATTCTTAAGAGTACATAATCCCCTTCTTTGAACACCACATGCTTTCTTGACTCATCGGCATATTCCTTCATTTAGTTTTGTGCCTTAGCCATGTTATCCTTGCACCTTTGCAATATTGCGCACATCTTCTCAATCTCCTCTTTGGCTTGAGGATTCACTTTTTTCTCATTGAATGCAATAGAAGGTGTATGCACCTTATACCCATACATGGCTTAAAATGGATACATGCAATACTCATGTGATAGGTGTTATTATGATAAAATTTAGCTAGCTGCAACCATGTATCCCATAAAGCTTGGGTGTCATAACAATAGTGTCTCAAATAGATTTAGAGCCACTTGTTCACCCTCTTGGTTTGGCCATCCGTTTGTGGATGATATGCCGTACTTGGGGTGAGTGTATTACCCATGGAATCAAAGACACTCTTCCAAAAGCTTGGGTATCATAACAATAGTGTCTCAAATAGATTTAGAGCCACTTGTTCACCCTCTTGGTTTGGCCATCCGTTTGTGGATGATATGCCGTACTTGGGGTGAGTGTATTACCCATGGAATCAAAGACACTCTTCCAAAAATGGCTCAGGAACTTGAATTCCCTATCGCTTACCACTTGCTTAGGCATTCCATGTAACCTAAACATATGCTCCATAAATTATTGAGCCACCATAGAAGCTATATAATTCACCTTTGTGGGTATGAAATGAGCCGCTTTTGTCAATATATCCACTACCATATAGATGATATTCCACCCTTGCTTAGTAGTGGACAGCCTAGTAATGAATTCCATGGCTATGTGTGTCCACTCTACTTTTGGAATAGGCAATCACTGCAACAATCTTCCCGAAAATTGGTTGGGATCCTTGTTTGTTGGCAAAGGTAAACATTTTTGCACATAGTCATGCACATTCTTCCATATCCCTTTCCAAAAGAAACTCTTTCGTATCTTATCATAGGTCTTGACCCGCCCATTGGTGAAGAGTGCATCTCTTGTAGGATTTTTAGCTTGAAGGATGAGTGAGGTACCAAATAGACATTTCCCTTGTACCAAAGCAACGCATTACGCACCTCAAAATGTGGATATTCATCACATAACCCTTGCTATAATTTTTGAAACATTGGACCAGCCATGTCATCCACCAAATACTCCTCTTGTATCTCATGAATCCAATCATGATGCACCTCCAAAATGGCATATATAGTGCAGGTCCACATCCTAGAAAGTGCGTCTACCAACACATTATCCTTTCCCGTCATGTAAGAGATCTCAAAATCATAGTTTTGCAAGGTAGCAAACCATCTCTTTTTCTTTAGAGAAAGGTTTTGTTGGGTGAGGAAGTATTCGAGTACTCGATGAGCGGTCCTTACTTTGAAATGCCCACCATACAAATAGTGATGCCACTTCTTCACGCCATGAAAAATGGCCAACATTTCTTGATCATAAACATGAAGCTCCCTCTCCTTCTCGGTGGCCTTTCTTTTCTCATAAGCAATCACTCCATGCTCTTGATATAACATGGCACCAATTCCTATTCCACTTACATCAGCCCGTATAGTTGAAGGTTTAGAAAAATGAGGGCAAACCAATATTGGGGATGAAATTAATGCTTCCTTGAGCTCTTGGAAGCTCTTATTGGCCATGTCATCCCAAAAAAATGCTTCCTTCTTGAGCCTATCAGTAAGTCGGGCTACCATGTGAGCATAGTGGCATATGAACCTCCTATAAAAGGATGATAGTCCCAAAAATCCCCTTAGCTGAGCAGTGTTTTTGGGTGCAGGCCACTCTAACACATTGTACCTTCTTGGGATCCATCTTAATGCCATCATTTATCACAATGTGACCTAAGTATTCCACCTCTTGTGACATAAATGTGCACTTGCTTTGTTTGGCGAACCGTCAACCTGTGCTCTCTCCTCTCAACACCTTTAACACTTGCTCCACATGACTTTCTATACACAAGTATGTCATCAAAGAAGACCAAAACTTATTTGTAGCGGAATGGATTCAAAATTTTGTTCATAAGAGCTTGAAATGTGGCCGGGGCATTTGATAATCCAAAAGGCATAACCATGAATTAAAATAGACCCTGTTCATTCCAGAATGCCATCTTAAACTCATCTCCATCTTTCATCCTTATTTGATGATACCAAGACTTGAGATCTATCTTGGAGAAATAGTTTTCTCCTTTCAACTCATCAAGTAAGTCATAAATTCTAGGAATGGGGTATCAATTCTTTTTAGTGATCTTGTTAAGATCCCTATAATCGATGCACATTCTATAAGATACTTCTTCACCAATAAAATGGGTGAGGCGAAGGGTGATTGGCTTGGCTATATGAACCCCAAAGCTCTTCCACTTGCTTTGACACGTGTTCTCGATCAACATTTGAAAGCCTATAAGGAGGCATATTGATTGGTATTTGCAGACCATTGTCCTCTTTTTGACAAGTGAGTTGTAGCATGTAAACAAGGCATAAGCTCTTCAAGTCTCTCTTCATAGACACCAAGGTTAATGCATGGGGCTACACATTCCATCCAAACAAGGCATAAGCTCTTCAAGTCTCTCTTCATTTTCTTCATAGACACCAAGGTTAATGCATGGGGCTACAGATTCCATCCAAACATAGCGTTTTGCCTTCATGCATAAACCACATTTTCATGTGCTTCAAATCCATTGAAAACCTACCCAAAGTGTGTAACCAATCGTATCCAAGCACCACATCAATGGGCCCCATGTCAAGCACAATCAAACGGGCAACATAGGCATAATCAAAAGACAAAGAAATCCTTGTTGCAACCCAACTCTTACTCAGCTTATGATGTCCATTTGCAACCTCCACTTTTAGAGGCTTCATCATCTCCTGTGGGCATAGTCTCAAAGAATTTATTGATTTAATGTTCACAAAACTATGTGTGCTCCCTGAATCAACAAATATGTGAATTGATCTACCCCCAATCTTCCCCACGACCCTGAAAGTGTTGGAACCTTTGCATCCCACTTTAGCTTCTTATGAAATGGCACATAGCATGGCTATCCTTTCTTTTGTTTCATCTTCTTCCCAATCCTCTCCACCCGGATCAAATGGAAACTCTTGAGAAGGGTCAAGAGTAGGCTCTTTTATCACATCATTATAGCACAATCCTAAAATTCAGCCTCATCTATATATTCCAATGGTGCCTTTTCATCTTCAACCACCTCAAAGATCATGTTAGCCCATACCTCCTTTGCCTTGCAAATCTTTTTATGCTCCGGACTCCATTTCTCATTGCATAGGAAGAAAACTCCCTTCTTCCTCTTCTCATCCATCTTCGCTCGTGTCAATTGCTTAATCACTTTGCCTTGAAGGGAAGAGGATTTAGCATCACTTTTGAGTGGAGGTTTGGTCATAAAACCGCTCCATTTCACATTCCTTGGCTGTCCATACACACTAGGATATTGTTGTATGGGACTAGAGGCTGGAGTGAAGCTAGCACGAGGTACATAAGGTTAGAAGAGGTAGAAATTGGCCATTTTATTGGGCTAAAAGTAGATGGTTTAGTTGTCCCCACATTCCATCTATTTGCAACACCCGCCTTATACTTCGATTCAAAGACCTCTGCATAATACATGGCATATTGTAAAGTTTGAGGTCTTTGAGCATTCATATTAGCCCTAAGTGATCACTGCAATCCATGTATGTATTTCACCATTTTTTTAACTCATTAATTCCACCAACAAACATGGAAAGCTTTCTAAATTGGTTATTATACTCCTTGACAAAACTTCCCTTTTGCTCCAAATCGTACCATTGTCCCACCAATTGAGCTCGTTTTCCAATGGAGATGTGAAGTTTTGAAACATGGCATCCTTGAATGCCTCCCAAGATTCAAAATGCATACCCTCATGTTGAGTAAACCACCACCATGAATGGGCATAATCTTCTAAATGCAACATGGCAAATTGTACTTTTTGCTCCTCCTCACGAGGATACAATGCAAAGTATATCTCCATCTTGCTAATCCATTCCTCCAATTCTTCAGTGGTTGTGTTCACCCCTTTGAACTTGGAAAGTGTAATCTTTTCCTTCACATCTTTGACCCTTGGTGACTCCAATGTAGTACGTCCATGGGTAGTGTGTGGTATGTCTCATCCTCCCACTCACATTGTACACATCTCTTGAAGATCCCTCCATGGGTTCCAAAGATGCGGGCTGCTTTCCAAGCCTAGAAACGGAAACATGCCCACCTTAATAGTCTCTTGAAGCCACATTTAACTTTCCTTACATACCACCAAGATTCCCATGTGGATTTGGTGCATGGTCAGATCTGTCCACACCCCTTTTCAGACCCAAAATCCGGTCTTCAAGAGTTGCAAACCTTTCATCTATCTTCTCCACCATTTGGTGCATCAACTTGGCATTCTCATTGCCTTGATGCATGAGCTCACTACTATTACAGAGAGCACCTCCTTTTGGGCATCTCTTTGTGCATCCTTGATTGCATCGGTGAGAGAAATCCTTAACATATCCAAAGTGATGTTCCCCAATGAGATTTGATCATGTCCACTAGTGTGCACCAATATGCCGTCATTCACAATTTTTCTCTAATTTCATGTAGAGGTATCCTTTCTTGTTGCATTTCCCTTGAGTTTTTTCCATGTTTAAAAATGGAATGTGGTGCCCCATTTGGACCGTGCGGATCATCACCCAATGGAGTGTCAACCATATGTACCATTCCATCACTAACCACCTCATTTGCAACATCTGAAACTTGGTTCCCTTCCACGAGCACTTATGCTTGAACTTTTGATGGCCTTCCACGCGGTTTTCCATGCTGCAAAGTGGTTAGTAGGGCAAACGGTAACCAAATTAGGATTTCTTTAGTTAGATGCGTTTGTCTTGATGAGAGGAACACTCCTACCACCCTGAATTACCACTTTGAGGACTCCTATATCTCTATGTTTTGACTTTTAGCTGAAAGTCAACTATGTGAGGTAGACCACCCAAACAATAATGGAATCGGGAGTTTTTTGGACTCATTTGGAAGATCTTAAATAGTTATTTAAGATCTTAAATAGTTAAATAGTTATCTTAAGCTATTTAAACACCTTGAATTCAATCCACACTACTTTGGGACTGAATTGGAACTTTCAATCTGACCAAACTAGTCCCTTTGTACCCTGAAACGGTGTCCAAATCAACCACTTGAAAGCTTGTTAGATTTGCTTTAAGATTCTCTTTTAAGGCTTCTCAATGCCCTTGAGAGATCTTGAATGGTTTGGGACTGAATTGCACTTTTGTATTCACTACAGAATGTAGAAAAACCAAAAAGAATTGACCATAATCTCCCCACAATACGTACCAAATCTCAATAACAAGCCATTATCATTTACCCAATGTCCGTTCATGATATAATGTCCCAAACAAGTATTCACAATCACAAGCATTCACTTGCCAATGCAACTCTCATGCTTTTATCACCACCACCAAGTGTCCATGGCATGCTCAATCAAGTATCATTTGGCTTCCATAGCCTCGGCATGCTTGCAATGTAGTCAAGTTGTGGGTCGGAGGAGCGCTTTATGCTTGCTGATCGTGAACCTGGCCAAGCCTTCCCACCCTCATACCTAGTCCAAATCTATGCACAAGTTGGGACCAAGTTTTCACATCCAATGTACCTAATCCCCCTTCTTGTCGCTTTTCCAAAAGCACACACGACAAGGAGAGTTCATGCCATGCTCTCCCCAAGCCTCTCCTCCAATGCCTGAGGTACCCTTACAAGAATACTAAATGCTAGGAAACTGAAGTGAGAGTACAAAGTGAAGTGTATGTGGATGTAAGTTCAAAAGAGAAGGTAGGAGCACTTACAATGTGTTTCTAGCATGACTCATGTTGTGCTATCATTTTATCAATTACAATGAGCATGTACTCATGCTTTCCTTCAATCACCATAGTAGCTCCAATACACCAAATCACATCAAAACAACATCCAAGTAGCACCCAACATCATGTGAATCAAAAGGCAAAAGGTTTGCAAGAAATAGTCCCACACTTTCCTTACTTCACATATGCATCATGTGATAGCATCAAGGCTTGCTTAAGATGCTTGAAGGCTTAACAAAACTCATGATTTTCAAACTTAAAACTATGCTATAGGTTTACCCACTTTGCCCCTTGATCTATATGCATCCTTAATGTTCAATAAAACCAAGTAAAGGCTCCCAAAGGTCAATACAAGCATAGGATCATGTAGGCACATGTATGTGCTTGCTTTAGGCCGGCCATAACATGAAGCCACAATTTACTATTTTCATGGACAACAGTTCAGCCCTTTGCCTTCACTCCATAGCCATCATTATTGATTAAGGAAATCATCCAAATGATAAGTAGAAGCTCTAATAGACCAAGGGCATTCAGAGGATTTGGAATCGCAGCCACAGTCAAAAATCGTTGTAAAAATGCCATGCACGTCACACAGCCGAAATGAGAAGAAAAAAATATACCCTGAACTCTGTAGATCGCTGCCAAAGTCATGCTTGTTGACTAAGCCTTGCAATACATTTTGCCATCGTCGAATGAAGAGATAACGCCGGCTGTAGAAGCGACTGTCTGATGCAGAAGAGAGATCATCGATTGTCTCTTCGCTGTAGAAATCTACTCATCAAGAAGAGACGTTGCTCCATAGACGCTTGGTTAAGCTCCCAACCACGCTTAATCAAGCCTTTAGTGACACATGCACCATCTGTCATGAAAGAAGAAGTAGATTTATGCAGAAATGGAGGCTGTAGAAAAACATGAAGAATTCCATGAAATCGGCGGTGAAACATAGATTTCTTATGATCAAGTTGAAGAGGAGGTTGATTACCACCAAAACCTTAGGGATCGTTTGCTAATCTCTGAGATTGAAGTCCTAATTTTTCCTACATCAAGCAAGAAGAAGAGGGGTAAGTAAAATATTTTGGATTAAGTCCCTAATCAAGATTAGCAGTTTTCTTCCAATTTTGATCCCAAGATTAAAAATTAGGGACGGATCCCTCACAATCTGGTCCTCTACCCTCCATGGCCCCAAAAGCTTAGGAAAAAGGTGAATCAAAAGATTAATACCACTCAAGCAAGATCAATTTCCTTCAACAAGATCATCAAGTCCCATTTCTTGATCAAGAAAATCAAAAAGATCAAGAATTTCTCAATTTTTCTTGAAACTAATATGGAAACGGATCAAAGACATGGCTCTGATACCACTCTAGTGATGGAAAGAGAGAGAAAGAAAGAAATGCACTTATAATAGAGTACCACATGCACTCAAAGGAGTACCACCATAGCCATGGAAGCTTGAAGCTCCAAGAAAGTATAATTTGATTAGTAAATGATTAGTTGACCTTAATTATAATTTGTTCACTTATATACTTACCCACCTTTTCATAATTATTAATGTTGAGTCCCCCTACTTGCCCGGCCATAATAGTTTCCAAGATCAAGTCCCCTTCATTACAGTGATTACCAAATAA
This sequence comes from Cibotium barometz, assembly GCF_041138505.1. NCBI lineage: Eukaryota > Viridiplantae > Streptophyta > Polypodiopsida > Cyatheales > Cibotiaceae > Cibotium > Cibotium barometz. The sequence continues at coordinate 20,148,158 of NC_141054.1, forward strand.
TTTTTTTCATCTAGGTTTGAAAAGTTGGTTTTATTTTCCATGAGCAATTACCAAGCAATCTAAACATCATGGGGGGCCGGCACAAAATTCTTGTGTGTGTAAGGGTCTTAACTAACATATGTGTGTGTCCAACAAAAGGGAATGCACACAATGTTCATAGAAAACTCACAAACCCTTACGATGTGCCTACAAGATCCATGATCTCACTTGTAAATTTATTTTTGTAATTTTTAAAAACTTTAAAATTGGTAAAATTTTAAGCATTTTAGTTATATTTTAGTGATTTTAAAAAACGTGTAAATGTTAAAGAAAAACTTGTAAGTTTTAAGATCTCAGAAGAAAAATCTTCTCCGTGAATATTGGATGCACGTTAGTCATGGAGGGTTGATCTTCCGTATTAGAGCCCCCGCCCATCCATGGGTGTGGAAGGCCCAAATGCATGGTATTGGTACCCATCTCATCCAAGTGTGTAAAGGCCCATGCCCTAAACCTTGCTTGTATCAACAAAAATGTGAAGTTCCAAGATGTGGGTGGGCACACACACCTACACGAATCTAGAGAAGCGTGCAAAATATTGTGAGGATAGTGCGCAACAAGAAGAGGATTTTTTTGAGCGTTTCTTTGTTCAATAATGCTATGCATGCACTTCCCTACACGTGTTGGCCGCAGGGTGGGCGACATTTCTTATGAAATGACAGTCTCTCTCTTCTCTTATAATTGACATCAAAATTGCAAGCAAAAGTATACGAGTTGCAATGGGTCCAACAAGCCCTTATCTGAAGACTGCTTTTTTGTTACTCATGGGTGATCTCTCTTTGTCCCTTCTACGTTCTCATGCACATGAACAGATATCTTGCTAGGTTTGATGGTATTGGTGTTAATCTTTGATTAACTTGAATGCCTTGCAAGGTTTAATATCATTAGAGCTGTCCTTGGGTGGTTTTTGTGTACTGTTAAGCTATGATTAGCTAGGGTTGATGGTATATCCTGTGGTGGACGTTCCGTGCACTACTATTAAGCAGCTATGATTAACTTGTTAACATGTCTCAAGGGCAAAGCTTTGTGATTGATGGGTTGTTGTTGTGGATGGCCACGGTGGTGGTAACAGGTTATGAGCCAAAACCAAAAACTCTGTTCTTGCTCTAATGGTGAAGACAGAATTGCTGTTAATTATGATGATTGGTGGTGGTGGTGGTGGTGGTGGTGGTAATGGTGGGTCTTTTGTGTATGATGGCAGGGATGAGTACTGTGATGGGCACCAGTTTCAACATTGTGAACAACTGTGGAGAGACAATATGGCTGGGGATATTTGGCAGCTTCGCCTTAGAAAGCAATGGGTTGATGCTAGAACCCCAGCAAACGACAACAATAAACAGCACGGATGGATGGATGGGTAGGGTTTGGGGGAGGACAGGATGCACCTTCAATAGTGCAGGAGAGGGGTCATGCGTGACAGGAGATTGTGGGGGGGTGCTAAACTGCTTTCAGACTGGCGACCCACCAGCCTCTTTGGCAGAGTTCAACATTCAAAAGGCGAGAGATTTCTATGATGTGAGCTTGGTGGACGGCTACAACCTAGAGATGAGCATAGCAGCGAGTGGTGGCACAGGCAATTGCTCCACGGCCGGCTGTGTCTCTGATCTGAATGCAATTTGCCCACCTGAGTTGCAAGTCACTGTGAATGGCCAAGTTGTGGCTTGCAAGAGTGCTTGTGATGCATTCAAGAAGCCCCAATACTGTTGTACTGGTGCCTATGGCTCCCCACAAACTTGTAAACCCACCCATTACTCCCGCATCTTCAAACGCGCTTGCCCTACTGCTTATAGCTATGCTTATGATGACCCTTCTAGCTCCTTTTCCTGCCAAGGAGCCGATTACACTCTCACCTTCTGTTGATCATCATGAGAGAAACCCTAATAACTTGCATGAGAGCACTTGCATTGGCAAGTGTAGTTAATAAGTCCGTGTTTCTTTGTTTATGGCAACCTTACATGACATTGGAGAATGGGTGGATTTACATAAACACACACACACACACACACACACAATAAACAAAGGATAATATGAGAGTTAGTCAAGTGGAGCATTTGTTTCATTACACTAGTCAATATACAATTTCAAACAATATACATGAAAAAAAGTTAGTGAAAGAAACTTATCCATGGGATTGTAGGTGACTCGCCATTGAGGAGCAATTGTTATATCCATGTCCACATAGTTGTTCACAAAACTTTAGAGTGCGATCTTGTAAAGAGTTTGCGTGTTAGCGGATGTCATCTTGAGGAGACGAGAATAATGCGGCTTAGAGTGAGCTATGTTGAAATAGTTCCCATGTATTGGAAGGTCACAAATATAAGCTTTACGTAGTAGTAGGAAGAGCTTGGCGTCTTTTATTAAGTGGAGACAATGACTTAGTTATTAGTTACATACTCTGTTTAACATTACCTTAGCAAGATATGGAGGTGCTTGCAAAGAGCTTGATGTGGGAGAGTTTGGGTAATGGATTTAGATAAGATAGCAAAGGTAGTACTTCACTATAGATGTTTGTCACCTTCATTTGATGTAGTGGGTGAGCATCTATAATGAAGATGGCATGAGCCAAGGGTCATTTTGGAATAGTATACATGCCACAAATTTATAGAGTGGATTGTGGTGCTATAATATACAAGGAGTGGAACATGCCTACTCTAGATTCAATTTGAGGAAGAAATCTCCTTAGGCATTGGTATGCTCTAGCATTGTACTGAGTGTGTCATTAATAGTTGGTGAAGGTGGTAGGTCCCTTATTTTTTAAGCATAAGGTTTATAATTTATATGTCTATGGAGGCCACCTCCATAGGCACATAAATCATAAACCTTATGATCTATAAATAAGGTTTATAAATAAACCTTATTAAGGACCCCAGGTACTTAATAAATGTGAAATGCCTAAGGAGGTCCTAAAATTATGATTTATATGCCTACGAAGGTAGGGCTCGTTATAAACTTTAAATGCCCACTTTGTGTTTGTTCAATCCTATGATGAGGGCATCAAGGATGAAGGTCTCAACTTTTATCCCTTAAAATAGGGCGATACAAGTTTAAGTGTGTAAGTTTAAAATGAATAGAACATTAAGTTAAGGAAAGTGTTCAGTGGATAGGGGGAAATGAAGGAGAAAGCTATGGAAGGAAGCGATGAAGGAGAGACCGGGTAAGGAGAAATGAAGGATAGAGCTAATAGGAAGCAGTAAGAAAGAAAGGAAGGAAGTAATGAAAGAGAGTGGATAGAAGGAAGCAATGAAGGAGTGAGCTAGTAGGAAGCAATATACGAGAGAGCTTTGAAAGAGCTCAACTTCAGCACCAATGCCAATGTATGCTCACGAGATTGGGAGATGGGGAAGAAGCTAACTACGATGGAGAGAGAGAGAGAGAGAGAGAGAGAGAGAGAGAGAGAGAGAGAGAGAGAGAGAGAGAGAAGCAAACACAACACAATCCACTTACTTGCATGAGAGAAAGAGGGAAAGCATACAAACTACAAAACACGAGAAAGCGGGAAAGCATACAAACTACAAAATACAAGAAAGAAGACTCAATTGTAATTATAACGGGATTGCTACTTTTCTCATCAGTAAAAATGACACATATACTTAGCCTTATATTTATAATGTTTTGACCCCTAATGGAATGTCAAGGGGGGGCAAAAATCTAGTGAAGCTGTCCTAGGCTCTATAAATATACAAAAGCCATCTTGTCTATTGAGATGTCAAGCTCAACATGAGCTGACACTCACGAGGTGCCTACATGACCGTTCTACATTTATATCACTGGCAGGTTTGATAGCTAGCACCGACATATCTTCTCTAGAGATTCTACAGCTAGACTACATCAACTAGTCCACATCCACTCACTCCTCTTAGCGTGTTCACAGTATTGACCACTTGTATATAGTCTATTATGTGTGTTAGTCACTTTATCTTCTTGTAGACCTCTTTTGTTGTGTGAGAAAGAAGAATTTTTAGCCTCTCACCTTGTGTGTTCTCTTCTAGGATTTGTGTGAGTGTGTGTGTGTTTGCAAGAGCTCAAGCTCTCTTCTCCCCCCCGCATCTTTTCATGGTATCAGAGCATGGTTCATGCTAAGGTCTAAGTAGTAAGCAAGAGAAGCACAAGATGCGATATGAGGGTTTAGAGCTTCATCTACTCTTCCCCCTTTGTGTTGGCTACTACACCCTTGTCGGGAGCTCTTGGGGAGGCACTGGCAAACGAACTCCGATTGAGGAGCTTTCTTCGCGAGAGGAAATCTACAAGGCTACTTTATTGTTCTATTGGACTATGTTTTTCAGGCCGAAAACGCATTTCGAGCACGTCTGGACCTTCGTTTTTCAGTTCGCAGAGGCGTTCACAAGCACTGCACGAGTAAGTTTCGATTCTCTGCAAGACTTTGTTTCTGGAACTACAAGAAGGGTGATTGGTTGTGGAGACACTGTGTGTGCTGCAAAAAGGTCTCAAAGTTGCCATTGGGTGTATGTATGCAAAGTAAGGTCATTGGTTGTGACAATTTGGGTGTAGTATAGTACCGCAGAGAATACACAGTTTGTGTAGGTCAAGCAAGAGTGCTATTGCTTGTAAATTTATGTTGTAGAAAAGATGTCAAATGATGGAATAAACCATATTGTTACAAAGAAGCTTGACAAGAACAACTTCCATGCTTGGAGGTTTAGATTGATAAATTTTCTCATGGAAAAAGGTTACTGGGACTATACTAAAGGTGAACATGAGGAGGCACCGGAGATACCGGATATTAATCCAACTACCTGCAGATATAAAAGAGTTCAAGGATTGGAATCAAGGAGCAAGGAAAGTCATGTATTGTCTTTCTATGAGCATACAAGACACTATGATTGGGTATATACAAGATGCCAAGTCACCTAAGGAGGCTTGGGACACCTTGGTGAAGCTGTATGAAACCAACACCAAGGCACAAAAAATTCAGTTGAAGAATGAGCTTCATATACTGTGGAGAAGAAGAATATGTCCGTGAATGATTATGCTTTGAAGATCAAGGACATTGTGGAATCCCTTGCATTAATTGGTGTTTCTGTGGATGATGATGATAAGGTAGAAGTGTGTCTGTGTGGTCTCAGGCCATAATACAAGGCGTTTAAGATGTATATTCAGACTCGAGAGAACATTCCCAACTTCACAGATTTGGTGACAATGTTGATCATTGAAGAGAATAACTTGGGTGATGATAAACAGTCTTCACAAAACAAAAACAGTTTAGAGCAGCAGGCTTTCTACAGAAGTTCAAGTAGACGACGAGGTAGGGGTCATGGACGTGGCCAAGGTGGTGGTCGAACATGTAATTAGAATTATGGTCAGTAGTAGCAGCACAACAACAGTCCCAAGATTCACAACAACAACATATAGGTGGAAGAGGCCAGTTTAGAGACAGGGGGAGTCAACGAGGTCATGGTAATTGGCAAAGGCAGCATAATGATACACAAGGCTGTTTTTACTGTGGTACAAGCCTGGGCATGTGCAGGCATATTGCTCTATAAGAAGCAAAGTGACATGCGAAATGGAAAAGTGCAGCAAAATAACTATGCATCCTCTAGGAAATAATGAGGATAATGAGAGGTTGCTTGTTATGCAACATGTGGTTAATGCTGTGTCTTGAAATGATGTAGCAGCATGTAAGGATGTTGTATGGTATGTTGATTCAGGTACTTCGAATAAATTACAAGTCATGGTGAGTGGTTCAAGGAAATGAAGAGACCAGGTTTTGTTGAAATAGGGGATGACACTGCTCATTCGATTGCCCATGTTGGAGATGTGCCATTGTCTATGCAGGATGGTAAAGTGAAGTACCTTGCAGATGTACTTCATGTTCTGAACATTACAAAGAATCCGGTTTCTGTTGGCCAGATGATTGCGCAGGGTTTGCAGGTTCGGTTTAACCCTGATGGGCTGTTATGTAGAAGACTTAAAAGATAAGTGTAGGTTGGTTGTAAAAGGTAACAGAGTAGTGGGCATAATGTTTACATTGAATGTGAATATGCCTGAAGTTAGTGCTGCAATGTTTGCAAATGGTTTTTGCAGATATAGACATTTGGCATAAGAGAATTGGGCATGTCAATGTGCAAAGAATGAAGTCTATGCAAACTAAAGAAATTGTGACAAGGCTACCTAAGTTTAAAGTTGAAGGTATGCAAAAACTTTATGAAGCATGTCAATTTGGAAAGCAAACAAAACATGTATTTCCACATGACAGAAATGTGAGTAGGAATGTGCTAGATGTTGTGCATTCAGAGGTATGGGGTCTTGCGAAGACTATGTCTATGGGTGGCTGTAGGTACTCCGTAACATTCATTGATGAGACCACAAAAGGAAAGTGTGGGTGTAGTTCATGAGGGAGAAGAGTGAAGTGTTCACTCATTTTCAGAATTTCAGAGTTATGGGCTGCAAAATGGACAAGAAATTATGTGAAGTACCTAAGGTCAAATGGAGGGGGAGAATACTTCTCCAATGAGTTCTTTGAATTCTTGCAAAAGAATGACATTCAGAGACAATTTACATGTAGATAGACTCCATAGCAAAATGGAGTTACTGAGCAAAAAAACAAGCACATTGCAGAGATAGCACAAGCATTGATGGCTGAGAAGAATATGCCACATAGCTATTGGGCTGAGGCTGTGTCTACAGTAGTTTATATCATGAACAGGACTCCTATTGTGCAAGGCAAGAAACCTGATTTGTCTCACTTGAAAGTTTTTGAATGTATTGCATATGTGCATGTGCCAGATGAGTTACGTACCAAGCTGGATCCAAAAGCAGAAAAATGTGTGTTTATTGGGTATTCCCTTGAGCAAAAGGGATATAAATGTTATAATCCTGCTACACATGAATTGAGGGTAAACAGGGATGTTGTATTTGATGAGATGAGTAGGTCATATGATGCTGCTGAAAAGGATATTGTTGGGACTGATGTAAGTGGAAATGTGGTTGCACAAAATGCAGGTCAGCAATCACAGTCATTGAGTGGACTAGGAGAGTCCTCATCCAGTGGTTTTGTTGATAGACCATGGAGTGATAGGCTATGTCATAATACCAATCCTTAAAATGTAGTTAGTACATCACATAAAGGCAAAGAGAAAGTGGAGCCCCTTGGTATGCCTGACATTTCTGCAGGGCATTTTCTTGTTGATGAAAATTCTAGTGGCTCAGAGATGAGCCTTGATGAGGAGCTGGAATTCCAGCAATGAGGACACCTGGTGTGAAGAAGGCTATGGAAGCCATGAATGCAAAGTTACGAAGATCTAGAAGAGTCAAAAATCTCGGTAGAGGTTGACTTCTGATGGTTATGTGGCACATTACTATGCGTATATGGCAAAAGTTATGCAAGTTGTAGAACCCACATGCTTTGATGAGGCTATTGGAAATGTGTGTTGGTAGAAAGCTATGGATGAGGAGATGGATGTATTGTATGGAAATGAGACTTGGGACAGTGGTGCCATTGCCTGAAGGGGCAAGAAAGCTATTGGGTGTAAGTGGGTGTATAAGGTGAAACATAACAGTGATGGTAGCATAAGAAGGTACAAGGCTAGATTGGTAGCCAAAGGATATGCGCAGACACATGGGATTGATTATGAGGAGACATTTGCCCTAGTTGCAAAAATGGCAACTGTGAGAGTTGTGATTGCAGTGGCTGTAGCTAAAGGCTGGTTTTTACATCATCAGATGGATGTAAAACATGTGTTCTTGCATGGTGACTTGCAAGAAGAGGTGTATATGGATCAGCCACCAGCTTTTGAGGATACAAGTCACCCAGAGTATGTATGTAAGCTTTGTAAGGCCTTGCAAGGGAGAAGAGAGCTTGAGCTCTTGCAAGCACACACACACTCACAAAACCCTAAAAGAGAACACACAAGGTGAGAGGCTGAAAATCTTCTTCTTCTTCACACAACACTCAAAAGATAAGAGTACACACAATATGAAAAGGTACTCAACCAAATATATACTAGGGTTCTCTATAGTGTGAACCCAACTAAATGAGCTGGCGCTATAACTATGCCAATCTTTAGAATGGCTGTCCCCCAGGCGGCGGGTCATCAGTGTCCACCGCCTCACTAGATGAGCTTGATATCTCAACACTCCCCCTCGAGCTCAACTCCGTCTCATGTACACCAAGCGAAGCCCTGAATCTGCGGAGGTTCTCTGTACCCAATGCTTTGGTGAAGATGTCGGCGACCTGATCCTGTGTGCTGACATAAACAAGGTCATCGTCTCCTGCCAAAACCTTCTCTCTGACAAAATGGTAGTAGACCTCTATATGCTTCGTGCGAGCATGAAAAAAGGGTTATAACACCTGTATCCCTTTTTCTCAAGGGAATACCCAATAAATACACATTTTTTAGCCTTTGGGATATCCAGCTTAGTTCTCAGCTCATCTGGCACATACACATATGCAATGCATCCAAAGACTTTCAGATGAGACAAATCAGGTTTTCTGCTAGTAAACCTCTCCTCTCAAGTTACATCATGTATGGCTACAGTTGGAGTCCTATTCATGATGTAAACTGCTGTAGAAATAGCCTCAGTCCAATGGCTATGCGGCATATTCTTCTCTCCCATCAATGCTCGTGCAATCTCAACAATGTGCCTGTTTTTCTGCTCTCTCAGCAAGTCCATTTTGCTGCGGAGTGTATCTGCATGTAAATTGTCTCTGAATACTATTCTTCTACAAAAATTCAGAGAACTCATTGGAGAAGTACTCTCCCCCTCCATCTGACCTTAGGCACTTTACATGTTTCCCTGTTTGCTTTTCAACCATAACTCTGAAATTCTGAAAATGAGTGAACACCTCACTCTTCTCCTTCATGAAGTATACCGACACTTTCCTTGTGTGGTCATCAATAAATGTCACATAATACCTGCAGCCTCCCATAGACATGGTCTTCGTAACACCCCATACATTTGAATGCACAACATCTAGACTAAGTGCATTTCTGCTCACATTTCTGTCACGTTCCAAATTGGCATGCTTCACATTTTCTGCATACCTTCAACTTTAAACTTTGGCAGCCTTGTCACAATTCCTTTAGTCTGCATAGACTTCATTCTCTGCACATTCACATGTCCAATTCTTTTATGCCAAATGTCTGTGTCTGCAACAATTCCTAAACCATTTGCAAACATCGCAACACTCACTTCAGGCATGTTTACATTCAATGTAAACATTCTGCCCACTCTGTTGCCTTTTGCAACCAACCTGTACTTGTCTTTAAAGTCTTCAACATAAAAACCATCAGGGTTAAAACGAACCCGCAAAGCCTACTCAATCATCTGGCCAACTGAAACTAGATTCTTTGTTATGTTCGGAACATGAAGTACATCTGTAAGGTACTTCACTTTGCCATCCTGCATAGACAATGGCACATCTCCAACATGGGCAATTGGATGAGTAGTGTCATTCCCTGCTTTCACAAAACCTGGTCTTTCAAGGTTTTTCATCTCCTTGAACCACTTCCCATGACTTGTCATGTGGTTTGAAGCACCTGAATCAATGTACCATACATCATCTTTATGTGCTGCTTCAACATTTTTAGACATGGCATTAACGACATGCTGCATAACAAACAACCTTTCATTATCCTCATTGTTTCTGCTTGAGGATGCATAGTTGTTTCACTGCGATTTCCCATTTTGCATGTCAGCCTGCTTCTTATAACAATCTGCCTCCACATCACCTGCGTGTTGTTGTTGTTGTGAATTCTGGGACTGTTGTTGTTGCTGCTGTGCAGGCCATAATTATGATTACCTGTTTGGCCACGTCCTTGGCCGCGTCCACGGCCTCCTCTACCTCGTCCTCTTCCTGAACTTGTGTAGAAGGCCTGTTGCTCTGAACTATTTTTGTTTTATGAAGACTTCACCCAAGCTCTTCTCTTCTATAATCAACATAGACACCAAATCTATGAAATTGGGAATGTTTTCCCGAGTATGAATAGACGTCTTGAATGCCTTGTATTGTGGCCCGAGACCACGTAGACAGACTTTCACCTTATCATCGTCATCTACTGAAATGCCAATAGATGCAAGGGATTCCACAATACCCTTGATCTTCAATGCATAGTCATTCACAGACATACTCTTTTTCTCCACAATATGAAGTTCATTCTTCAACTGTATCTTTTGTGCCTTGGTATTCATTTCATAGAGTTTTACCAAGGTGTCCCACGCCTCCTTGGGGGACTTGGCATCCTGTATGTGCCCAATCATGGTGTCCTATATACTGATAGAGAGCCAATACATAACTTTTCTGGCTCCTCGGTTCCAATCCTTTTCTGCAGGCAGTCGTATTGATCTTCGGTATCTTCGATGCCTCTTCAACGTACCATACATCATCTTTATGTGCTGCTTCAACATTTTCAGACATGGCATTAACGACATGCTCCATAACAAGCAACCTTACATTATTCTCATTGTTTCTTCTCAAGGATGCATAGTTGTTTTGCTGCAATTTTCCATTTTCCATGTCAGCCTTCTTCTTATAACAATTTGCATGCACATGTCCAGGCTTACCACAATAAAAGCATCCATGCGTATCATTATACTGCCTTTGCCAATTTCCACAACCTCTTTGACTCCCCCTGCCTCTGAATTGGCCTCTTTCACCTGCGTGTTGTTGTTGTTGTGAATTCTGGGACTTTTGTTATTGCTGCCTGCTGGCCATAATTCTGATTACCTATTCGGCCACCTCCTTGGCAGCGTCCACGGCCTCCTCTACCTCTCGTCCTCTTCCTGAACTTGTGTAGAAGGCCTGTTGCTCTGAACTGTTTTTGTTTTGTGAAGACTGTTAGTCTTCACCCAAGCTCTTCTCTTCTATAATCAACATAGACACCAAATCTATGAAATTGGGAATGTTTTTCCGAGTTTGAATAGACGTCTTGAATGCCTTGTATTGTGGCCCGAGACCACGTAGACATACTTCCACCTTATCAACGTCATCTACTGAAATGCCAATAGATGCAAGGGATTCCACAATACCCTCGATCTTCAATGCATAGTCATTCATAGACATACTCTTTTTCTCCACAGTATGAAGTTTATTCTTCAATTGTATCTTTTGTGCCTTGGTTTTCATTTCATAGAGTTTTACCATGGTGTCCCACACCTCCTTGGGGGACTTGGCATCCTGTATGTGCCCAATCATGGTGTCCTGTATACTGGTAGAGAGCCAATACATAACTTTTCTGGCTCTCCTTGGTTCCAATCCTTTAACTCTTTCACATCTGCAGCAGTTGGATTGATTTTCGGTATCTCCGGTGCCTCTTCATGCTCACCTTCTATGTAGTCCTAGTAACCCTTTTCCATCAGGAAATTTGTCAACCTTAACCTCCAAGTATGGAAGTTGTTCTTGTCAAGCTACTCAGCAACAATCTGGTTTATGCCATCATTTGACATCTTGCCAGACACACAAATTTACCAGAAACAGCACTCTGGTTTGTCCTGCACAAACTGCTGTATTTTCTACAACAGTACTGTACTACACTCAAATGACACAACCCAGTGGCCTCAATGTGCATACATACACCCAATGGCAACTATTTGACCTCCTTGTTGCAGCACACACAATGTCTGCACAACCAATCTGTCTTCCTGCAGTTCTTAAAACAGAGTTTTGCATAGAATCGATGACTTACCCGCAGTCCTTGAAATCACTTGCTAGAGAGCTTGAGCTCTTGCAAGCACACACACACTCACAAAACCCTAAAAGAGAACACACAAGGTGAGAGGCTGAAAATCTTCTTCTTCTTCACACAACACACTATATAGAAAGATAAGAGTACACACAACACTCAACACACCATATAGAAAGATAAGAGTACACACAATATGAAAAAGTACTTAACCAAATACATACTAGAGTTCTCTATAGTGTGAACCCAACTAAATGAGCTGGCGCTATAACTATGCTAGTCTCTAGAATGGTTGTGACACAGCCTGTCATCCCACTGGCCGCATATCACCCATGATCTCACCAACCATGCCAGTGGTGTAAATGTGGGGCCTATCCCCCAGGCCGGTCATCAGTGTCCACCACCTCACTAGATGAGCTCGATATCTCAACATGTATGAGCTGAAGCAAGCTCCATGAGTATGGCATGACAAGATTGCTGAGTATCTTGTCATTATTGGTTTTTATATGGCAGATGCTGATCACTCTTTGTATGTGCGCAAAATCATCGCCATATATGTAGATGATCTTATTTTGTTGGGGGTGACAACTTAGAAGAGATTGAGCTTGTGAAAAGTCTTCTCAAAAGGAAGTTTGAGATGAAGGATTTGGAAGATCTACGCTACTTTTTGGGAATCGAGGTCATTCGCACACCTGAGGGTATTCACAGAGATACTATACATTGGACATGTTGTCCAAGTATGGGATGGCTGATTGTAAGCCAATCTTGGTGCCATTAGATCAAAATGCAAGCTTAGTGCGGATGCAGATTATGTGTTAGAGGATCCCACTATGTATACACAAAGATTGTGGGGAGTCTGGTTTATGTCAAGATCAGCAGGCCAATTTGAGCTACACAGTTGGCCTAGAGAGCCAGTGAATGCAGGTTCTGCGCAAACCACATCTTGACAGTGTGCAAAACACACTTCCATATTTGAGGGCCATTGTTGATTATGCATTGTTTTATGCAGCAGGTGTACCAATGACACTATATGGACACACATATATGCAGATTGGGCAGGTAGCATCTCAGACAGAAGATCTACCGGTGGATTTATGTTTTCATTGGGGAGTGCTGGTGTGACATGGAGCAGCAAAGCAGCCCACAGTTTCCTTATCGAGCACAGAGTTAGAGTACAGAGGAGTTGCGGTGGCAGCATGTGAGGTAGCTTAGTTACACAAGCTACTTGGTTAATTTGGGGTTGCATGTGGAGAGAAAGGTTATCATATATTGTGACAATCTTAGCAGTATACAATTGGCCACCAGGAACCCAGTTTTCCATGCGCGGATGAAACACATTGAGGTGCATTACCACTTCATGAGAGAGAGAGTCTTGGCAGCAGGCGACATCGACTTGGCCTATGTCAGCACCACACAAGATCAGGTTGTTGACATCTTCACGAAGGCCTTGGGAGCCAAGAAGCTCCACAGATTCCGAGATATGCTTGGAGTTCATGAGCTGGAGTTGAGCTTGAGGGGGAGTGTTGAGATGTCAAGCTCAACATGAGCTGACACTCATGAGGCGCCTACATGAGCTGACACTCAACATGAGTTGACACTCAACATGAGCTGACACTCATGAGGCGCCTACATGACCGTTCAACATTTATATCACTAGCGGGTTTGATAGCTGGCATCGACATATCTTCGCTTCACTTTATCTTCTTATAGACCTCTTTTGTTGTGTGAAGAAGAAGAAGAATTTTCAGCCTCTCACCTTGTGTATTCTCTTCTAGGGTTTATGTGAGTGTGTGTGTGCTTGCAAGAGCTCAAGCTCTCTTCTCCCCTGTATCTTTTCATTGTCCACAATTACACACTTCCTAAACTTTCTTGGACCCCATAATTGCATATCGTTAAAGCAATTAGCACTGTTATAAAAAACATTACAAAAGTGGTGTGCATCAAGAGTCACGTTAACCATGTGGTTCATCCTCAAAATTATGGAGGTGTGATAAGTAGTGGGAGAAGTGGGTGATAAAGTCATAATACAAATTTATATAGTGCATTGTCTCGTGACAAGATTTGTAAGAAGTCCATGAAATCTGTTTCAAACATGTCCTCAAATTTGATGACCCTTGTAGCCACTAAACCTACTCATAGTAGTAGTTAAATATCTATTTCAAGGTGGGGCCTTTGTTGATGTTAAAAGACAAGCCTTAATCCCCTTCATGGTATAGGATCCAATGCGGGAAATCCAATGTAGGAACTCGATGTTTAAATCAATGATTAGCTTGAAGATTTTGATCTTCACTACGCTAGTTAGATCGAGGACCCTATTACATAGACTCCCTCGATCTCTTCAACATCCATTTGTTTATGACTTGTAATGGTTGAGGTGGCTTAAACCATGATAAATTGTATTGATTCTAAGTGCTTCTTCTCAAGTATATCTCATGCCTAACATCACTTGATTGGTAAGTGATTGGAGCTTATGTGGATGTACTAAGGTGCCATGAAATACACCTTCCATAAAAGCAAGGATTTCACTAACGTGATCATGTAAACATTGGCATGTCATTAATATTTATTAATAACATTATCCAAACCTATTATTAATGTTAATTCACATTAATATTAACATTATTGATTTTTCACCACTTGAAATCTTGCACTAGGCTCACCCATCATGCTTTGGTTCTTACTGTTGGACCATATGCACTCCGATCAAGGTGCTTGAAATTGAATTTGTGATGTTGGACAATGTGCTATAGGCAAAAATGTTTGCCATTAATATACCATGTTAATGTTCTGATCACATGAACATGTTATTAACATTTATTAATAAATTAAAGTTTTGCATGATCATATAAATATTAAATCCCTACATAAAAGTCCATCTCCATGGGCACTACTCACCCATGAGCTCGTGTGATTGGCTTTAGTGTTGAGGTTCTTGTAGCTACATCATGTCTTTTGGTTTGTATTTTTTTTAACATGGCTTTGTTTTCTTGCTATTGTAAAGCTATAACTCCACTAGCTCCTCCTTGAAATGTAAGGCCAAATTTGGAGAGAATGTTGAGTGCGCTCTCGTTTAGAAGAGCCATCTAGCCAATGAGGGGGATCAATGTCTTCAAAATTCTTTAGTGTTGTGCAACACCAAATAAAGGAGCCATCTAATGAGCGGCCAATGAGGGGGATAAATGTCTTTAGAATCCTTTTAGTGGTGGGAAACACCACTAAGGGAACCAATGAGGGGGATCAATGTTGAGTGTGCTCTTGTTCTAGGAACAAATATAACAAGTGCACAATGAGGGAAATAAATGTCTTCCAAATACTTTAATGGTGGGAAACACCAGATTTCTCCCTCCTCCAATTCCTGCTCCTACAAAATGGCTTGAGTAGTAAACTAGTGTAGAAGCCTCCATTTGGTTTATGACCTTGTGCTCTATCTTCTTCTTGCTTTCTACATGTGTTGTGCATCATCACTCCTTGAAGCATCTCTATAGTGATGGTATAGATGTAGTACTTCTTGAGAAGCTTGACTTTCGGGTCCTTCCTCTTAATTGAGAGTGTAACCATGAAGGTGTCAATTTGAGTCCAACATTATAAGCATGCTCTAGAAAACAAAACTAGATAACGGATGTCCTAAGAGAAACTAGTTGCAAGGTGAGAGTTTGCAATAGAATCAGTTAGAGATTTGCAATCGAATCAATTAGAGATTTGTTGCACAATGGGGGATGTGCGGGGGAAACTGCCACGCGTTGCCTTTGAGCTCTCCGTGCACATTTCTCTATCAAGGATAGGCTGATTGACGGACTTTGTAAGAATATTGGCATGGTTGTCCCGCTGTAGGAATGTACTGGAGCTAGAGGGTACCCAGCTCAACCTATTCCTCGGTAAAGTGAAAATGAACACCAACATGTTTGGTATAGTTAGAAAAAATAGGATTGCCAACGGCAAGCACAATCACGCTCTAATTGTCAACATAGATGGTAGTAGCATTGTCCATGGAAACATGCATCTCCTCAAGAAGCTGACGGAGATACATAGCCTCATTGGTGGCGTCATAGAGGGCCTAGTACTCAGCCTCAATAGAAGAACCTACACCAGTCTCTTGCTTCTTTCTAGACCAAGTAAAAGGGATAGATCCAAGTGAGTACAAATAACCACCATGTGAGCATCGGCGGGATCGATATCACCAGCCCAATCAGATTCTATGTAACCACATAGGGTGAACCCTTGATCACTAAATTGAAGTCCAAACATGCAGGTACCCGCTAGATAGCGAACAACCCTCGTCCACTGAACTCCAATGTGGATCCTTTAGAGCATCAAAATATTTACTTAATATGGATGTGCAATTGAAAATGTCAGGTCTAGAGTTAGTCAACCATATGAGTTTCCTAACCACTTGTGGCGGTAGGCTCACTCTTCATGTTTTAGTGAATCCGCTTTCTTTGTAGGTTTGATGGTTGGATCCAATGGGGTTGCCATAGAGATAGCACCATCAAGAAAATAGGAATTAATGAGTTGAAGATAGTACTTTTGTTGTGACATAAAAATACCATCAGGATGCTAGACCACCTCCATGCCAAGGAAATATGAGAGAAGACTAAGATCAGCCATCTCAAATGTTTTCTCAGAGCTGTGCCATGATATTAGCCACTTTGGCTTGATTCCAACCAGATATGATGAGATCGTCACCATCAAAGAAAACAATAGGGGCTAATCTTTGCCAATTGGCTATTTTTGGAGTTTTTTCACAAAACAATTCACCCGGTATCTTAAAACATTCACCCAAATTTTGGCTGTTTTGAAGGGGTTTAGAAAATATTTGCCTGATTTTGGACATTTTAGGGCATTTTTGAAAACATTCGCCCCATTTTCTATAATTTTGGATTTATATAGGAGGAATAAGTACCATGAGGACCGTCCAAGGGGGTATCACTGGGAAGCATGCATGAATCCCGCATGGTATGTTGGTACCAGCGGGGTAGAGGGTCCCTAGGTGGCTATCTAGAGGATTAAGTCTCCTCAAGTGGTGGAGTAAGAATTGATTGATTGGGTTCATGTTGTTGCATAGTCGAAGATTCCTGATCAGGTGGTATGGGTAGCAGGAAGGAGAAGTAAGTCCCACTTATCAAAGATAATGACTCGACGAACAAAGACCTTGTTCGATCTTGGATCAAAGACTTTGAAGGCTTTTGATTCAGAAGAGTAGCCTACAAAAATGAGAAACTCACTCGTTGGCTCAAGCTTGCCTCTCGTGTCATTTGGAGTGTGTGTGTAAGCAGCATGACACCCAAAGACTCGAAGATGGGAAACAAACGATTTCTCACCATAAAATGCCTCAATCTGAGGGACATTGACTGTAGGGAAAAGGTTCATAAGGTACACAACAATGTTGACCACTTCTAACCAAAGGCATTTAGGAAGCTCTAATGCAAAGAGCATGGAGCGTGCCATATCCAAGACGGTACAGTTCTTGCGCTTAACAACTCCATTTTGTGAGGGGGAGCTGGTGGAGGTGAGCTGGCGATGAATTCCTTTCTCTTGAACTCAGAAAATTTATGGGAGATAAACTCACCACCATCATCACTTATTGCAATCAATCCCAATCGAGACGCCCATGTGGTTAGTGACTAACCAAATCCACGTGGTAAAGTATTGGAAAGCATCTGATTTATGCTTTAGGAAATACACCCACATGTACCTCGAATAGTCATCTACAATTAGCATGTAGTAGAGTGACACATTCAAGTAGGGGATTAGGCATTGCCCACTGTTAAATCCATAAAGTACCAATAGTTATTAATAATAGTATGTCGGCATTATTTGTGTGAACCAACCTTAGTAGTTAGTTACTAACGGTTTGGCATGCAACCTCGATATATGAAGGGTACGTGAATCCTGAAAGAAGAACTGATCTTTTGCAACAATCTCATGTACTCTCTGTGTTTTGCAGTTTTAGTGTGTTTATAATGTCTTCTATGTCATGTCTAGATGATCTGGGTGTGTTGCTAGAGAATCGAGGTTAGGGTTAGACGATCCACGCAGTGACTGTTTCCATGATATTTCTATCTTTAGTAGGTTTAATGTACTAGGGTTCGACCAGAGTACATATTGGTGATCTTTTTCATTCATGACTTAGGGTCCTGACCATTGGGGAAATGTTCTTGGGACTGGGTGTTTGATAAGTATGGTTGGGAGGTTTTTGATTGAGTGTTATTGATGTCTAGGCATTACCCTCGTTGTATATCTCACCCTTACATCACTAGGTCAAGAGGGTAAGTTGGGCTGAAGGTTTGGCTGATCCAGGGGCTGAGTTCTTCACAAGGAAATGTTGAGCAAGAAGCAAATGCATTTCAGGATTGTTTTGGTGTGGAAGGCCAGTTGCATCAAAGGGGCGTTCATGAGGGTGTAAATCAAGAATTACGCAATAATTTGGATGATCCAGGCGTTGTACTTGTGTTAGATCTGGCAGTTCCAGAAGGCACATCTCTAGAAGAGGTAAATTGTGTTCAATTTTAGAGCTGGATAGGAGGGACTGCATTAACTACCCTAGGGCAAGTTCCAAGAAGACAATTAATCTTAATCCACCTCGACTAAGGCCTAATCAGAGAAATCTAAGGGGTAGAACACCACCTCGACCAGTTATGGCACAACTTGTACCTCCACCCCACTGAACCCTAAGGTCAGAGCCTCCAAATTTTTAGGAAATTCCAAAGAAGACCCAATTTGAGACACGATGGCAAGCGAGTGGCTTTGTTTCCTTGTATGGGGATGAGGTGAAGAAACAACAGTTTGCTGCTACTCTGGAAGGAGGGTTTGGAAGGAGGGGAGATGAATTGGTTTAGCCAATATGGGTTAGCCCATTTCAACACTTATGATGTGTTGAAGACATCCTTTCTGGGAAGGTTGAGGAAGGAGAAAATAGCAAATGATATCCTTCGGAAGTTGAAAAATATGGAGTAGAAAAGCATGTTGGTGGAAGATTATGCACAAAAGTTTCAGAGCTTGTTCAAGAGATTGGATACAACTGAGAGACCTTTTGTAGAGATGTTGGCTACTTATTTTCTCAAAGGGTTTAGAAAGGAAATTAAAGGGGTTGTAGCAAATGTGGATATTGCTGGTGGTATAGATGAATTAGTTAGGGTGGCCTCACCAGAGTTGAGAAGAGGTTGGGAATAGGAAACTCAAAGAAAAATAAGAAGAAGTGTCCCTCTCATTCTGATTCAGAGTCTAATTTGGATGTGGATTATGAGGATAAAAGTTCAAGTTCGGAAGAAGCAGATATTGATCTCAGTTTGGATGAATCCAATGAGGAGGATAAAAAGCAAAAGAAGAAAAAGGACTATCCTATGAAGTCTAAAAGACTAAGAGGAAGAGGTCTCCCACAAAAGTGGATGGAACTGCTTTGGAGAAGCAAATAAAATAGAGCTTGAAGGCGTTAGGCTTTAATGTAGCAGATGTGAAGGAGAAGTTTTGTGACATATGTCAAAAACTAGGTCATGAAATAGTGGGATGTTTGTATAATCCTAGATTTAGAGGAAGGGTTCAAACTCAAATACTACCTTAATAGGAGAAAAATAGATTCCTAGTAGCAAATCAGGTCATACCTGATCAACAAGGCTGAAATTTTGATCGACCACCATAGAGATTCTAGAATAGACCTAATTGAAAAAGACCACAAGGTGAGCAAGAGGGTCTCGGGGGGATCACTCATAAATATGTAAGTGTAGCACACGGGTTCAACAGAAGGAGTTTTTTAAATCCCTTTTTTACACATTTTTTACATATAAAGGGTACCATTTAAAGGGGGTATTTAATATTGAATAGAAAAAGGGTGTGTTTTATTCATGGAAATTCACAAATAAGGGGTTTTTAAATTAGGCCTTGAATGCACATGATATAGAGAGTTTACCTATAGTGAACCTGTAAGATTCCTCCCCAGCCTCTCAGGATGTCCACTATCTTCCCCTATAGTCAAATCCCTCTTCAGAAATATAAAAGATCTTGTTTCTACCAGCAGTTTTGGCCTAGAGAGAGAAAATCTTCTAGAGAGTGGTAATTCAGTTTTTAAATATTTTTGGATGAAAAATATCTCTTCTTATTAAAATAAGTTCCCCCGAAACAGAAGTTCAAAAAGATTTTTCAGAAGGTGCATTAGAAATCAAGTATAATCTGTTCAAGAGGCCTTATCCTCCTAAGGGTCAAGATTTTTTCAAAATTTTAAATTAAGGTTCCTATGGGCCAATAAGATCAATCCATGTGTGGGGAGGAGATGAATCCAATTTGTAAAAGAAAAATAGCCAAAAATGAGTAAATGCTCACATAAGATGAAGAGTTCACTATGTACAAGGGTTATTAGTTAAAAAAACTATGAGTATTACTAAAAAAATGAGATATTTTGGGTATAATGATTCCATTTTAACACATGTGTAAGGAAGGGGAGTTCCGTCAAGGAGGCACCTACTTCACATGCTTGAATGAGTTTTAAACTCAAAAATAATGTGATATTTTTATCTCTCCTCTCTCTTGGATCAAACCGAATAAAAAAGGAACCAAACTAGGTCCAAATTCAACCAAACTGAATCTAGAAAATTCTAGAAATCAACTGGTCTTGGTTAGAGCCTCCCTCTCCTATAAATAGAACTTGAGCCCTTTGGAAAAAAAAGGAGAAATATACTATGCCAGAATTATGATGAAAAAATGATAATTTTTACTATTCTCTAAAATTCTCTCCAAATTGAAGAAATTGGAGCTTCCCTCCTTCTTTAATCTCCATTGGTGGCTCCATCAACATACCAAACCAATTGATTGGTTGGGGGCCGCTACCGTGATCAAATAATCAAGCAATTTGTAAGGTAAAGGGTGAATTTTGATCTTTTTCTATAATTTCTCAATGTTTCTCTCTTCTCAACCCCTCTCAAGCTTGAGAAGCTTAATTGGAATTGCTTTTTAATGCTATTGAAGTTAATTGATGAATGGTAGGAAATACATAAATTCTCATTTATGCTTAATTTTAATGGTTTTTATGATTTTTGTCTTCTCTAAAATGAATATGATGTTATGCCTCATTGAAAAAAGGCATTCCCCTCTCTTCTTTAGTAAATCCAACCATTATTTATCCTAGATGAATGATTAATGGATAAATCAAGTTTTTCATAATGTTTCTCTTAAATAAGTAGAAAATATTTACATTAGAATGATTTAAATACTCTTGGTGAAATTCTAATCAATTTTAGAGAGTTAAAAATTAAAAAATGGTCAACCATACAAAGGAGGTTATGGCAAAATTTTTTAAAATTGTGTAAAATAAGTTTTACTTTTTTTTATTCAAAAAGAGTAATTCCCATCGTATATGTATTCTTAAAGTGTTATTTTTCATCCTAGGTATAAAAAAATGCATACTAAAAATATTTTATTAAAAAAGTGTTACTTCTTTAGAATTAACACTTTTATGCATAGAATTAAATTCTATGCATAGAAGGAAGCATATTGAAATTGTTATTTTGATTATAAAAGTGTTATTTTCATCATAAATGATTTTTATGCATAAATGGATGCATAAAAGAAATTCTTTTATATTAAAAGAGTGATTTTCATCATAAATGATTTGTATGCATAAAAGACTTTTTTATATTAAAAGTGTGATTTTCATCATAAATGGATTTTATGCATAAATTAGATGCATAAGAGAAATTCTTTTATTCTAAAAGTGTAATTCCTACTAAATTGGATTTATGCATGGAAAGATGCATAAAGAATTTATTTTAATCCAAAAGTGTTATTCTCATCAATTTTGAATTTATGCATAGAAAGATGCATAAAGAAATCTATTTTTATTTCAAAAGAGTTATTTTCATCAATTTTGATTTTATGCATAGAAAGATGCATAAAGAAATCTATTTTTATTTCCAAAGAGTTATTTTCATCAATTTTGACTTTATGCATAAATAGATGCATAAAGAATTTTATTTTTAATTCAAAAGAGTTATTTTCATCAATTTTGATTTTATGCATAGAAAGATGCATAAAGAAATCTATTTTTATTTCAAAAGAGTTATTTTCATCAATTTTGATTTTATGCATAGAAAGAGGCATAAAGAAATCTATTTTTATTTCAAAAGAGTTATTTTCATCAATTTGGATTTTATGCATAAATAGATGCATAAAGAATTTTATTTTTAATTCAAAAGAGTTATTTTCATCAATTTTGATTTTATGCATAGAAAGATGCATAAAAGACTTATTTTTATTTCGAAAGTATTATTTTCATTGAAATTGAATTTATGCATAGATAGATGCATAAAAGATTTAGTTTTATTTTGAAAGTGTTATTCTCATTAAAATGGAATTTATGCATAGTAAAATGCATTAAAGATTATTTTTATTTTGAAAGTGTTATTCTCATTAAAATGGAATTTATGCATAGTAAAATGCATAAAAGGTTTATTTTTAATTCGAAAGTGTTATTTTCCTTAAAATTGAATTTATGCCTAAATAGATGCATAAAAGGATTTTTATAAAAGTGTTATTCCTACTAAAGTTTTCTTTATCCCTAATTAGATGCGTAAAGAATCTTTATATCAAAAAATTAGAATTCTCTTACATTCTATAAATAGATGTGATGAGATGTGATAGGAATCAGATAGATGTAAATGGATGGATGGAAGTGATATGAATCAGATAAATGAAAATGGATGAATGGATGTGATGTCCTATGAATTAGGATGTGAATGAATGGTATAGGATGTGAAGGAATGTGAATCGTGATATGAATGAATGATAAGGGATGTGAATGAATGACGGCATGTGAATGTGGATGTGAAAATAGATGTATGGATGTGGATGTGGATATGGATGTATGAATGTGGATGTAAAAATAGATGTATGGATGTGGATGTGGATGTGGATGTGGATGTGGAATGTGGATGTATGAATGTGGATGTGGATGTGGATGTGGATATGGATGTCGATGTATGAATGTGAATGGGGATGTGTGGATGTATGAATGTAGATGTGGATGTGGATGTGGATGTGAATGTGAATGTGGATATGGATGTATGAATGTGAATGGGGATGTGTGGATGTATGAATGTAGATGTGGATGTGGATGTGAATGTGGATATGGATGTATGAATGTAAATGGAGATGTGGATGTATGAATGTGGATGTGGATATGGATGTATGAATGTGGATGTGAAAATGGATGTATAGATGTGAATGTGAATGCGGAAATAGATGTATGGATGTGAAAATGGATGTATAGATGTGAATGTGAATGTGGAAATAGATGTATGGATGTGGATGTGGATGTGGATATGGATGTATGAATGTGGATGTGAAAATGGATGTATGGATGTGGATGTGGATGTGGATGTGGATGTGGATGTGGATGTGGAAATGGATGTATGGATGTGGATGTGAATGTGGATGAGGATGTATGAATGTGGATGTGGATGTATGGATGTGGATATGGATGTGTATGTATGAATGCGGATGTGGAAGTGGATGTATGGATGTGGATGTACGAATGTGGATGTGTATGTAGAATAATGAATACGAATGTGTATGTAAAATGATGTGACGTCGATATGAGTGATAAAGAGACTTAACAAGAATTTTCGTATTGATAGGAACATGGATCGAGGTCATCGTGGAAGAAATGTTAACCCCCAACTTGATAAAGAAGAGCTCGACCTGGATGTTCATAAAACTCTTCATAGTTTGCAGCCTGGACCTTTCAAGGGAGAAGGGAAAAACTTGGGCGAGGCTGTGGAGAAGTGGATCGAATCAATGGAAGAATACTTCGATGTCGCCGGGTACAATGAGAAGAGCAAAATGGCTCTTGCAAGGCTGAAGATAGTGGAGACAACTAGAGTGGCATAGAAAAACCACTGCGAGACAAATCATCTCGACCTAAATACCCAAACCTAGACCGATCTCAAAATTTATCTAAGGACGAGGTTCTGTCCTCCTGGTTTTTTAGAAACAAAGATAAACAAATTCTTAGAGTTAACCCAGGGGAGTAGAACTATTGAAGCATATCACCAAGCATTCGCCCTCCTCCTTAGATACTCGCCTCCGCTGGATGAAGAACAACTGATGGCCAGGTTCATTCAAGGTCTGAACGAACCTTTGAATATCCTGGTGAAGAATGCCAAGCCAGTTTCCATGGCCGAAGCAGTTCAGATGGCGAAGGATTTCGCCAAAGCCTTTGATGTCAAAGTCCCGCCAAAGCCAGCACCATCACGGTTTTTATTCCCAGAAGATGATTCCAACCTTCCTCCGCCTAAGAGATATCAGGGTCAAACCCAGGATATGGGAAGTTCCAGAATGGAAGAGATGTCCTTTTCCCGAAACTCAATCCCCTGGATTTCAACTTCTAGAATGGAAGAAATGTCCTTTTCCCAAAACTCAATCCCCTGGATTTCAACTTCAGAAGTTCCACCCTTGAACAAGAGAGTGAAATGCTATAACTGTCAAGGGTTTGGACATCACAGCATGGATTGCCCAACTCCTTTTGGATGAAGGTTTTCACGGCGTCAGGAAAATCAGGGATCAAGATTCCAGACTCCAGCCCCTTCCGTCCAGAGTAATCAGGGTTCTATCTGCCAAAATCAGGGAAATCCTAGAGGTAGACCCTCTATCCAACCTGCAGTTTCAATCCAAAGTAATGTAAGATCTCCACCTTAGAATAGGGAAGGTCAAAGAGAGTTGTTCCAAAATTTGCCGTCCACTTCCAAGGCAGTAACGCTGGAAGTGATTGAAGAAGAAGAAGATGATGAAAGAGATCATACTCCATCTGCGAGATGAGGACATCTCGCATTTTTTAAGTGGAGTGGTAGAATGTAAGATTCCTCCCCAGCCTCTCAGGATGTCCAGTATCTTTCCCTGTAGTCAAATCCCTCTTCAGAAATATAAAAGATCTTGTTTCTACCAGTTTTGGCCTAGAGAGAGAAAATCTTCTAGAGAGTGGTAATTCAGTTTTTAAATATTTTTGGATGGAAGAATATCTCTTCTTATTAAAATAAGTTCCCCCGAAACCGAAGTTCAAAAAGATTTTCAGAAGGTGCATTAGAAATCAAGTATAATCTGTTCAAGAGGCCTTATCCTAAGGATAAAGATTTTTTCGTTAAATTAAGGTTCCTATGGGCCAATAAGATCAATCCATGTGTGGGGAGGAGATAAATCCAATATGTAAAAGAAAAATACCCAAAAATGAGTAAATGCTCACATGGGATGAAGAGTTGACTATGTACAAGGGTTATTAGTAAAAAAAACTATGAGTATTACTAAAAAAATGAGATATTTTGGGTATAATGATTCCATTTTGACACATGTGTAAGAAAGGGGAGTCCCTTCAAGGAGGCACCTACTTTACATGCTTGAATTAGTTTTAAACTTAAAAATAATGTGATATTTTTATCTCTCCTCTCTCTTAGATCAAACCGAATAAAAAAGGAACCAAACTAATTCAACCAAACTGAATCTGGAAAATTCTAGAAATCAGTTGGTCCTGGTTAGAGCCTCCCTCTCCTATAAATAGAACCTGAGCTCTTTGTAAAAAAATAGGAGAAATATACTATGCCAAAATTATGCTGAAATAAGTATAATTTTTACTATTCTCTAAAATTCTCTCCAAATTGAAGAAATTGGAGCTTCCCTCCTTCTTCAATCTCCATTGGTGGCTCCATCAACATACCAAACCAATTGATTGGTTGGGGGCCTCTACCGTGATCAAAGAATCAAGAAATTTGTAAAGTAAAGGGTGAATTTTGATCTTTTTCTATAATTTCTCAATGTTTCTCTCTTCTCAACCCCTCTCAAGCTTGAGAAGCTTAATTGGAATGGCTTTTTAATGCTATTGAAGTTAATTGATGAATGGTATTAAGGAAATACATAAATTCCCATTTATGCTTAATTTTAATGGTTTTTATGATTTTTGTCTTCTCTAAAATGAATATGATGTTATGCCTCATTGAAAAAAGGCATTCCCCTCTCTTCCTTAGTAAATCCAACCATTCTTTATCCTAGATGAATGATGAATGGATAAAATCAACTTTTCAATAGTTCCTAGCTCATAGGACCCGAAAATATATTCACTTATAAAAATCCGGATGGACTCTCCGTTGACGATCAGCAAGATCAACCAACAGATCCATATAAAAGAGCCATGGACTCATCCGTTGAGGACCAGCAAGGTCAATCAACCAGATCCATGCCAGAGTTTAGAAAACAACACACGTGGGTATCTTCGGTGACCCAGAGCCTGAGCACCGTATGGTTAGTACCCTCTAGGATCCTTCGCAGGTCACCTAACGCTTCACTCATAGGCTGCTTCCTTGGTCCCTCATTCACCGTACTGGAAGCTCACCATTTAAATTGAACCGAGGCTGGTCAAGATCTCGGTCGACCTTTAAAATATTTCATTAAAGTCAAAACCCTCTACCTATGCAAATTGGGGATTTACCAATGATGCTTTGTATTTTTCAACTAAGCCATCAGCCTTATACTTAGATTTCCAAACCCATTTGGTACCAATTATCTTTATATTTGGTGGTGGATCAATTAGTTCCCAGGTGTTGTTCTTTATGATGTTTTATGATGTTGTCATACTAAGACTGCATTGCGGCTTTCCACTTTGGATTTGTTAATGCTTCATCTAAGGTGGCTGGCTTCTTCATTGTATTGACAATGAGATCAAATGCTCTTCTATTCTCCTTGTTCTACGTGGTCCATCTGATTGTGGCTTCTTAGGTACTGGATTCCTCTTATCAAAGAACTGTTTTGCCCACTTTGGAAGTGGATTTCCTTGTGCTGGAGCAGTAGGCTATTGTGATGTGTGAGACTTCATCCTCTGAAAACTCCTCCTTGTTGAGAGGAAATCTGACTGGTGGATTGGGCTCATGGTGGACTATTTCTCCACCTGCTGATAATAGATTAGACGGACTTTCTTCCTCCACTAACACTGGCTGTTCGGCAAATACCACATCTTGGCTAGCCACAATCTTCTTTGCCTCTATATCATAGAGCCGATATGCCTTCAAATCTTGACTATATCCAAGAAAGATACACTTATTGCTTTGGCATCTAGCTTGGTCATAGATGCATCTAGAATATGCACATAACATTCATAGCCAAATGTTTTGAAATGAGAAACTGAAGGTTTCTTACGAGAGTAGGTGTAAGGTCTCTCCCAAGCCATGTATGTATGTGTCTCTTTTAATATAGATTTCAATAAGGAAAGAGAGTGTAATTAGAGAAGAGTGAGACAACAAGGCTAGAAACATTAGGAAAGTGTTAGAATAAAAATATTAGCTCCAAAAATCCTAAAAGAAATAAGAACATAAGAATAGTTCTATTAAGAGATAAGTATCCCCAAAAATAGAATTTCGAATTTAGGTGATAAGAGGTCATATTTAGAGTACTTTTACACATTTAGAGTCCATGCATACTAAAAATGTGAAAAAACAACGCGTTTCTAAAGATGGCGCGTTTGTGGCTATATACAAACATTTTTGCCTATTTTGCCCTCGCTAGCTTGTAGACCAGATACCTTCTCGTTCTTTTGACTGGTTATAAGACCATATTTTGAGTTTTTATCAGAGAGTCATGGCCGAAACAATTTGCTATTTTTGTCAGGGTCTCTACACAGAGAAATCTGTGTGAGAAGGCTGCAAGTAGCCTCAAGGTAATCCTAGAGTTTGAGATGTATATATCCCTTCATTCTTATCTAATATCTTAGAAAAGAAGCTTAGATTGCTATGGTCTTTTGGAGGAAGAGACCAAAACTCCATAGCTTTTCTTTTAGAGAAAGAATAGTATGTCGTAGCCCTGTAAGAGAAGGCTATTTTGCCATAGACCTTAGAGAGAAGAGTCACAGTAGGAGTAAGAGGAGATAAAGCTTGGGGATGATTGGATGATTTCAATCATAAGAGAAGGTATTAGAAGACTCTATTCTCATATGTCAAGTTCTAAAGCTCTTATTAACGAGCAAAGGCAACGATAAACGATAAATTTCTATAAGGTATTGTGACACGAAGTTGGGGTTTGGACTTCGGTCACTTCTTAGAATCAAAAACACATTTTAATGAAACCTCACAGCCTCCTCACCTCCCTTTCTCTCCCTAGGTTAAGATAAAGATATACACATCAAAGGTGAGATCATAATTCATGGAAGGAAAGATGAAAGGCTCCGGAGAAGTAAGAATTTCTGAGAGTCTTGCAGCTCCAAACAAGAGGGCGATTCTTTGTTGGAAGAAAATCTTTCGACTAAGGATTATGTGAACGGAAACATACAGGGAATATTGGTAAGGTTCATCCGTTCGAATTGGGCGATTTGGACGGAACATATTAAAGAAAATAAATATAGCAATCACTTACAAGAGGATAAGACACATGGGGTTTGCCTTTTGATAAGAGATTAGGAAGAGTTAATCATTATTAAGAAGAAATAATGGCCAAAAGTCTATAAAAACAGAGATACACAGAGAATTGCAATTTTAAATCCATATAGGCTGTGCTATGAGCATTTTACTACAAGACTATAAAACTGCCAAAATTCTATAAAAACAGAGATACACAGAGAATTGCGGTTTTAAATCCATATAGGCTGTGAGGATTAGATAAGTGCAAAGAGCTTGAAGAGAGCTTCGTGCCTATATAAAAACTTTCAGAAACGGACAACCGAGCGAAAAGTTATGAGCATTTTACTACAAGACTATAAAATTGCCAAAATTCGCCTAAAAATTAGCAACTTTGGGAGAAATTCTGATTATCAATGAAGTAAGGGATTAAGAAATTAGTTACATGAGTGGAAAGAGCATAGAAAGAGCTTCCTAGCCATATAATCAATTTTAGAAATCAATACCCGAATGATGAGTAATTATCGGTTGAAATTTGGGTATTGGACCACAAAAACTGCACTTCCCTCTCTTTGCATGAAACCTCAATTTTCACATAGCCTCTTGCCTTTCATCTCCAAATAGGGAATGATTACAAGGGATTGAGGTAAAAGCTTTTTCATTATTCAGGCTAAGGAGGAATCTTACAATCCAATACTACTGCCACTCATCAGGGTCGTCTCCAAACATTCACAAAGTCACCGTGTAGAGCTGTGTCATCACAACCACGTCGACATCATTATAGTCACCACCACTTGTTGGCATGCTCATCAACGCCTGTAGCTCGTGACCCTTTAACATTGTCTAAGCTCCAAGCTACCTCTTCTCCCCACGATGTCCACCTGCTGAGGACCTCCACTTCACACAACCGCTTTCCACCAACTACACTCTACCAATTGTGCCGCCACCTCTAGGCCTTCATTGTGGCTATATTGTGTCTATTTGCCTAGCCACCACCACATTGATTTACTATTGCGCCTGTTCACCCACCTCCAACCACTTCTCATAGGTGGTGCTAGCGGTCCTGCCGCCGCCGCCAGTGCGTCTAGTGTGAAGTAGCTCCCATCAGCAAGCAACAAGCAGCAAAGAGAGAGAGAGAGAGAGAGAGAGAGAGAGAGTAGGTGTCGATGGTGGCCATACCCATGGGTAAAAGATAAGGTTTATTTTTAAAAACCCTAAAGACAAAAAAATCCCTAAAGGTTATTAACCTTAGAGGTTTAAAAATGATTGCAAAAAGGCATTTGGTTAGTCACATAGGCTTCATGCATTTCTATTATTATGCTTCATCATGGCCTCCCACAACTTCTTCTTCATCGGCTTTTGGGACATTGTCTTTGCACGGCCCCCAAACCACAGTACCATGAAAACGATGTCACAAAAAGGTCAACATCTCTGGCATTGTTCCTCTTTTCCCAAATTGATAGGATTATCTCTTTCCCATTTAGAATCAATTAAAGTAGTTTTTAACTACTTATAAATAACCTAAAAGAATTAACCATTATTTTGTTAGCATAAAAGCATAAAAATACCATTTTCTTATTCTCTAGCTTAACAAGCTTAGAGTTTGGCTTTGAAATAATAATTTATCAATGAGAAGCATTCTTTTGCTAAAGAATTAGCCATAGGAATGGCTATTCTTTTTGAGAGAAAGATATAAATAAGAAAGCATTCTAATTAACCATAAAGATTAACTTTTTCTTGATTACACATTAAAATTCTTAGGGAAAGCTTGATTTGAACTTAAAACAATCAATTAAAAAACTTCTCAAGCTTGAGAGGGGTTGAGAAGAGAGGTCATTTGAGAATATTAACAAAAACCCATAAAATTCCTTCTTACCTCAAGGATTAGCTTACTTCTTTTCTAGAAGTGAAGCCCCCAACCAATCAATTGGTTTAGCAAGTGGAGAAGAGAGCTCCAAGAGTTGTTGATGAAGAGAGAGAGAGAAGCTCCAAGCTCCCCAAAAGTAGAGGATTTTTAAGGGATAATAGAAAATATGATTATTTTAATGTAATACTGGCATGGTGTAGCTCACAGATGATAATACAAAAGAATGAGGGTCTATTTATAGGTGAGGGAGGCCACTAACTGATTCCAACTGGGTTCTAGAATTTCCCATTGTAGAATTTTCCAGCTTCAGTTTGACTGAATTTGGACAAGATTTGGACCAGTTTGTCTCCCCTTTTGATCCAGTTTGATCCAGGAGAGAGGAGAGATAAAAATATCACAATTTGTTTTTGAATTAAAAACCCTCCCACGGAGGTGCCTACCTCAAAGGTCCCCCTCTCCTTACCAAGGTGTCAAAAATTCATCATTTCTCCAAATATCTCATTTTTTTAGTAATATCTCTTAATTTTTAACTAACAAACCTTGTACTCAGTCAGCTCTTCATCTTATGTTAGCATTTACTCATTTTTGGGTATTTTCTTTTATTCATTGGATTTTTCTCATCCCAACACTTGGATTAATCCTATTGGCCCATAGGAACCTTAATTGGAGCATAATCCAAATTTTTTTGAAAATCTAGACCCTTAGGCTAAGGTCCCTTATATCATTTTTAATCGATTCCTAATGCACATTGGAGAATTTATTTTGAACTTCTATTTCAGGGAAATATATTTTAGATATTAGGAGAATTTTTATATCTAAAAATATCTCAATATTGAATTATCTCTCTCTAGAATTTTTTCTTCTCTCTAGGTAAAAACAAGGAAAAATAATATTTTTTTGTATTCTGAAATAGGAAATGATTACAGGGGATTGAGGTAAAAGCTTTTTCATTATTCAGGCTAAGGAGGAATCTTACAATCCAATACTACTGCCACTCATCAGGGTTGTCTCCAAACATTCACAAAGTCACCGTGTAGAGCTGTGTCATCACAACCACGTCGACATCATTGTAGTCACCACCACTTGTTGGCATGCTCATCAACGCCTGTAGCTCGTGACCCTTTAACATTGTCTAAGCTCCAAGCTACCTCTTCCCCACGATGTCCACCTGAGGACCTCCACTCCACACAACCGCTTTCCACCAGCTGCACTCTACCAATTGTGCCGCCACCTCTAGGCCTTCATTGTGGCTATATTGTGTCTATTTGCCTAGCCACCACCACCTTGATTTACTATTGCGCCTGTTCAATCACCTCCAACCACTTCTCATAGGTGGTGTTAGCGGTCCTGCCACCTGTACATCTAATGTGAAGTAGCTCCCATCAGTAAACAACAACCAGCAGCAAAGAGACAACCACCTTTGGTCACCTGTGATGTAGACCATGTGGAATGTATAGTCTGTTTGGTCTCTCTTCCTTGTTGTTGTCCTACCCAAGTGGCACCCTTGACTAGCCTGAGAAACTAGACCATGAGTCTCCAAGATTTATCCTTGACACAGTAGGAGAGATAGCCCTTGAGGGGGGCTTTTTGGAAGCAAGGCCATATCCTTGGTTGTATATGTGTACCTCATCGCAAGTGTGACCTCAAGGAAAATCAATAGAAGAAAAAAGAGAAGGCTCACATTGTCAAGGTAGAGGAAAGCCACTTTGTAGCAACAAGTGGCATTGAAGACTTGGATGATTCTTATGCATTTTAACTCTTTTGTACACTACCTTTTTGGATTATAAGCCTTTGTGTTTCTCCATTCCCTTGATTATTGTAAGAGAAGAGTACACACACCCTATCATTATAAAAAAAGGGGGGGCTCTATCTCATTATTTCAAGGAGGATAGTTGTAGGCTAAATCCATGTATTGAGTGTCTTTCACAAGTTTGGCTTAAGGGGGGGTTTATTGGCAATAAGCCCAACTTGTAGTCCCTAGCCTTTTTAATTATTTTTCATATGATATTTTTTAATCTAAGATCAAAGATGTAATCCACTACCAAATGCCATAAGCAGTGATGTCATCCTAGAAATGTATGTAGTCACATTGACTATACCTCTCATGGGTATATAAGCACTATATATAAGCACTATGCACAAGATCATTTGTAACAATGCAATTTTCATTATTATGAACAGCTCACTTTTCTTTCCCCCTTAAATTTTAGCAATTGGAAGAAAATATGTGTTTGAGGACTGCAGCACTGGTAGGACAGGAGACAGGGAAAATTATGAACCTAGATGATCAGAATGTGAAGCAAACTGGTAATTTGGATGATTAGGTTCAGAAACAAGTTAAGAAGATAGGGAAGGAAATTGAAGCTGATGAGTTTACAAGCTTAGTTTGTAAAGTTTTGACAAATTTGCATCATGAGACCATTGGGCATGCACAGTTGGTTGATCCAAGTGGTGTGTAGGATTTGGTTGATGGGGATTCTTAGGGGATGTCTACTGTTGTTGAAAATGCTAATGATGGAATGGACATTTCTTTGGAGCATATGGAGAAGTAGATGTTTCACATTGTCTCTTAAAGATTAATAAGGCATTAGGATTTTTTGTATATAATTTTCTAAATAACCATTAGAGAGGATTGGTTGGATCCTGGTATTACACTAAGCTCTCCATCAATTACTCAGTATGGCTTTATTTTGGTGCAGGCACCAAGTGAAGGTTCAGTAAAAATTTCCTTTTGTTATAGCAATCAAGGGAAAGTGTGGGTTTAGGTCAGATTCTACGAATCCACCCACTGGATTGTGCCAGGTGTTAAATCCATGAAGTACCAATAGTTATTAATAATAGTATGGCGACATTATATGTTTGAACCAACCTTAGTAGTTTGGTTTGGCATGCGACATGGATATATGAAGGGTACATGAATCTTGAAAGAAGAACTAACCTTTTGCAACAATCTCATGTATTCTCTGTGATCTACAGTTTTAGAGTGTTCACAATGTCTTCTGTGTCATGTCTAGACAATCTGGGTGTTTTTCTAGATAATCCAGGCTAGGGTTAGACAATCCAAGCAGTGACTGTTTCCATGATATTACCTATCTTCAATAGGTTTACTGTATTGGGCTTTGACCAGAGTACACCTACTCAAGTCGAAGTGAATCAACTTGAGGATACCCTAAGCACGATGAGTAGCATGTGACGGGAATGGTGTATGATGATGCTTACCCATTTGACATGTCTTGCAGACATCCTTGGTCAGTTTTGAGGTGGGGTATGCCTTCAACCAATTGGTCCCTAGACAACTCATAGAGCATGTCATAGGGTAGGTGACCATAGCAATAGTGCCATAGTTATTGAGTGTCGAAAGGAGCTCTGGTCACATAGGCACAAACCCAGTGAAACTTAGAACCCTCGAAAGATGGCTTAGATAGAAAGGTAGACATTAGGTATAAGCCATACTTCTATGCTTGACCTCGGGTAACGACAAGGAGACCGGTAATCTCATCAAGCACCTTGACAACTCACTTGTTGAAGTAAACTCCATGATCAAGATGGGTGACCTGGGATACATAAAGTAAGTTAAGGCCCAAGTTAGGAACTAGGTAGACATTGTTGGGGTCTATGGTGCTATTAAATAATACGGTGCCAATAGCTTTGATGGGCATCAATAAATTGTTGCCACATAGAACTTCACCCTTATCAAGATGATGAGAGATCAAAATGCCATATGGAGTGTAGCTCCACTGTCGACTATCCAACTAACCAGATGGCCACATGGAAGAGTTGGGTGGGCTTCAATGATTGGAACAGATGGGATAACTAGGTAACTGATAGATCTTAATGAGAGTAGAAGCTTCCACATGATGACTACCTCGTCTCTAGCCTGATGTTTTGTCTTCCTTTCGGAAGAGTGGCTAGAGTCTTGAGCAACATTGGCCGAAGGGCCAAGATAAGGTGAAAGAGATGACCAATCATACATCCCTTCTAGGGTGGCAAAGGATACTGATTGGGGGAGGGGGACCTTGAGTGACATGACCAGTGGTTCGCCACTGGCAAAGGCACTAACTCCCATGTTGCATTTTCATCCAATGCTACCATCGCCTCATTCATGGCATCTTCCCATTTTTTATTTCCAAGGGTGTACTCAAAACAGTGGGCTCCAACTCCTGTATTACTTTCACCATGTAATTATAATGATGGGCTATATATCCATCATATCTTAACCTGTTGATAGGGTACCTAATCCTCGTAGAGCTACATACACCTGGATCACTACCAGGCATCCTCAAAACAGCCTAGGTTCTCCTTACACTAGCAGTAACAACACACAAAATGCCCCTCATCAATTCTCCGCTCAGAGCCACTAAATTCATCACCCATATATGAGTGACCTGTTGACAAATCATGCACAAAAGGTTGATCTACCTTTTCTTTCCCTTTGCATGATACATGCGTATGTGCATCTTTCCTCAACCTCCCTGACCATGGACTAACATTGGATCTCTCCAGGTCCACTAAACACTTGTGATTGTTGCTGTGCAGCATCAGTACATCTTACATCTCCATCTTTATTGCATTCACTGTGCATACCAACTACTCATCTCATCAAAGACAACATCTTTACTTACTCACATCTCATGAGACTGGTAGGGTTATAATATCTATGAAGATGCATTTCTTTGCCATTGGATACAACTTTGTTCTTAATCACTTCATTGAGACCATGCACATATGGAATACACCTACTAAACACTTCATTGAGACCATGCACATATGGAATACACCTAAACACTTTCAAGTGAGACACATCCGATTTTATGCCTGTAAACTTCTATTGAGGTGTCATACCAAGCAGCTATAGTGGAGATCATGTTCATAATGTACACAACAGTTTCTTCTGCCAAAAAATAATGTGACATATTCTTTTGAGACATCAAGGCACATGCCACTTCTACAATGTGCCTTTTTCTTTCTACAACACCATTCTGTTTTTGCAGAGTGTACTTGCATGTAAACTGTCTCTTGATTCCCTACTTTCTCAAGAAATCACAACACTCATTGGAGAAATATTCTCCCCCACCATCTAATCTCAGGCATTTTATCTGTATTCCTTTTTCCTTCTCAACCAAGACTTTAAATCTGTGAAAGTGAGTAAGCACCTCACTTTTCTCCTTCATAAAATAAACCCACACTTTCCTAGTGTGATTCATCAACAATGAATGTAACATAATACCTTCATAAAATAAACCCACATTTTTTCCTTCACAACCAAGACTTGAAATCTTTGAAAGTGAGTAAGCACCTACTTTTCTACTTTATTAAATAAACCCACACTTTCCTAGTGTGATAATCAATGAATGTAACATAATATCTACAACCTGCAATTGTTGCAGTCTTGGTTGGTCCCCATATATATGAATGTATAACATCTAATGGCCTTGCGTTGACGTGATTTTCATGTGGGAAAGCATGTTTGGCCTACTTACCAAGTTGGCATGCTTCACTTACTTTATGCATACAATCAACCTTAAACTTTGGCAAACTTTGGGCCTACATAGACTTCAGCTATATATTCACATGACCAATGTGCTTGTGCCATATGCCAATATCTACAATGACACCTGTTCTATGTGCAAACATGGTTGCCTTTACCTAAGGCATGTTCACATCTAAACTAAACATCCTAAAATTTCTATTACCCTTTATAGCCAAGCGATACTAATTTTTGAAATCTTTCATAAAACATCCTTGAGGATTAAACCTCACTTGCAGACCTTGCTCAACCATCTGTCCAATAAGAATAGGTTCTTTGTAATATTTGGAACATGAAGTACATCTGCTAAGTACTTCACTTTGCCATCCTGCACATAGGCAATGGTACTTTACCAGCATGCGCAATCGAATGCACAGTATCATCACTTATTTCTACAAAACCTAGTTTTTCCATTTTTTACATGTCTCTAAACCACTCACCATGACTAGTCATGTAGTTAGAGGCGCCAGAATCCACATACCATATATCTTTAGATCCTGACACATCTTCTATTATGGAACTGAGCATGTGTTGCATCAAAAACAAACTGCTCACTTCTGTCATCACAAACAAGCTGCTCACTTCTGTCATCACCACCGTGTTTACTAAATAATGCATAGCTGTCTTGCTGCAACTTTCCACTTTTAATGTCATTCTCATTTTTAAAGAAGTCCTCTGCCATGTGCCCTTGTTTGCCATAATAATAGTATACTATGATATTTTTACTCTGATCTCTTTTACAACCACCTCGGCCCGTTTGCTCCCCTGCCTCTAGACTAGCCTCTTCCACTTGTGTAGTATGGTTGTTGTTGGTGTTAAGACTCATTGGACTATTGTTGTCCATAATTTTTGTATTCATGTCGGACACCACCTTGGTCTCGATAGACCTCTACCACTGCATGTGCCTGAATTAGAGTAAAAGACATGTTATGATGTGTTCTTGCTTTGTGAAGAAAATTCTTCACCTAGACACTCTTCTTCTATCAATATAGACACTAAGTACCGAAAGTTAGGAACATTCTCTCTGATTGCAATGGAGGTCTTGAATGGCTTGTACTCTTAAGACAAACGCTCATTAAATCATCATCTTCCATCGATACATTGATAGACCCAATGGATTCAATAATGCCCTTAATCTTTAAAGCATACTCATTGATAGATATGAGTTTCTTGTCCACAATAGATATAAGGTTGTGATGTTTCTCTCTCTTTCTCTCTCAGAAAAGATGTTATGACTCCTCTACCTTAGGAGTCTCCATGAAGTTTGCCGATGCTGATCCTTCTTCATTTGGTTTGTCGATGCTGATCCTTCTTCATTTGGTTTGTCATAGCAGTCTCTAGCCATGTGTCCTGGCTTCCCACAGTTTTGAGTGAATGTCCTTCCTCCTCCCCTGCCTCTTCCTCGTCCTCGTCCTTGTGTGCGAGGCCTCCTCATGTGTAGAATGCCTTCTCCTCTCCAGTTGTTGTTGGGTCCAATCCTTTCTTCTCTTTGACCTTGTTCTCTTGCTCTAGTAGAGCTCCTTCTATCTCATGCAACTTCAAATCTGGTACATTCTTTAAGGTTGCCACAATGTTCTCATACTCTCCCTTGTCCACACTCTTTAGAAGCACTGCTAGTGCCTCATCCCTCATCATCTTCTACTTTCTTTCCAATGACTACAAGTTGTTGTTTGATGCTTTTATATTTGTTCAAGTGTGTGGCTAGAGGTTCACTTTCCTTCATGTCAAGTTTGTAAAATTGCATTAGTAGATTTATCTTTGAATTCTTTCCTTAAGTGCCAAATAATTTGTTAAGTTCATCCCATGCATCTTTAGCTTGTTGTATCCCCACAATGTGGTAAATGATTTCATCATTTAAGCTAAGTGCAATGAGTCCTAATGCCTTCTCATTTCTTCTCTTCCACTCATCCTTCCCATGATCCTCTGGACATTCATTTCTTCCCTCAACTAGCCCCCATAGATTCTTCCTCATGAGCAAATACATGGTTTTTGTTTGCCATGTATGGAATTGCTCCCCGCATTAAATTTAGCTACTTCTTGTGCAATGCTCATAATGATGTGAAGGGGGTCTTACCTCGATCCAATTCACAATTCAAGGGCAGTGTCTACCATTTTACAACTCCAATTTGTTGTTTAATGATGATTACAACAAGTTTACAAGCATGAATACACCAAAAATTGCATAAAGCCAAGGATAGTTGGTTTTGTACTGGATGGTTGGGACATCATTTGAGATCCCAGTCCCTACCACGCAATGGATTCGGGGTGCTAGCAGTGGAAGTAGCACTTCTTGCGCGAGGCAGGGTCCCACACTCGGGGCCTCGTCCATGGATATCCGGACAAGAGACTAATCCGTCGGCTATTCCAAAACCGAACCCGAAAAAACTTCCTTTATCCGGAAAGCACGGCCGATTCCACCAGAATAACTTTTTACTCTAACGTAGTCAAGACCATTACTGATCAAGCTGATCCGACTGCACCTATAAAGATACTCGGTCAGATCAAGGAAGAAACTTGCACTTGGATCATTGGGATCAACGCTTTTTTCCCCATCAAGAGGCACAGTCGTTGGTTCCTATCCATAGAACAATTAATATCCGGGATTTACTTTATCTATCGTAATAACAAAAATTGAGTCTCGATTTACGGATCCATCAGTCCAGCCTAACCCCATCCAGTCCCATGGGTTAGCCAACCACCCAACCACTGTAGTGATGGGATCCAATTAGGAATTTGGTTAGGTTTTGTCCCAGGTACCAGGGAAAAGAGTTCCAAGGCCCCCTAGCCGGAAGTTCATGCAAACATAAAACTAGTCACACGACTTACACACCCAATATGAAATTGTCTTTTTCTCAGCATCAGCTAACTTTAAAACAATCCTTTAATGAAACCATTATGTCACTGATGACAATCCTCAAAGTCTCTCGTTGAATCCTTATTTCCAGTCATTCATTCATCGGTGTACTTATGGCATCATTGGCAACCAGAACGCTCACCACCTGTTCACTCAGGGGCCTTTTCAATAGTTCCTAGCTCATAGTACCTGACAATATTTTCACATATAAAAATCAAGATGGAATCCTTGTTGAAGATCGGCAAGATCAATCAATAGATCCATATAAGAGAGCCAGGGAGTTGAGGACCAGCAAGGTCAATCAACCAGATCCATGCCCGGTTTCAGAAAACAACTCTTACTCCTTGTTCCAATATCTTCCATGACGCACGTGTGGGTATCTTCGGCGACCCAGATCCCGAGCACCGTATGGTCAGCACCCTCTAGGATCCTTCGCAGGTCACCTAGCGCTTCACTCATAGGCCGCTTCCTTGGTCCCTCATCCACCATACCGGAAGCTCACCATTTAAATCGAACCGAGGAGGCTGGTCAAGACCTCGGTCGACCTTGCTACGCGAGACGTCCTCCATTGACTCTCCGCAGCAGTTGCAACTTTATCAGTTAGGTCTCCATGACCTTAATCCACAAGACGGTCAAAATGCTTCCCCAGCATTCTTGACATAAAATAGTCATTTACAAACAGGTCACAAAATACAGTTTCTATATCGAACTCTCCTCTTTCCACATTATCCCTCCTCAGTCCACATTACTTATTCCACATTCCATTCATACGTGTACTCATTCTCATCCACTCACTCATATCGACGACACATTATTTCACATACACATTCACATTCATTATTCTTCATACACATCCATGTCCGTACATCCACATCATACATCCAATCCCATATCCGCATTCATACATACACATCCATATCCACATCCATACATCCACATCCACATCCACATTCACATCCATACATCCACATCTCCATGCATACATCCACATCCACATTCACATTCACATCCATACATCTACATCTACATGCATACATCCACATCTCCATGCATACATCCACATCTCCATTCACATTCATATCCATACATTCACATCCACATCCACATCTCATCCATACATCCACATCTCCATGCATACATCCACATCCACATTCACATTCACATCCATACATTCACATCCACATCCACATCTCATCCATACATCCACATCTCCATGCATACATCCACATCCACATCTTATCACATCCTAACTCATCTTAGCACATCCTATCACATCTCATACACCTCTTATCACATCCTATCACTTCCCATACGCATCTTATCACATCATATATCTATTTATAGGATACAAGAGAATTCTTATATTTGATATAAGATTTCTTTACGCATCTATTTATGCATAAATTCCATTTTAAGGAGAATAACACTTTCAAAATAAAAATCAATCTTTTATGCATCTTCCTATGCATAAATTCATTTTAAATGAGAATGACACTTTTGAATTAAAATCAATCTTTTATGCATCTTCCTATGCATAAAATCAAAATACATTAAAATGATAATCTTTTATGCATACCTCTATGCATGAAATCCAAATATGATAAAAGTAACACTTTTGTATTAAAATAATAATCTTTTATGCATACCTCTATGCATGAAAATCAAATATGATAAAAGTAACACTTTTATATTAAAATAATAATTTATCTTTTATGCATATAATCAAAATGCATCTTTTATGCATGAAAATGATACTTTAGAATATAGAAACTGTAAGGATTACTCTTTTAGGATAATAAAAGATGAATTTTATCTCACTAATTTCTAAAAATTTTGCCATAACCTCCTTTGTATGGCTGACCATTTTTCAAATTTTTAAGTCTTTAAGACTAATTAAAAGTGCACCAAGAGTATTGAAATTATCCTAAAGTAAATATTTTTTCATTTCATTAAAACAAACATTATAAAAACTTGACTTTAATCATTAACCATTCACCTAGGATAGAGAATGGTTGGTTTTACTAGAGAAGAGAGGGGAATGCCTTTTTGTAATGAGGCATAACATTTTCAGAGAAGACAAAAAGCATAAAAACTATTTAAAACCATAAAAATAAGTTAAAAAATAGAAGAATCACCAACTTACTAATGACTTTGATAGCTTCCCTTTGGCTTGATGGTTTGAGGGTTCAACTCTTGTTTGGACAAGAGTGGCCACCAATCTTTGGAAGAGGGAAATGTCAAAAACTAGTGAATTATTAATAAATTCATAATTCTTGGCTTGGGAGGAGTAGAGTAACAGTGCATAAAACACTATTCCCTTTCAACAAAGAGGAAGGCCTCTATTTATAGGAAAAAGTGAGCTCCTAACCAAACAAACTGATTTTAGAATTCTCCAATTTAGTTTGGTCAATTTTTGACCATTTTTAGGTCAGTTGAGCTAACTTTTTGCAACTAGACTTGAAGTAGGAGAGAGGAGAGATGAAATATCTCAATTTTTGAAGATTTAAAACTCAATTGCACATGTGAAGTAGGTGCCTCATTCATGAGGGGGAAATCTCCATGCAGAGGTGTCAAAAATGCATCATTACTTCTAAATATCTCCCCTTTTTAACTATTAGCCTTGTCCTTATTCAACTCTTCATCTTATGTGAGTATTTACTCCTAAATATCCCTCCTTTTTTAACTATTAGCCTTGTCCTTATTCAACTCTTCATCTTATGTGAGTATTTACTTCTAAATATCTCTCCTTTTTTAACTATTAGTCTTGTCCTTATTCAACTCTTCATCTTATGTGAGCATTTACTCATTTTTGGATACCCAAAATATCTCCTATTTTTGATATTACTCATAGTTTTTTACTAATAAACCTTGTACATAGTCAACTCTTCATCTTATGTGAGCATTTACTCATTTTTGGGTATCTTCTTTTACAAATTGGATTTATCTCCTCCCCACACATGGATTGATCCTATTGGACCATAGGAACCTTAATTGGACCATAATCCAAAAATTTCTGAAAATCTAGACCCTTAGGCTAAGGTCCTTTATACCCATTTCCAATTAATTCCAATTGCACATTGGAAAGTTCTTTTTGAATTTCTGTTTCAGGGGAATTCATTTTAATATTATGAGAAATTTTTCTATCTAAAAATATTCAAAATCTGAATATTCTCTCTCTAGAATATTTTCTCTCTCTATGTCAAAACAGGCAGAGACAAGATCTTTTATATTTCTGAAGAGGGAATTGATTACAGGGGGGAGATGCTGGACATCTGAGAGGCTGGGGAGGAATCTTACACATCAAACCAACTTCAAATTGCAATCTAAAGTGATAGAGATCTATATCAAATACCCAATGGTAATTTTGAACCATCAATTGCAACAAAATTTAGTGATCAGTTCTAATTAATCACTAATTAGTGAGATTAATCCCCTATTTTGTGTGTAGAAAATAGAGTGTACGGGGAGGCCAGATCTAGTGCCTTAGAGTTAAAATGAGTTCAAATCCTTTTAAGATCATCAATAGCAGTTAGTCTAGTAGAGGATCAAGCCCAAAACCATAAGATTTGACCAAATATTGAATGCTTAATCTCTGTTTTACCAAAGTCACTTGCATATTTGATCCAGAGCTTTATGCCACTTGTCCTTGATGAATTGTAAAAATTTGAGATCATAGGCATGTAGAACACCCTTGAAAACCTCTGGGGCTGAGAGGAATTAGATTAATTCCATCTATGGAAGTGTAGATCTAGAATTTGCTCCAGAAAAAAGCCGCCTACAAATCAACGTAAATTAGCAGCATGCATCAGTAATTTGAGGAATCGTTGTGGCAGGCCCATGTGTGGGGATGTTTCCTAGATGTGGCTAAGAAAGTTTTAGCTAGTTTAAAGACTGGAGGGAGATCAAGCCCCTCCACCAGTTGGGGGTGCAGAAGATTAGTTGAAAAAACTAAAACAAAGATTAATTCCTAATCCATAATTAGCAAGATTAGGCTTAAAAAATTAGCTGAATCCTAAGCTAGGCTCTGATACACCAAGTTGAATTTGCAGCAATGTGAAGAGCTATGGTGGATCAAATGCAAGAATCAACATGGTTAGCAAGCAATTAGAGAGTGATTAAAGCAAGATTAGTGCACAATTAATCTAATAGAATAATGTAGGCATGGATACTCAAAAACTAGCAAATTCTCATTATGCCAATGCCTCAATTTATAGCTTTTACATCCACAAGGTGCCAAGCACCCACTCCCACTGATTTCTCCTTGATTTGTGCCACCTCCCCTACATCTGGGGGGACACCTTTCCTAGAATCTTTCCACACCCATATATTCACTCATGCTACCCTTGATTCTCTCATCCAGTAGATGCTTCTCACCTTTTCAATGCTACCCACTCAATTACGGACCCCCTTTTACAATCTCTAAGGTCTTATTC
The DNA here is from genome assembly GCF_041138505.1 of Cibotium barometz. NCBI lineage: Eukaryota > Viridiplantae > Streptophyta > Polypodiopsida > Cyatheales > Cibotiaceae > Cibotium > Cibotium barometz. The sequence goes on from NC_141054.1 coordinate 20,190,866, forward strand.
CTGCACACACCCATTCACTTGCATATTTCAACAATTTCCTTACCTTTGTGTTGGTTTAAAACATGTGTACCAAATTCTACCATGTAACTTCTAATTTTTGTATGCAACCTGTAACATAGCAGTATCTTCTGTGACTATTGCAGCAGTACTTCAACACAACTCATATGTCACCAAATGTGACCTGAGTACATGTATATACACCCGATTTTAGAAATACATGTGCAAACACTACCTGCACTCCCAAAATGCCCTGCAATAACAAGATTTCAACTAGAGATAGTTCTCAACCTGAACTTCCCAAAATTGCCCCTGAAAACACCTTGCAAGGACCGAACGAAGACCAAAATGCGCCCGAAACGTGATTTTAGCCAAAAAAAAAACCAGTAGTACAAATTATTACAAACCTTGCAGGCACCTCAAAACCTATGAAGGTAGCTCCTCAATTGGAGATGTGTAGCTCTTGGAGCTACCCAAGGGGTGTTATACCTAAACAAGAAGGGAAAAAGATGATGATGCTCTTACCCATGCACCACTTCCTTGCTTGCTTTAGTCTTGCCTCTTTCTTGCCTCCTCAGCTCTCACATAAACCAAAGCTTTGATACCATAAAGAGAATGTGAGGGAGAGGGAGAAATTAAGTTCCTTGCAAAGAAAACACACACAAGAGAGAGCAAACACACACAAGAGAGAGCAAGACATGAGAGAGAGATAAATGGTTGAATTTTCTTCTATCTCCTCTCTTCTCTACAACCATATAACTAAAAAGATAAGATTACATACTATAAGGGAAAGTACTCTCCTACAATAGCATACAATGATCGTTCCATAGTGTGAACTAGACTATATGAGCTGGCGCTATAATTATGCCATAACTCTAGTACTCCAAAGTGGCTACAGTACAATAGTCATCCATTGGCAGCATATTAACCATAATCTCACCAACCATGCCAATGGCATAAATGCAAAAGCTATCACCCAGGCGGGTCATCAATGTTCGCCCCAACACTATTTGAGCTCAATATCTCAACATTCTCCAATCAATCTTTATGACACAATAGGTATCTTGGCCTTGTGCTAGAGTTTCATTTAGTTTCCTTAATGCTTTGTACATAAGTATCATGTCCTTTACCTTCATGCATTTATCCTTAATTCATTTTAGTTTTTCAACCATTAATTTGTATGTGCATTGTAGTTTTTTTTAATGATAAATTTGTACACAGATCATCGTAAGCTTTGCTAACTTAGTTTCTCATGATAACTAACCTCTTTAAGAGGATTTCCCTTTAGATTATTCATAGTAGTTCAAAGTCTTGGATACATCCAGAACTTACGTTTCCTCAAAAACTGCATCCCTCTGATGGTTACGCTTCTTTCTTTCCTTGCAACTCCATACCTTAATACTGGTCCATGCAGTGTATAAAGTAAGACTTATTGTGCTCTCTTGGAAAAGCAAGATCACTCCTTATCCTCCTCTCCAGTGGTCTTGTACAAAGCCACTAGCAGCTGCGCTAACCACACACAGCCATCTTCTTTTGCGTCTGCATCCTCCTGTACCTCCCCGGCTCTATCTTCACATTGGCTCCCTGCTCATCGTGATGGGCCTCACCGGTCTTCTCTTAGCCATACTCTGGCAAGTATTTAAACATAACAAAGCATACTCTCCGTTTTAACTCAAAACGGGTCGACGGATCAACAAAGCCACCATTTCCAGAAATATAGCCCTTCTTGTATTTACAAAAGATGTCATATCTAACACGATGCTCTTTCTGCTATTTTCTGCAACCCATAGAACCCGTGTTTTCCTTTTTTTGTATTCTCCCATGGCTGCACCCTCCTCTCCTCTACCACTGGCTGGTTCCATCTTCACGAGCATCTAATGTGTGCACCACAAGAAGGAATTCTTTCACAGTAGGATCTCGCGTCAGCTTTTTGTGTAGCTTTGGCCTCATCCAATTGATGAGATAGTTGATGGTGACTATAATAAAGCACTCTTGGCTTCCCTTAGCATTTGGGCTAATCACTTTTGGTATGCCTCTACCAACTTGGTGAGAATGGTGCACAAAGTCTTGTTTTTGTGCTCTTAGCTTGGCCATTCTGGATAGTAAGATTTCAACTTTCTATACATCACAAAATGAATTCTTTAAAGAAGAACTCCACCACTTTGTTTATAAAAAATTTTATTCCAATTACTCTCTATTTCTAGTGGTGTTCACAACCAAAATGAGTAACTTGAGGGGTTCACCTAAAAATATGTAAGTATACCACGTGAGTTCAAATGAAGGGGTTTTTTAATTCAAAATTTTAAGGCAAATTTATAGAAATACATTTATAGAAGGGTTTTTTTTAATCGATCTCGAAAAAACAAATCGTAAGTCAATAAAGAAAAATGGGTCATTTTATTCATGAAAAATTCACAGGTAAGGGGTTTTTTAAATACCCCTTGATGAACACATGTGATACATTGGGTTTCTTAGTAGTGCACCTCCCGAGATGAGTATTGAATTTCTTATAAAGGAACTTGATAGTAGATCTTGCATCATTAGCTTCCTGTGTAACTTTGGCCTCATCCCATTTCATCAAGTAGTCAAATAATAAATCACACAGCATGAGTTCCCTTATAGCTTTGGCCTCATCTCACTTTGTGCAGTAGTCGGTGTTGGTTATAATCGAAAGCATGCTTGCGTTCCCTTAGCTTTGGCCTTATCCCACTTTGTGAAGTAGTCAGTTTTGCAAGATTATAATGAAGCACACTTGAGTTCCCTTAGCACTTGGGCTAATGGGAACCACAAAGTCTAAGCCCCATTTTTTAAAGGGTTGTTCCAAAATTATAGGGTTGGGGATTAGGGGCATACGATACTTCTCTTGGACCATGAAAAAACTTTGCATTCATCAGAGGTTGCTCCAAAATTATGGGGTCAAGTGCATACGATACTTCTCTCTTAGACAGTGGTGTAACTTTGGCATTCATTGAGTATTTGAAAACTTTACTTGCATTCTCTTGAAGAGTTTAAGCTAGCATAGTCCATCCTATTCAACCTTGCACGTTGGTGTGCCCATAGCAAAGTGTCCTCCTCTACCTCTATGCCAGAATGGGCTTGCTTATGGTGACAAAGTCATCTTCCTATGAGTACATTTCCTCATGATTCCATGTTGACCCTCCTTATAAAGCAGTCATGTTGCCTTCTTAATGAGGCATTTATCTCTTTCCTTCTCTTGATAGGATAGTCAATTCAAAATCCATTTGACTTTTCCCTTCTCTTGATAGGATAGTCAATTGGAAATCCATTGGCTAAGAAGTGGGTGATGTATTCACTGATTTTTAGTGGTACGCATGGTGAATTTGGAATAAGGGAAGATCATTTTCTCCATTTGGAATGTTTGGAAAGGTGATTTTGATGGACATGCACAAAGCCCTTTTGCACGATAGGGATTTTGAGTTCAAATTCCAAAAACACGAGCAACCATTTGTTGATTCACCCTATGGTGCAAGGCTTATTCACCAAATTAAGTAGTGCTTGTTGATGGTGGTCAACAAAGAAAATAAACTTAGCACTATTAAGTTAATAGCCAGAAAAGGTTACGACAAGGAAGTCCATGTTGTGCTCCCCCTACTGTATGCAAATATTAAAGCATCAATATGCACATCTTTTCTTCAAAAGATCTGGTTAGGGTCACAATTTCATTGTATAAAAAATAGATCATGCATTATGTTTTCATGATATTGTAGAAAAGCAACAAAAACAAATGGTGTTTAATGCTTTCGCACACATTTTTGCGTGCCCTCTCATGTCTTCTTCTTTTGGACCTCTGGTTCTTGCTTATTAGTCTTTTTTGGGACTGTTGTAGCCATTGGGGCCTACACCTTAAGCCCTTTAGCTCCTTCCTTTGAGGTTGAAACCTAGGCCTTCTACTACTATTTGGCAACCTTTGATGTTCCCTTGGCTAATGCCCTCTAGTTGGCTTGGAGCCTTGTGATAGTAGACTGTATAAATAAGACATTCTTGTACACTTAACAAGTTAAGGCTTATTGAAGTGGTTGATTTGTTGATACTTTGTTGATACTTTATTGTTACTCTATTGAGACAATGCTTATAATCATGGTTAAATTTTTAATTGTAGCATGTGCCTCCATAAGGAGTTACATGTGCCTCCATAATGAATTACATGAACCTCCATAAGGAATTACATTGGGATGTGCCACAAGATAATTCAAAGTGCCTAGTGCACTTAGAGTATTTGGTGTAGGGTCCTTGTGAGGACACTCCATAATACGGTGTGGGCATTGGATTGAAAGAACTACAACAATGGCCTACATATTATATATAGTTGATGTCCCTTGCTCTTTGTTGCATCATTGCTTTGAACAAGGAGGCATGGTCTATGGTTGGATCTTATTCACGATACCCATAGGGATCATATATTGCTACTCATATGGGTCTTGCTATTCATAAAACTTATAGATATCTTTTTCTTGGGGTTTCTATCCCTACAAGTAGAATCATTAAAGAGCACTATTGTAGTGGTACGGTTCTTGTGAGGAACTATTTGAGGTGGTAATATTCAAGGTGGGTAAGGTAATTGTGTGGTAGTCTATACATATATCTCACTAAGGGCATTGAGTATGCAGACACTGGAGGAACTAGTTGAGGTGGTAATATCAGAGGTGGGTAAGGTAAATGTGTTAGGCTATACATCCCTCTTAGCAAGGGGTTTGAGTATGCAAGCGCTAGTGCTAGAGATTGTGTAGTTGAGGAGTGGTTGGTGGGACTAGTAAGCACACAAAGAGCATCTAATAATGGTTGCCTTATCATAGGACAGCATCTACTAATGGCTACTAATATTTGCCTCATCATGGGAGCAATAATAGGCACATATCCATGCAAGAGTGTCCACCACAACCTCTTGTTTTAGAGAGGATAAAGGAAAGGCTCATATAAAATCTTGGAAAATGGCTCTGTTCAAGAGCATGTATCTCCCAAACAAAGTGATGAGATCCCTATAAGAGGTGAATTGTCTTGAATGCTATTGAAGGTCCATAGTGGAACTGTAACTAATTACCACATTGAGGTATTCCTCATCTTCAAGGAATTTTTGGTTAAGTTCCATAGTGTCACCATATCTTATCATCATTGAAGTATTCCTCCATCTTTAAGGAATTGTTTTGTCAAAGGTCCATAGTGGCACTATAGCTTACTACCATTGAAGTATTCCTCCATCTTAACACCATTTAATGTTTCTAATCGTGCTGTGCCTTGGGAGGTGATCTAAGTAACTTTGAAGAATTCAGGTCCTTTATATTTAGGTTTCCTCTTTTGTTTCTTGGTGCTATATATAAGGACCATATCTTCTTCGTTCATTTTCTTATCCTTGATTCTATTGTTAAACCACTACTTTCATCGTAGTTTTTTAATAAACACTATGTAGAATAGTCTAATCCATGCTTCTTTCAAATTATTAAGCTAAAAAATTCAGTTATGATAGTGCATTCCTTGTGAGTCTCTCCTCTCTGGATATAATTCTTAGGCTTGTCACTATATAATAAGTGCTTATTTGGTAACTTTTTTGTTTGGAAAATAATATATTATTAATAAACTCTACTACTAGTAAGAATTCATGCTAACTATATAAAAATAATATTATTAATAGACCCTACTACTTGTATAAGAACAGAGGCTAAGTATACAAAAATAATATTATTTATAAACCCTACTAGTTGTATAAGAATAGCAGCTAAGTATACAAAACATATCTGAGAAAGGTTACTCTATAGAAAGACCATCTCAAACAGCATCACCATTGTCCATTTGGTTCTTAAGACACTAGACACATATACATCCTTTAAAAAAATATACACAAACAAGGACCAAGATCATTCAAATCTTAAAGATTTAGTTTTCTTAACACTGCAATAATAGGAGAGAATGAGCAAGGCATTTATCTTGAAAAGGGATCTACTGGGGGCTTACTGGTAGTAGAGAATATCACCATACCTACCTTCCCAAATCAATATACCAAAGTTTCACTCTTTTCTAAGAAATGGAGTACAAAAAGTAAGCCTGTTAAAAAAGCAATGGGTTAGCAGTAAAACTTGAAAACTTAATGAAAACCATTAATGTAGCTTTGCTTAGCCCAATGGGACAGAAAATAAACCTGTCAGAAAAGCAATGGGTTAGCCCACACTGAGTATTTACATATCCCCAACAAGATTTATTTATAGTTTGTTTAGTAAGACCTAAAAACTTAAAGAAAACCATTTATGTAGCTTGAAACTTTTGTTCCCAAAACCATTTGCTGAGACTAGATTCAATTGTCTTAGCTAGAAAAGCAAAGACGGTCTTATAAGTTCTCTTGACTTGGCCATTGGCCTATAGGTGAATGACTAAGAAGTCTTTAATACAAATTTCACGACATCATTGAGGAAGTGTTTCCTCAAGGGGTGCACTACTAAGAAACCCTATGTACCATGTGTGTTCAAGGGGCATTTTAAAAACCCCTTACCTATGAATTTTTCATGAATAAAATCATCCTTTCTTTTAATGGACGTATGGGTTTTTTCAAAATTGATTTTAAAAATCCCTTCTATAAATGTATTTTTGTAAATTTACCTTAAAATTTTGAATTAAAAAACCCCTTCATTTGAACTCACATGGTATACTTACATATTTTTAAGTGAACCCCCAGAGAGTCTATCCCTCTATTAGTCACTCACTAGACTTTCAAGTCACTAGTTTGAATGGACACTCAAACATTGTGATGATGTAAAAGAACTTGGCCATTGACCTTGTGTCATGTTTCCTCATAGTTCTTACTTAAACCCATTTTATGAAATACGGCATAGCTATAGTGATGATGCATCATGCTTGCATATGATATGTAGTTGGACTAATCGGCCACCCAACAAAATCAATGCCCCTTTTTAAAGTGTTGTAAATAAATGAGAGGATGTAGGGACATTATTTCCTTATCCTGGGTGATGGAAAACTATTGGCATTCATTGCATCCTTTTACAAATTTGACAGTGGGAGCAGACAATGTAGGCCACCACAAGCTTCCTAGTAGAAGCTTCTTAGTGACAATTATGTATGCCCACAAGTTTCATCTATCTATACCAAAGTAGGCTTGGTCAAGGATCAAGATAAAATTTTCTTCCCTTACAAACCATCTCATAAATTATCCCCTTTCTTGTATAATTTCTTGACTATTAGACACTACTCAAATAATAGATGCCCTTGGACATACATAGAGCATTGTAATACTATATCTTTTCTTGACCTTTAAGGACTCTTTTTATCAGAGCCTCTCCTCCCTAAGAATTTCCCTCTCTTGTCATATTCAAAATGGAGATACCTAGCATGGATGATATAATCTATGAGCATTTCCCCATCCAATTATGAACATTATATTTGAAAATATTGGGGGAGGAGAATGGCTTGAGCTCTTATAAAAGCACACACACACTCTCACAATAATGGATAGGACATAGACAAAGATGGAAGGCTGAAATATTCTTCTTGTTGTTTCTCTCAAAAGAGGTCTACAAAATATAAGTGAAAACCAACATAAGTACTAGAGTACTATGTACAAAAATAATCCATAATGTGAGCATGCTAAGTAGGTGAGCTAGCAAGATAAGTATGCCATAGCTTGGTTAGACTAGGTAGGTGTAGTCCGGATATAGAATCACTAGCTAAGATCCTGTCATGTGAGCTACCAAGCATGCCATAACTCTGATAGACTAGGTAGGTATACTCTAGTTATAGAATAACTAGGTGAAGATCCATCGTGTCAACTACCAAACGTGCTAATGGTGTAAAGGTTAAACGATCACCAAGGCACATCATGAGTGTCAGGTCACATTGAGCTTGACATCTCAACACTCCCCCTTAATCTCAACTCCTCTATCTCCAAGACTCCTAGCATAGTGCAAAATCTATGAAGCTTATCTCCTCCTCCCAAAGCCTTGGTGAAAATGTCAATTACCTGCTCCTATGTGCTGATGTACTCGAGATCAACATCTCCTGCAAAGACCTTCTCTATGAAGTGATAATGGAACATTATTTACATCCATGTGATGCAAAATCCAACCTTTTGATGCATCCCCAACTGCAATAATATCTCATAGTTGCCATCTTGGCAATAGGGCAAAATGTATCCTCATAATCAATGCTATAGGTCTGAGTATAACCTTTGGCAACAACAACTAAACTCACCTTGTAACTACTAATGCTTACATCTGAGTTGTGCTTCACTTTGTAGCCTCACTTGCATCCAATAGCCTTTTTACCCTCAAGAAAAGGAACAGAGTCCCATGTCTTATTTGCATCCAATATAGCTATTTCTTCATCCATGGCTTTCTCCCAATATGCATACCTAACAACATCCTCAAAACATGTGGGTTTAACCTATTGCATAATCTTTTCCATGTATGCATAATGGTGAGCTACATAACCATTATACATCAATATCTGAATAGGATTTTTGACCCTATCTAACCTACGTGATCTTGAATTTGTCCTTGGTGTCCTTGTGCGGATGCCTTAGCCTTCCTTGCACCAGGTGTCCCAGAATCCCAAACCCATCATCAAGGCTTTGCTCTAAGCCAGTAGACTCTCCATCAACATATGAATTCGCTACTGAAATGTCAGGCATACCAAGAGACTCATCAACCTTCTCTTTACCTTTATGTGATTCACTTACTAAACGTGAAGGATTGATTTTCTAATGCAGCCTGCCAGTGCATGGTCTATCAATAGACCCACTGCTAAAGGAATCTCTCGGTCCACTCAATTACTATGATTTTTAACCTGCATTTTGCACAACCACCTACTTCTATGCATCATCCCCAATCGAGTCTTTTACATCAGTATACCAACTCGCATACCAACTACTCATCTCATCAAAGATAACATCCCTACTCACCCTTATCTCACATGTGATCAAGTTATAACATATGTACCCCTTTTGCGCTCAAGGGAATAACCAATGAACACACATTTTTCAACCTTTGGATCCAACTCACTACGTAGCTCATCAGGAATCAGGAATGTGTACATATAGAATGCATCCAAACACTTTCAAGTGTGACAAATCTAGTTTTCTAGCCACTATACTTCTCCTCTGGAGTCACACAATGTATTGCCACCCGTTTGCGGGAGTCCTATTGATAATGTAAAATATAGTCACCAACCACTTAAGACCGATAATGGTGAGACATGCTCATCTTAACCATAAATGCATGAGAAACCTCTATAATGTGCCTATTCTTCCTCTTAATAAGCATTTTGCTGCAAAGTGTACCTGTGTTATGAGACTAGGAAAGATTATTTATATATAAAATATTTGCATATAAATAAGGTTTAGGGGATTTCAAATAGAAAATACCTAAGCAATGGTTAATAGGCATTACAGTTAACATAAAAAGGGAAGTAAATGGTGCACAATGGAAGCCCAAGGGACACAAAGGAGGGCGCTCCCTTCTAGGGGATAGTTGAAACTTCACCAATATTACTAATAAAGAAAAAAGATAGATCTCTGCACTTGTGCATAGATTATCGTGATTGAATGTAATCACAATAAAAAGTTAATTTCTAATTCCCAAGATAGATGAGTTTTTTTATCAACTCAAAGGTGCTAAATATTTTAGTAAGATAGATTTAAGGTATAGATACAATCAAGTAAGAATTAGAGTTGATGATGTGCTAAAAATAGCATTTAGGACATCTTTTGGGCACTATGAGTTTTTATTTATGCCTTTTGGTCTAACTAATGTTCTCGCTACTTTTATGACCATGATAAACACTATACTTCATCCTTATTTAGGAAAATTTGTGGTGGTTTTTATTGATGATATACTAGTCTTTAGTCAAAATGAAGAACATATTGAGCACCTTAGAAAAGTATTTCAATTATTGAGGAAAAAAAATTATTTGCTAAAAATTTTGATGATATACTAGTCTTTAGTCAAAATGAACAAGAAAATATTGATCACCTTAGAAAAGTATTTAGATTATTGAGAAAAAATAAATTATTTACGAAAAAATCTAAATGTAACTTCTTCAAAAAAAGAAGTGTAATATCTTGGACACATAGTGTTCAAGGAAGGGATTTGTATGGATCCTGAGAAAGTTGAAGCTATATTGAGATGGAATCCCCCATTCAATATAGATGAATTACAAAACTTTTTAGGACTTGTTGGGTTCCATAAGACCGAAAGTTTATAAGGAATTATGCTAAGATAGTTGTTCCAATGATGAACCAGCTTAAAGGAAAAGGAAAACAATTTAGTTGGACTCATGATCAACAAACCATTTTTTTTTAAATTGAAAGTACCAATAGCTATTGGTCATATTTTGCAAATAGTGGATCCAAATGAACTATTTGTGTTAGAAATGGATGTTAGTAATTTTGTTGTAGGATCAATATTATTGTAGAAGGAAAGGCTAGTTGCATTTGAAAGTAAACTGTTGGACAAAGCTTAAAGTAACTATTCAACTTATGAAAAAGAACTATTTGTAATTGTGCATGATCTTAAAAAATGGTGTCATTATTTGTATTGTGCCAATTTTGAAGTATTATCTGACCTTAAAAGCCTTAAATGGTTAAATACTCAAAAGGAGTTAAAAGGTAGGAAGGGTAGATGGGCTTAAAAATCCTACAAGAGTTTGATTTTCAAATCAGATATAGAAAAGGAAAATTTAATGTCATGGGCAGATGCTCTAAGTCGAGCACCCATGATAAATGAGTTGAGTTTTACTCAACTAGAAAGTGAGTTTATGGCTCACTTAAAAGGAAAATGTGCTAATGAACCTAGCTATCAAGTAGTTTGGAATTACTTGATTAAAAAAGATAACTATCAAATAGAGAGTAAAGAAAATGCAGCTACTAGTAATAAAAGGGTGTCATTTAAAAAAGGTAGTGGTTCAAAGGAATCACTTTAAAGAACGGTCAATAAGTGAAAAATATCATTGCAAAAAAATTTATGTCCATAATAGGTACTTGTTAAATATTCGTGAGAATATTTTACTAGAATGTCATGACAATCCAAGTACGGGGCACCCATGAAATTCTAAGACCTATGCACTTGTTAAAAGAGTTTTATTTGCCAAGTTTAAAGCATGATGTCAAGAATTATGCGATGAAATTCCCTAAATGCCAAGTCAATAAAGCTGAGCACCTAAAAGTAGGTGGAATATTACAACCACTACAAATACCTGAGGGTAAGTGGAAAAGTATTTCTATGGATTTCATAGTAGGACTACCCCGAACAAGTAGAGGGCATGATTCAGTGTGTGAGTAGTAGTGGATAGGTTAACCAAGTTGGTACAATTTATACCAACTAAAAAAGAAGTAAAAACACCAACTAAAAAATAAGTAAAAACACCAAAATTGGTTAGAATGTTTATCCATCATCTAAACAGATTGTATGGACTGCCAGCAGAGATAGTAAGCGACGAAGATACAAAGTTTACAAGCCATTATTATAAAAAAGTGTTCAAAAAGTTGGATTCCAAACTTAGTATGAGTACGTTTGAACATCCACAAAATGATGGACAGACAGAAAGGGTTAATCAAATCCTAGAAGATATGCTTTGAGCATATGTTAAATATAAACAAAACAATTGGGATGAGTATCAAGGTAAAAGAAGACCAATTAATTTTGAGGAAGGTGATTTAGTTTATGTAAAAGTTTTTAAAAAGTCAGAAACTTTAAAAAGTGAAAAAGTTTCAAAGTTAAGTCCAAGGTATTGTGGTCCTTATACAATACTTTAAAAAATTAGAAGTGTAGCTTACAAGGTAGCTTTACTTGAAGGATCCACAGTACATCCTGTGTTTCATGTAAGTAGACTGAAATGCAAGATGGGAAATAATGACAACATCATTGGAAAAGAAGCAATAGTTGATTTTATAGAACCACCTGTTCTTCCACATGAGCCTGAAAAGCTTATTGAATATCGAGCAAAAAAAAATAGACATTCTGTGTTTTAAGAATGTTTAGTAAAGTGGAAAGATAGACCAGAAGAAGGATACCTTGGGAAAGAGTGGCTACACTAAAGAAAAGGTTTTCTGAGTTTATTTTTTAGGACAAAAACTTTTCTTTCAAGGGGGAGGAAATGTTTGGAGACTAATAAGAAACACTGAAAGATAAGAGTAGGAAAGATTATTTATATGTAAAAGGTTTGCATATAAATAAAGTTCAGGGGATTTCAAATAGGAAATACCTAAGCAATGGTTAATAGGCATTAAAGTTAAAGTAAAAAGGGACGTAAATGGTACACAATGGAATCCCAAGGGACACACAGGAGGGCGCCCCCTTCTAGGTGTTGGTGGAAAGCAACGTACACAATTATGAGGCATGGTGATTGAAAAGGTAATTTTTAGCCAAGGGGCTGAAGTTAGAAGGTCATGCACCACTTAGGCCTTTATAACCATGAGTTTAGGATCTATCTGGGATATGGTTGGTTGGGTGGAGAATCAAAGTACTAGTCTTACAAGTCCTCAAGATTACAATGCAAGGAGCATTACAAGCTGCATGTGAATTTCCTCTAAATTCCATACTTTCTCAAGTACTCATACTGAACTCATTGGAGAAGTACTCTCCCCCTCCATCTAACCTTACATGCTTAACTTACAAATTTGTTTGCTTCAACTAACATTCTGAAATTTTGAAAGTGAGTAAACACTTTACTTTTCTCTTTCATGAAATAGACCCACACCTTCCTTGTGTGGTATTTCCTCTAAATTCCATACTTTCTCAAGTACTCATACTGAACTCATTGGAGAAGTACTCTCCCCCTCCATCTAACCTTACGTGCTTAACTTACAAATTTGTTTGCTTCAACTAACATTCTGAAATTTTGAAAGTGAGTAAACACTTCACTTTTCTCTTTCATGAAATAGACCCACACCTTCCTTGTGTGGTCATCATCAATGAAAGACACATAGTAATGATATCCTCCCATTGATGTAGTCTTTTTTGGCCCCAAAACATCTGAGTGCACCATATCAAGTTTACATTTTTGTCATGTGGAAATACGTTCTTTATTTTCTTTCCAAACTGACATGCTTCACATGCTTTATGCATTCCATCCACCTTAAACTTTGGAAAACCTGTAACAATTTCTAAATTCTACATAGATTTCAATCGCTGCTCTTTCACATGACCAATACGTTTATTATAATACATTTTTGTGCCAGATATCTATATCAGCCCCCACAACACTTGCACCTTATGCAAACATAACAACTTTCATCTCAAACTTTCCAAGGTAAAAATTCTACTCACTCTTTTTCCCTTTGCAACAAAATGACATTTGTTGTTGTAGTCCTCAACATAGTAACCTTCAGGGTTAAAGAGTACCTACAAACCCTACTCAAGCGTTTTCCCAATAGAAAATAATTTTTTTTGTTATGTTAGGCATTTGAAGTATATCGGCCAAGAACCTCATCTTGCCATCCTGCATAGCCAATGGCACATTGCCAATGTGAGAAATAGGATGAGCCATGTCATCCCTCGTCTCTACATATCCTAGTTTTACTAGATTTTGACATCTCTAAGCCACTCATAACAGGTCATGTGATTAGAGGCTTCCGAATCCACATACCATATATCATTATCGTTTATAAATACATTTGCAGTCACTAAATTCAACATGTTCTATATAACAAGCAACTCCTCACATCTATCTTTAGCCTTCTTGCTTGAAGATGCATAGTTGTTTTACTGCAATCTGCCACTTTTCATGTCAATTTGCTACAAAGTAACCTAGTTTGTCACAATAAAAGTGATCCTTTGAGTCTAATCCCAATTGCTTTATTTTCCAATTGCCTCGGTCTCTCCCCCTTACTTGAGACTGGCTTCTTCCACTTGTGTCTATTTGCTTCTTTGCCTTTGCAAATCATTGGGACTGCTACTTTCTATAATTTTGATTTCTAAAATGGACACCACCTTCACCCCGACCACGACCTCTACCTCTATCTCTACTTGAATTTGTGTAGAAGGCATGTTATGAAGTGTTCTTTCTTTGGGAGGAAGAGTCTTTACCCAAAGACTTCTCTTCTATGATTAACATAAACACCAAATCTCTAAGTTGGGAACATTCTCTCTTACAATAATAGAGGTCTTGAATAGCTTGTATTCTTTACCAAGCCCATTCAAATAGATGATCACCAAGTCATCGTCTTCCATTGAGACATTAATAGATCCAAGGGATTCAACAATATCCTTGATCTTCAACGCATTCTTATTGATGGGACATCTTCTTCTTCTCCACTATATGTAGCTCCTATTTTAGCTACAACTTTCCTTGCCTTTCTGTTTGTCTAAAACTTCTTCACTAGGTTTTGTCAGGCAACTGCTAGAGTGTTAGCATCCTACATATACTCTATCATAGTGTCTGTCACACTGACTGAAAGCCAATACATGACTATCTTGCACCCTGTTTCTAGTCTTTGAACGCCTTTATCTCTGCTCTGGAGTTATGTTCTCTTCATGTATCCCTGGAGGCTCCTTATTGTCTCTTTTAACATAGTCCCAAAATCCTTTTCCCATCAGGAAATTAGTCATTTTGAACTTCCATGCATGGAAGTTTCTCGGAAGTTGTTCTTGTCAAGCTTCTCACTGACAATTTGGTTAATGTTGTTAGACATCTTTGCTTCCCAACAACGAGAAATCTACAAACAGACAATTTTTGTATTCAACCTACAACACAGTAGTATCTGCTATAACTCCTGTAGTAGCAGTACTTCTGCTCAATCTATATGTCACAGCACGTGACCAAAGTACATGTACATACACCCATAATTAGAAATACATGTGTAACAAGATGGGCCCACTTCTTTTTAATAAGAAAATTAACCAAATATTAAAAGAACAAAGTAATGACTTAGATGTTTTGAAGAAATACTTGTTTTGTGCTGAATTGTAACCGATCTAGTTAACATGGAGAGCTCTAAACAATGAGGATTTACACTTGTAATTACTAAATTTATAATGTTTTCATTAATTTTCATCTACTAAATACATGTTTATCACATCATCACTATATTATATATGCACCTGTACACATTTATAAGCGTATTTACACATCTTTTATATCATGCTTGTATCATGTAAAGAGTTAGAACTAGAAAATGGACTCACTTATTATATAGGCATATTTGAACATTTGTAAGCATCTTAAGAATGTTTACACATCTTGGATATCGTGCCATGTAAAGGCACATTTTCACATTTGTGAGTGCCTTAGGAATGTTTACACATATCATTCTTATATCATGTAAAAGAGTTAGAATTAGCAAATTGGCTCACTTACTCTCGAGCGGCCTACTAGAAATAAGTGGCTAACAACTAGCTTACAAAGTATATAAGCCAGTTTCTGCTACTTGTAATAATCTTCTTATTTTTACATTTATAATTATGTTCTATCTCTAATCCCTTTCTTCCTTGAGACCCTATGTGAGTGTGGGTGAGATAACTATCTTACATAAGTATGTCATTACTTAGAGTTTGGCAAGGCAATGCCATCTTGTGAGTTAACTATCTTACATAAGTATGCCATTACTTAGGGTTTGGCAAGGCCCTCTTGTAGATAGCGCAACCTCTTCCCCCTCATTTTTCTCTTGTTTTTCTTCTTCATGTGTATGAACATTTACATTGAAGCTTTAAGTGCTCATACAAGCCATTGCTTTATTGGTTTACATTGTCTACAACACTAGGAGTCGTCTCTCTTCATTGAAGGTCCATAACTTGAGAAGGCGAAGAGCTTGATCTTTTCTTGAGCTTGGTGTTTTGGTGGTAGGTCTCCTAATAATGACCTTCTGTGGGACACTGTGGACATTCAAACATATTTAGTGTACTTGCATTAATAGATCTACGGGCTCTAAAAAAGGGCTCTCAAAGGGCCTTGTCTCTCCTCTTTAAAAGAAGGAAAGGTGAAAAAGAAGATATAAAAAATGGGCACTATCTAGACCTCTCTCTCTCTCTCTCTCTCTCTCTCTCTTCTTTTGGAATCTTAATCCAGATTATGTTTAGACAATCTTCAACCCTTTTCTTCATTTTGATGGTTAGGACAACCGAATCTCATAAAAAACAATATGCCATTTCAACCAAATATTTGATTCAACTCCTAAGACCAACCTCATATCTTTTTCTTCTCAATTATATCATTATGAGGTAGGCTTTTAGCATTTTGTGCTTTTATAGGTAAGTTATTTCAAATCTTGGCATCTAGAATGTAAAATTTTGTGCTTTTATAGGTAAGTCATTTCAAATATTGGCATCTAGAATTCAAAATTTTGAATTTCCTTTCACCCACACATTTCTTTATGCTTTTTGTAAGTTTTTTTCAAATTCTTTAAATATTTTTTTTACCAAACCAAAATCCTCCTATTTGAAGGGTAAACTTGATTTTTTTTGTTTTTTTTAACTAAACCAATTTTCCTCCTATTTAAAGGGTAAACTTGAATTTTTGTGTTAGGTCTTTATATTTCTCATAACATCCCATTTTCTTTTCTTGTTTGACTTCATTTGCTTTTCTTTCTCTCTGTTCCAAGGAAATTTACCCTCCAAATAGGAGATGAGCAAATTTACTCTCTAAATAGGAAAGGAGAAGAAGTTGCAAATCATAACATGGGTGAACGTAGAAGGTCTACACGGGAGAAAAAGAACCCAACAAAGGTAAACTTATCGGAGGATATATACTTCACCAAATTGAAGAAACAAATTTTTTAATCTCTAATATCTAATGTGAAGAACCTTTGTATAGTGAGAATGCTTATTTAGAAAATCCCTTGCAAGGTGGTATGGATGAACATATGGAAGCTCTTGAGAAAAATGAAATTTGGGACTTGCCTCCAATATCGCCAACAAAGCAATTGGTTGAAAAAGTGGGGGCATGGGAGCATATAATATTCTAAGTTGTGATATTGAGATCTCCTAAGGTTTAACCTTGGGTTTTCATTAGTTGGGGGCGATAGCCTTGGTATATTAATTTAGTGTGAATATATGCCACGTCCACTATTGATAATAGCAAGTTAGTGTGAATATGTGTTGCCCACTGTAAACCGCTTTGGTTAACATGGTCTCGACCGCCCCTCCTACAGTACGGCACTAAAGCTCTTTCTCCACAACCACAACTATGGAGCTCTCTGGTGTGACAAACGGAGTGAAGATTCAGACGATGGGCTAGCATACCTACAACTAGAAAGTTGCATTTCAAGAAAAACTCCATGTTTCACAACAAGACTAGGTAAGCTTCTAACTTGAACAGCCACGATATGAGGTTTTTGCATTAATTGATTAAGTATACTTGCAAAGGTGTGGTGTATGGTGAAAAAGATTACTAAAATCGACTCAAATTGACCATATCTCATGCTACACATTCATGCAATTTCAGGCTTCGATGCGTGTTGTCTAAGAGACTAACTCTAGTCCCCTGTCTAAGAGACTAACTCTTTGAGTCCCCTGTCTAGTTCAGAGAGGATTCGAACTCTCTCCCTCTCTTTCTTTCCCTCCCTCCTTAACCATAAAGATTTTTATTGTAAGACCATGCCCTCCCCCTCTCTCTCTCTCATACACAACGCACGCATGCACATACACATACATGAACGGCGTCGTGCATGCACACATCTTGGCGGAAAGAATTGCGTCACCATGTCTTCGGGCATAGGTGCCTTTTCTCTTTACTCTCATTTGTCTTGTCCCTCCTGGCTTCACAAGTTGAACTTGGTGCTACACATGAGCGGAGAGGGGAATGAATGGGGTGCAAGGTGGCACGTGCGTGGGAGACGAAAAAGTCTTGATGGGATAAAAAAGATCGGAGTCGAAGAGTCTCACATAACATATATCGACGCTGGCCAATTATAAAATATCACATAAAAACTCGGAAAAAAAAAAAAGAAAACATGCAGACCGTGCGACCAACGTCCGACATATTAGGTGCGTTGAGACCCTGAGAAGGGCCCGTTGGGATCACTTTATGCATTATATTAAAAATATAGAATCTCTTCTGATGCACTAAGGCTTTGTCACGGAGTGGTAACGGTGAAGCTCATGAGTAACACTTCTCTTATTGATCACATATATTCCTATGCAAAGAGGCAATCCAATATATATATATTCTAATATATATGCAACAGTTAATGTTTGAGGGTAGCTGAAGTAATGCACCTTTGAGGAGGCCCTTTGACAAAACTGTTCCTCCAGCCATTCAAACTGTTTGGAGGTGTGTACATTCATTTATAATGTGTTTTAAAAATGTTTTTTTTTTCCCCTTTCTCTCTCTCTCTCTCTGGTTTTGTTTTTAATGTGTGGGTGGTTTGGGTGGGTTCTTTGGTGGGCACTGATAGCATTTTGCAAACAGCCCAAATTGATTGATCTGATGAACAAAATTTGTGATGCTGGCCCACCCCCCGAACCCGAGTCCCACCACTAGAGTCCACACCACCACAAATGTATTCACCAGATACATAGCTGTCCAGCTCGGAAGGAAAAAAGGCGGTTTCTCTACAGCATTCTGCAACGCCAATCAAATGTCAACAAGGCTTCAACAGTGTACCTCCTCTCTGCTACATACATACACACATGCATCTATATACGTGTATGACATGCATCGCATATCCCATACGTATACCTATGCATACACGCACACATACATATATACATATGCATGCATGCATGCATTCACACACAACATATATAACAAGCATACGTTATATATTCAACATGCACACATGCATTTATACACAGATACACGCAGGCATGACATGCACTGCACCAAATATATAAGCACATCCTGTAGTTGTGCTTATAGAATCACACATACATATATGCATACATATGCTTACATGTATACATACAATATACATAGCATGCACATGTTCACATGTGTATGTCATAGATACATGCATACATGTATTGCATGCATCATATGAACACATCTTACAGGGTTACATCTACATATGCATATACATGTATGGATGAATGTAGGAAAATGTATACAGTTATCCTATGGAATATGCATGTCATACATGTAGACTCATACATACATTTATACATATACATGTATCCATGTACACATTACATATACTATGCATACGTGCAGATACACATACTGCATGCATCATATAAGCCTACATTTACATATACATATTCATACATGTATGTATGAATGTAGGCGTATGTAAATGCACATTTACACATGATTATACAGCTAGGTGCCCCTATGGTAGTAGAAATGCAGATGGACTAACCTCTCGTGCAAAGGTTGTTCTATATGTCAGCATATGTGCCATAGCTGGTATGACATACACTGTGAACGTTACTAATAAAGCACCGACAGCCGAGTTGATGGGTCCAAAAAAGGGGAAAACGATCGCCAAGAACCAGATTGGAAGTACGACAGGTATTCGAATCACGGCCCGAAGCAGTATGCTTGTAGAAGTGTGGAATCCAGTCACTTTCTCCCAAACAAAGTATAATGGAGTGCAAGCAAAACCAAAAGTGATGAACTGCAAGCGAAGACATAGACCAGTCATCAGTATGCATCACCTATCACCTAGGGTGGCTTCACAAGCAACCACCCAGTCCTGACCCACCTAGAGGTCTCCTGGCTCTTTGAGGCTTCCCTCTTCTTATGTGGGTACACTTGTCATGGGCAAATAGTTTGGGTGGGGGGAAGGGCTTTGTGAAGTGGCCCTAAACCAATGTACCAAACTTCAAAAAGATGCAAATAATAGTGAGCCAGGAGGATGCATTCACAACAGTTGGTTGAGCACCTGATGTATTAACATGAGAGTGACTGCAAAATCACGGGCACCCGATTTTGGAAGCAAGGCAAATGCATTCCCATGATCCAGAAGCTCGTCTCCAAACGCCCAATACATTGTGATAGCAGAGGGCAGTGTCAATGTGAACACATAAAGTGTTGCCATCAGGTACACACTCTTGAACTTTCTCGGTTTCCACATTGCATGCATTATCTCCCTGCATATCCCATTCAAATTTTATTATGGCTCCCAACATTACAGAAACCTTGGACAAAATGTGATATATTAGGTAATTTAGAGCCACAAGAAAACAGCGTACACTGTTACAGCGTGCCCACCAAATGTGTAAAGGATATTTGTAGCACCAGTGAAGTACAGAACCAGCTTGGAAGGAGCCGAATGCTGCACATGTGGAACCTGGTGCCAAACCAAAATGTTATCAGGATCTCTCCCTCCATATGTGCACATGCATCTACTCGCACACACCCAACACACACACACAGCATCCTCTCCATATGTGCACATGCATTTGCAGCAGTACACATGCACACATGTACATGACATATAAACAAGAGTCTAGAGCTTGAAAACTGTCACCAATGTCTTAAATACCTGTCCATGCAGGGCTGCAGCTATTGTCAGATACCAGGCTGTGTATGTTGTCATAGCAAGGCCCAGGAAAGACCATATGCGATAATTGTGAAATGAAGGTATGAACACTGTCAAAGAACAGCAGGCTCCAAAGATGTATGTCCATGTGCGTTTATCTAAGTGGTCATTGATGTAGTATATGTTGCTGAGACAAAAAGGGAAAACCGTTTAGAGAGGATGGACTGTGAAGACAAGAAGTATCTTGCTAGAAGATGGCTCGAGAAAGAATCACATAGCTTTGAAGGGGCTGACATACCTTCCACATGCAATGAGTTGAATCACAGACCCAAACAAAAGGAATATGCAGTTGAAGGCAAGCCCTGCAGCTTTCCAGTATGGCCCCAAAAGTCCATCCAGCACCTCAAACCACTGCCAAAGTCTTTGATAAGCGATCTCTCTCTCTCTCTCTCTCTCTCTCTCTCGTTCTTTCTCTCTTAGAGGTTGCAAAACTGGACAGTCATTCTCATGCTGTTACCTGAATAACATGATTTTTGAAATTCACATTTTCTTTCTCTTTTCGAGATCTGTACTCAACATACAAGCAGCTTATCAAATAGGCTGTCCAGCTCCCAAGAAGTCCATAAAATATCTGGAAGATCACTCCTGATACCATTCCAAGCTGAGAGAAAGAGTAAGGCAATGTCAAGAGAACCTGTGCCACCTGCAAAACATGGAAGGCATCAGTTTATCCCATCTTTTTTCAATGCAACACCATACAAAGACCAAGCCCATTTTGAGGGCCATGGGACTAGCCAAACCACTGTCATGTACTATTCCGGGCTAGAACTCCTGATGTGACAGATGCTCAGAGTAGAGGGGCCTTGCAACGATGGGCATTGGCTCAAGGAGGACATGCAAATACAAGTGAACCCCTACCCTACCCATAATAACTCCTGATCTGGTGCTTCCTTAAAACACAGCTGCCCTAGCATCTACCCTCCATGGGATTCATTTGTGGACAAAGATGCTAGGTATTTGGAATCTTGACATTACACACTCGAATGCAGTGGGTGGTGGATATGGCTGACATACGGGCAAGATGTCTCAGTAATGTTTCCCCTTTGGGGACGGATTTGTACTTGGCCATTTTGGCTGTTCTCTTGGTAACTAATAGAAGGATCTTTTTCCCCGGAAAAAAAAGATGGCTCAGTAATGGTTGATTGATGGTAGAGTTATTTATCTTTATTTATCCCTTAGCAGGCTCCTTGCCATCCATGTACAACTTTTGAAAAAGTTCTTACTACAACCCTACTTTGATGCCTTTTTCCCTGACAAAATGCCATTTAACTAACCCCCTTGTCATGGCAATTTTGCATGATCATGTCTTTCATTCAAGCTATATTCAACTTCTGACAATCTTCTTGCTAAAGACCTTACTTTGATGCCATTTTCCTTGAGAAAATCCCAGCTCACCAACCACCCTGTGATGGCAATGTTGCATGGCCATGTCCTTGCAAGGTTGTGTTAGTGAGGAGGTTTGTAAGAGATCTTGGAGACACCCCTTACAAACAGTCATGGCATTCCGAGAAGAGATGTTTGGTTAGATGTCTCAATCTACATACTACCATACAAGGTTTGAACTGGGTACTCTAACCTAACTAAAAAGGTGCACCTATAGCATGTTTCAAGTGTTCAGCAAAAGGTTTTGGTCATTACCTTACCTCTTTACCAAGGGCTCAACCTTGGGTATATTTAGACTACACTGTGTGTGTGTGTGTGTGTGTGTGTGTGAGAGTGAGAGAGAGAGAGAGAGAGAGAGAGCTTTTTGTACCTGATTTGAAGCACAGCTGAACCATGCATCATAAACTGATCCTCCATCCCAGAGAAACTTCTTTAGCTGTCCTTTAACTGACTTGTCAGCAAGCCCATCTTGCTCTTGGCGATCGAGCTCCATCACTGTGTAATTGCCCACCATTGCTTGTTCAGCCTCCTTGTGATCAGCCCCCATTTCCTCACCTTTTCTAAGTGAGAAGCACCTTAATCCACCTGAAGCGAAACACCTTTCCACCCAACTAGATGCTCAAAAGGTTTTAGCTACAAGAAAACAGAGCCTCATTAAAGAACGGTTTAAAGATTCCTTTTCTCCATGTGTTTAGGACGAAGCTGAAAGGTTAATGATGGAGTCAGAGCAAGGGTGTTCAGGGAAATAGCTGCTTTGATTTCATAATGGGTCATAATGGCTGCATTTTCTTGAAGGGTTTGAAGTAAGACATTAGAGAAAAAGAGAGTCTTAAGGGACTAATCTTGCTTTTAATGAGGGTTCTAAGCTATAATCAATAGTTTCTTAGAGCTATAGGGAGAGGTGGCTAGGAGAAGGAAGGGATCAAAGAGCAAAGCGAAGCATTAAGAAGAGGCGTGCGAGGGAAAGCAGATCTAGAGCAACAGATCAAAGGGAAGAGCAAGCAGGTGCGGAAGAGAGAGAGAGAGAGAGAGAGAGGGAGGGAGAGAGGGTGGATTGGAGGCTCAAGGGAAGAGAAGGGCAAGCGTACAAGGGAAGGCTAAATAAGTTCACCAGCTGCAGGTCATGGCAGGCCCTCACTTTTTGGTGTCCGGATGGAGGTGTGTGCGTGTGTGGGGGGGTTGGGAGAGAGAGAGGAGAGAGAGAGAGAGAGAGAGAGAGGTAGTGGGGGGCAAAGCAAAGATGGACCCAAGAGAGTATCAATTCTTAGCAGATTGCTTTGCTACAGCCAACACTGGCCAAGTAGGCGCCCCACAACAGCCTCGTGTAACATCAGTAGTGAGTAGCAGTGAGAGAATGTGAGTGGAGAGCAACAGTGACAGCGACAGACGGTGACTGTACCACCTTTGTACTGCTCGCCCCTTTGGGCAAATCTGATGTCCACATCAGCCGTCCCGATGACCACATGCTTGCCAGTTGTTTTGGGTGCACGTGGCACGCTTTTGAGCGTGATGTGGCTCTCTCCCATTGTGCCCCCATCATTTTGGCATGTACGCATTGCGACATGACGCATGGCGCATGATGATGATGCCCATCATCCCCCCCGTGCGCATGGGGAGCCGCCATAATTTGTGAGTGCGTTGCCAAGTTGGCAAAACCTCGCTACACTAGCATCGTACTTTTGCCCTTTTCCCCTTTTGGGAATACTCGGGTAGTTTGGCGTCACATTTATTGGCTCCTTGATTAAAATGTTGGGGCTCTTTCACCGCACCTGCCCGTCCAAGTGTGTGCACGTGCATGTGTGCACGTGTGCCTTTGCCATCCCAAGATGGAACACCACCAATTTTTTTTATAAAAAAATACGGAAACTTAGTGTATTTTTATGGGCTAGAATTATGGACAACCGCCTAACAAGACTTATTACTTGAGATGGATTTGCTGAGAGGATTTATAGTAAAGGACTTAGTTTAGAGGAGCCCTTCTTCAAGGATTCGTTTATTATATATTTTAGTTATAAATTTGGCATGTAGTACACATTATGGGAATGAAAACCGAATAGATTAAGAAGGTATCCTTATTTTGATTGGTTGAAAAAAAAGTATTTATAGAGCAATGTTATGGGTAACTATTTTTTATAAAAGTTTACATTTTGACCTCAAGCATTTTTTCGGCAATACTCTATGGTATGGGGTACTTTGTGGTCACATTTAAGGGTTACTTTGGTTACAAGAATGTGTGTGCCCTTGGACAAGAGGAAGCATGAGTTTGAGCCCAAACACCTGATTATGTAGATATAATTGATGAAAGAGAGAAGGCTAAAAGTTTTGGGTTAAATTCAAGGCTATAGTCTGGTTTGGCTAATGGCTACTCCACTCAATCTCTAAGAATTGTATCCTTTAGTGGATTGACATAAATGCCACTATATGTTTTCTACATACAAAATGCATCCTTTTAAGCTATATGTCATAGAGAGAACCCCTTTCTTTTAGATAGTGCACGAATAAACTTGATTGAATGCCCATAAAGTATGTGCACCCTCATCAAATCCGTTAGATATGTAGAATGTGTACCTTATCGAAAAGAAACCGGTAACATTTACTAGTATATCTAAATACATTAACACTCATTATTGGATAAATCAAGTTGAAAATCATGGATTACATAATAGAGTATCAAGTGGCAATTTGGAGTTAAGGTGATAGATAAGATGAAATTCGTATTTGCCTTATTTAGAAAACATTTTGTAGATCATTTTGTAGGTCATCGTAAGCTCTTTTACAGAATGCATATCTAATTGTGTAGATCATAAACTCTCCTCATTCTATTCAAGAAAAATATCATTTTTAATAACTATTATGTTTAAGTTATCTTTTATAACTTAAACAATTTTATGATTAGCAAACACAAGCTATAAACTTTACCAATAGGAATAAACCCTTAAGTGGCAAAAAAGATCATAATTTTAGAACTTAAACAATTTTATGATTAGCAAACACAAGCTATAAACTTTACCAATAGGAATAAACCCTTAAGTGGCAAAAAAGATCATATTTTTAGAATCTTACTAACATTACGCAAATATTCATGGATCAATAGCTCTTTCAAGAGTTGGACAACCATGTTTATGTGTGTGTGCACCACACACACATGCAAATGTATGGCGGTGTTGGTTGTGTGTGTGTGTGTGTGTGTGTGAGTGAGAGAGAGAGAGAGAGAGAGAGAGAGATACAATGTGATGATGATGATATGATCAAATTGCCATGATCATAACTCAATATTTGACTTAGCTACAAATAATTATCATGAACAATAAGTACATTGCAAAAGTTCATTTACAAGTAGGTATACTTTGCTCATGGAGTTTGATATTGATATCAATGCACTTATATTATAACTATGTTTCCTAGAAAATAAATGTACTCATTATTGCAACGATAAAGTTTTAATTATGTGTTTGACAATGCCTAAAGGAGACAAAATGTAGCCACCTTTGCTTTGAGCATAAGATTCCTTTTCTTCTTAAATTTTTGATATGATTCAAGTCACATCCTTTGGCTTTACAAAACTTAAAGTATCCCACTTCAACTGCATAGTGGGTTATGGGAACATTAAAGAAATATGCAAAATGGTCTAGTATGAGTAGAAGCAATTCTTAATAAGCATAAACTTATCAAATGATTACCTCACCACTAACGTTTTATTACTCTAACCAAAGGATGTAATCATTGCTTGATTTGAAAGGCTTCTATTCAACCCACTCTTTTTTTTTATCCTAGATAAATTTATGCATAAGATGTGCACAAGTTACATTCTATCTTTCTAGAAAGATAGGTATGTTTGTGTACATAACTACATTCTGCGTGGCTATTGGTATCAACAATGTTTTTCATATCCTTTTCATTCTTAGTGCTTATCCTTGATTTGATATTGTGATTAGTATAAACTTTATATATGTTGAGTTGTGTGCAAGATTGTGTTAGACTCCCATTTCCATAAACTATTATGAGAGGTAAAGTGATATGTGTGTGTGTGTGTGTGTGTGTGTGTGTGTGTACATGCACGCTTACACCTGCGTGTAGTGATGGTGGGGTTTTGCACTACCTTTTTCTAAAAAAGTAAACAAATATCTATATTTTTAACAAGGGCAACAAATTTCATAAAGTACTTGTAATATCTTTTGGAAAGGCATGACTCTGTCCATCCAAATAATTTGACCATGTTCATAACTTTGACAAAAAAGAAGTAAGAATACATTTAGAAACTTCTTGAATTATAATTAAAACATGCACATGTTTACTTTGATTTTTAATATTTCTATATTGTAGTGTTAACCACTTCGCAGGCTAACATGTTTTCACCCACTTGACCTATTATAAGGCGTTTTTCTATCTTACCTGCATGTAACGGAAGCTCCATTCTTGTAAGACAATGATTGACTTTATAAAGAGGCCTTCACCCTTGAGTGAAGTGATCAAATTGATGTATATAGTTTCTTAAAACTAAAACTAGACACAATGGACTATTTTTATGTTTAGTTTGGTCTATTGTGAAAGGTGGTCATTTGTATATAACTAAATTTTGATATTAAGCATTACATGTTCATTCTATTGGAATAGAATACTTATGATTCTTGAATGCTAGATGGTTTCTTGCTTTAATAGGTTTGATTGTAGGCTTCTCCCTCTCATTAGCTTCTTCTCTATTCACATTTTGTGATACCACAAAGGCTATCTCCTTCTTGCATCCATCTAGGCAAAAGAGATATCTTCCTTCACCCACATAGCCATGCAGCATTTTGGTGTGACAACGAAGTGAGGATGCGATGGATGGGCTAGCACACACCCACATTGGGAAGTTGCATTTGTGCATCTCAAAGGGGAGACCAAATGGCACGTGATTCAATAAAACCTTAGGCAAGCTTTTCACTTGAACATATTTGGTACCACCGATGGGGACTAGCCTAGGGCTTAGCTTCATTCTTCCATCCATTTCATGCTATTCGGATCACCAAATATTACTTGCTGTTGATCAGGAGATCAAACTTTGAAAAACCTATGGTTTTGGTGCTTTGGATGTGTTAGTTTTGATGTTTTTTAAATTTTGTTTTAAAGCATTACCTAGGGCATTCTATTTTCATACTTATAAGGGAAAAACATTGGTTTCTTTGATGATTTCCATGATTTTGAAACCAATGAGGCTTAGATTTCATTGAATTAAATCAAGAAATAGCCTAGCATTTGTGGTTGTAAAGATTGGGGGAGGAAAGAGAGCTTGAGCTCTTGCAAGCATGCGTACACTCACACAACAATGGATAACACAAACACAAAGATGGAAGGTTGAAATCTTCTACCTCTTCTTACTCTCAAAAGAAGGCTAGAAAAGATAAGTGAAAATCGAACATAAGTACTAGAGTACTATGTACAAGCGGTTCATAATGTGAACACATTAAATAGGTGAGCTGGCAAGGTAAGTGTGCCATAACTCGCAATCTTTCTAAGGGGCCATTTTCGTGGGTACAAAATATGGCATATGTCATATCCCGAGTTTGGATAGGTGGACTATATGCATTTGTATTGGCCATAACATTTACACCTTAACTCATATGATCATGAAACTTTGTACATCATTAATTGACATAACATAGAGCTTACCTTGATTTATCGAGTATTTTTTTAGGTGTTTATGTATTTTTTAAGTTTAAATGCCTAACAAACATTATAAAAATACTATTTTATGCTTCCACCATATCTGCCAATTACAAGGCTAATTTTGTATGAATCTAGTGACCAAAGCATAGGGACAGATCAATATAATATGGATCTAAGGTAAAATTTATGGTTCTAACAGTTGGATTTTTGTAGATCTCATTTGTAAAATTTGTTTTGATTGTAAGAAGCCTTGTAACTTGTTTTAGATTAATTATAAAAGAAGAAAATAAAACATCTATACATAAAAATTATATGGATTGAAGTAATTGTTACCATGAATCCATGGAAAAAAATTCGGCTCAATTTGAGTAAAGGAAGCTCAATTTTCAATCATCATCATAAGTAAAAATCTCAATTTTGGGTCCATTGTCCTCTTTTAAGTCTTAAACCAAGACTAGTTAGCTTTGGAAATCTAGGGTTGGTTATCTACCAAGCCTAGAGATGATGCCATGTGTGAGCCCAAATCTTACATGTACATGCCAACTTGTGTTCACATTAGCTTGGAGAGGATCCACATAAACACTAAGCCATCTCACCTTGCCACCTCCACCGTCCATGTCAACTTGGTTAACCCAATTGACTTTCCATCTCATCATTAATGCCAAATCATATTGTCACCTTTGCATGCCACCTCACATACGTTGACAAGACATGCCACATCAAGTAAGGCCATGTGATACACATGTACATATCATCCATCTACATGTCAACCCATGCATCCCATGTGGAATTACCATGTCACCTCACATGGTGCCACATGGTACTCAAGTTGCCACATGGCATGCATGATGCCACATCATCACCTCCCTCTTCCATGGCGATTGATTTTATTTCATGCATGAAAAAAATCAATAAAAATTTTAAAAAGTAAAATATTTAATTTTTAATTAAAAATTTAATATAAATTAAAAAAGTTATTTCTTATTTTTAATAAATTATAATTTAAATTTGATTTTTAAATTAATATAAAATATTAAATTTTAAAAATTCACTTATTACCTTTTAAATATGTATTTGCATTATTACAAAGGTATATATATATATTATTGAGTAAGATAAAAGAATATTTTATAAATATAAATATAGATTTATTAAATAATTAAATAACTATTGTGTTAATATAATAATAGATTATCCTATTTTACAAGAATCTTTATGTACCTTGTTTTTATCTATTTATCTTAAGCAATCCTATTTAGATAAAATGCAATCTTGTACCGAAATGGAATCTTAAGTAGATAAGTTATTTTTCCTATATAATTACACATCTCTAGGATCATCTCATCAACTCACAACTTAGTTTGAGCCCTCATATATTCTCTCTATTAGCTTCCTTGAGAAAGGGTTCTCAAAGTCACAGGAGATGAAAGCGTGATAGGACTAGATTCCCCCTAACCCAACAAGCTCTTGTGTGAGGAGTAGAGGAAAAGGAAAGCTCATGAGCGAAAGAGGGAGTGGAAAGCACGCCAACGTGCAAAAAATGTAGCTACAAGCCTAACCCTTCCCCTCATCTTCCCCTATTCCCTTTTTAGATAGTCCACATGAACCCTCCCTTCCTATTCCATATATCAGCCCATCCCTTCTTCACATGAACCATTGCCCCCTCCTCTCCACAAGACCCACTTCTCTCCCCTTCTCCTCCACAAGAATCCACCCCTCCTCCACAAGTGCCCAAAGTGTGGATAGGAAAGAGCTATTAAAGTCCTCCCTCGTCATACCAATGTGATCTTTGAAGATTATTCCAAGGATTTCACACCTTCATCTTATAGTTATCTGTGCCCAATGCTTTGATCGAGCATCCTAACATGGCAGAGTGTAGGGAACTATCTTCTATTGGAGGTCGAAGAGAGAGAAGAGTTGGCATAGTAGTGCTTACAAGTGTGCATCAATCCTATGCGATGAGGATTAGTGCAGATGATTTGGCTGCTCGAAGGACTATTGTGGCGGCTATAAGTTTCTCCCAAATCGGGGGTAAGGTGAGTGCCACATCTTGCATTATTTCCATAGCACCACACACACTAGGAGTTGGCTTTAGTAATAGAAGACAAAGATTGCATGCCACATAACGATTTTAGAGCATTGTGGGTGAGTAGTGATTGTGCACCTAGATGGTTGATGAAACCACTGCAGCCTAGAAAGTTTTTGGAGGAGAAATATCGTGCCTCACCAAGTTCCAAGAGAGCTTTGCACAAGAGAGTCGCAAGAGGTGTGTTCATTGAGCACAACGTTTGCTTTCTTGAGATGGCCCAAACTGAGTTGTATTCCTAGTTTGTGGCAGCATTTCTAGACCTTAAAATTAGACAAAGGTCATTTGAGGGGTGTAAGCCTGGCTTGTGAGGTACTCATGAGAACATGACACATGTTTATGTCACTACTTTGTTGAGTTCTGGCTTTTTTATGATGTTTTGTTCTCTTTCTAGGCATACAAACTTGCCTCACAGTACTCGTGAGTTCACCCACTCTCTCTTGTGTAAATGCATGGATGATGCTGCCCGTTTACCATAACCTCCCTTTTGTGGAGAGGGGATCACTTGCACAAGGCTAAAGATGGTAGACCTTTATTGTAATGGTTACATAAAAAGGCTAGCTTTTACATCATATGGATGTAAATAATGTGTTCTTATATGGTGAATTGCAAGAAAGAATATATTTGGAATAGCCACTTGGATATGAGGATTTAACTCACCTAGATTATGTGTCATGATACATAAAGCCTTTTATAGCTTGAAGCACCGAGAGCATGGCTTGATAAGATTACGTAATAGCTTATCACTATTGTCTTTCATATGTTATATGTTGATCATTTACTCTATGTGTGAAAGAGTGATAAGGGGATTGTGGTCATCATCATCTATGTGGATGATTTGATTGTCGGGGGTGGAAATGAAGAGAAATATGAGAATTCAAAGGGTCTTCTCAAGAAGAATTTAAACATGAAGGATTTGGATGAGTTGAGATACTGTCTTGGTATTAAGTTCATTAGAATGCCTAAGGACATATGGCTGTCACACAACGATAGTATGCATTGGATATGTTGTCCAAATATGGTATGGTTGCTGGCAATAAGCCCATTTATATACCATTGGATCAGAATGGCAAGTTAAGTGCAAACATAGGTAAGATTTTGGAGAATTCAACCATGTATAAGAAGATATTGGGTAGCTTGATCTACATGAGATTACCAGGCTAGACATGAACTACACAGTTGGGTTGGAGAGTCAGCTTATGCAAGTTTCTTGTTGAAAGCTGCATTTGGATAGCGTGAGGTGCACACACTATGCTACATGATGTTCACAATGGATTATGGCCTTTTCTATGAGGCTAGTAAATAGTTGTAGTGTATGGATACACTGATGCAGATTAGGCGGGTAGCATCTTGGACATAAGATTTACTAGCAACTTTATGGATTGGTGATGTTACATGGAGCAATAAAAAATAGGAGATAGTTGCCTTACTGAGGTAGAGTATAGGGGTGCTACCATGGTAGTAGCATGTGAGGTATCTTGGCTATGTAAGCTACTTGGAGATTTGGCTTGCATGTGGATAGGTAGGTTATCATCTATCCAGTGTTTCATGTGCACAACAAACACAATAGATCCATTATAATCTTCATGTAAGCTACTTGGAGATTTGTCCTACATGTGGACAGGTAGATTATCATCTATGATTCCAATGTTTCATGTGCAGACCAAACACATAAAGGTCCATTATCACTTCATCAAAGAGAGAAGACCTTGGGGTAGGACATGTTGCTCTCATGTACATTAGCACAGAGGAGTAGATAGTAGCTGACATTTTCAACAAGGCCTTGGGGAGGAGAGGAGCTTCGCAAATTCCACACTATGATTCGAGTCTTGGAGATAGAGTTGAGCTTAAGGGGGAGTGCTGAGATGTCAAGATCAACATGAGCTAACACTTATGATGCACCTGGGTGACCATTCCACATTTACACCACTGCTGGCGTATTTGGTAGCTAACACAATGGATCTTTGCCCTAGTGATTTTATAGTTGGACCACACCTACCTAGTCCAACTCAGTTATGGCATACTAATCTTTCAAGCTCCTATTTAGCAGGTCACATTATGGAATTTTTGGTGTAGATAGTACTCTAGTACATATTCTTAATTTTCACTTATCTTTTGCAGCCTTCTTTTGAGACCAAGAAGAAGAAGAAGATTTCACCCTTCCATCCTTGTGTGTGTGTTATTTGTTATTGTGTGTGTGTGTGTGTGTGTGTGTGTGTGTGTGTGTGTGCTTGCAAGAGCTCAACCTTCCATCCTTGTGTGTGTGTTATCAGTTATTGTGTGAGTGTGTGAGTGTGTGTATGTGTGTGTTGCAAGAGCTCAAGCTCTCTCTCCTCCCCCAAATCTTTTTAGTCTCCAAAATAGGAGTGATGAGTATTATGGAAGTCCCCAATAGGAGAGTGAGCTATGAATTGTAGATAGATTTAGACACTTGTACAAATCTATATGAATGGTTGGCCACATCTAGTGAGATGAGCATTAGGTAAGTCCCCAATTGGGTTAAGATATGACTTGAAAATAATGAGAGAAGCATTACAATAAGGGTTATTATTAGAAGGCAAGCCCCCAATAGGGACTTAAGGTCTACTGGGAGAAGCATTACTACACAAGTTTCCAATAGGAGCAAGCTATGAATTATATGAATGGTTGGCCACATCTAGTGAGATGAGCATTAGGTAAGTCCCCAATTGGGTTAAGATATGACTTGAAAATAATGAGAGAAGCATTACAATAAGGGTTATTATTAGAAGGCAAGCCCCCAATAGGGACTAAGGTCTACTGGGAGAAGCATTACTACACAAGTTTCCAATAGGAGCAAGCTATGAATTATAGATAGATTTGGATTGTCCAAATTTTATTGAATGATTAACCAAATATAGTGATATGAGCATTAGGCAAGTCCCCAATAGGGGTGAGTTCTAGATTGTAGGTAGATTTGGATAATTTTCCAAATCTGCATTTAATGGTTAGCCAAAATTGTTTAGAAGAGAATTAGGAAAGTCCTTATAAGAGTGAGCTATGAATTGTATATAGATTTGAAAAATTATCCAAATCTATATTGAGTGGTTGGTCAAATAAAGTCAAAGGATCATTAGGTAAGTTTGTGGTCCAAGTTAGCATTAGGAAATTCTCTAATGGTGGGGGATTAGGTCTAGTGAAATGAGAATTAGGCAAGCCAAGAGGAGTGAGCTATGAATTGTAAATAGATTTGAAAGATTGTCCAATTCTATATTGAATGGTTGGAGAAATCTATTGAGAAGAGCATTAGGCAAGTCCCTAATAGGAGTGATATAAATTGAGAATTAGATGGACCACGTAGAACAAGGAGAATAGAAGAGCAGAGAAGAGCATTTGATCTCATTGTCAATATGGGAACAATGAAGGAGCCAGCCACCTTGGATGAAGCATTAACAAATCCAAAGTGGAAAGCCGCAATGCAGTCTTAGTATGACATCATAAAGAACAACACCTGGGAGCTAATTGATCCACCACCAAATAGAAAGGTAATTGGTACCAAATGGGTTTGGAAATCTAAGTATAAGGCTGATGGCTTAGTTGAAAAATACAAATCATCATTGGTAAATCCCCAATTTGCATAGGTAGAGGGTTTTGACTTTAATGAAACATTTTCTCCCATAGCGCGTATTGTCTAAATTTATATTGAATGGTTAGTCAAATCTAGTGAGAGGAGAATTAGGTGAGTCCCCAACAGGAGTGAGATATAAATTGTTTATATATTTGGATAATTTTTATCTAAAGCTATATTGAATGGTTGGCCAAATTCAGCGAGAGGAGCATTAGACAAGTCCCCAATAAGGGTTAGCATTAGTAAAGTCTCCCAATAGGGGTAAGGTCTAGTGTGAGTAGAATTTTGGAAGTCCCCATAGGAGTGAGCTATGAATTGTAGATAAATCCCCAATGAGGGTTAACCTGAGGAAAGTCTCCAATAGGGGTGAAGTCTAGTGAGGAGCATTTTGGAATTCCCCAATAGAAGTGAGATATGAATTATAGTTAAATTTTGAGAATTGTTCAAATCTATATTGAATGATGGTTGGGCCAAATCTAGTGATATGGACATTAGGAAAATCCTCAAAAGGGTTACAAGTCTTCAATAGGGGTGATGTGTAGTGAGAGGAGCATTATGGAAGTCCCCAATAGGGTTGAGCTATGAATTTTAGATAGATTTAGATAATTGTTCAAATCTATATTGAATGGTTGGCCACATCTAATGAGATGAGCATTATGCAAGTCCCCAATTGGGCTGAGCTATGAATTGAAAATAGTGAGAGAAGCATTAAGAAAATACCCAATAAGGGTTAGTATTAGGCAATCCACGAATAGGGATGTGACGTCTAGTGAGAGAAGCATACACGAGTCCCCAATCTAATGAATTATAGATAGATTTGGATTGTCCAAATCTATATTGAATGATTGGCCAAATATAGCGATAGTAGCCTAGGCAAGTCCCCAATAGGGGTGAGATATGGATTTTAGGTAATTGTCCAAATCTACATTTAATGGTTGTCTAAAACTCTTAAGAGGATACTAAAGCAAGTCCCTAACAGAAGTGAGCTATGAATTGTATACAGATTTGGACAATTGTCCACATCCACATTGAGTGGTTGGTCATATATAATGCGAGGAGAATTAGGCAAATTTGTGGTTAGGGTTAGTATTAAGAAACTCTCTAATGGGTGAGGTATAGTAAAAGGAGAATTATGCAAGTCCCCAATAGGGGTGAGGTGTGGATTGTAGGTAGATTTGGACAATTGTTCAAATCTACATTTAATGGCTAGCCAAAACTATTGAGAAGGGCATTAGGAAAGTCCCTAATAGAAGTGAGCTATGAATTGAACATAGATTTGGAGAATTGTCTAGATCTACATGGAGTGGTTAGTCAAATATAGTGAGAGGAGCATTAGGCAAGTCCGTGGTAATGGTGGATGGTTAGCATAAGAAGGAAAGTCTCTAATAGGGGTGAGGTATGTTGGACTATATATAGCTCACCCTAGCTTGACCTAGATCTCACCTATGTATACCTATGCACTATCAATAATATACACTACTTTAGGAGAGATGTCTCATGTACCTCTCTGTCACACTTGCTCTTTATTGTATCTATCAACATGGTATTAGAGCGAGTTACCCTTTCAGAAGATTTGTTTGAACAATTTTGAATGTTTTTGTTTTGTAGTAATTTATGGATTTTGTAGATTTCTTTTAGAAAAAATCTATGTTTATCTATGTAAGGATCTATGATTTTGCATGAAACATCACTTTTGTCCTTGTTGTGTAAGATTCCTCCCCTAGCCCCTCAAGATGTCTAGTTTCTTCCCCTGTAATCAATCCCCTTTTCAGAATAATAAAAGATCTTGTTTCCACTTGTTTTGGCCTAGAGAGAGAAAATGTTCCAAAGAGAGGTAATTCAGTTTTTAGATATCTTTGGATGGAAAAATATCCCTTCTTATTAAAATAAATTTCCCCGAAAGAGAAGTTTAAAAAGAAATTCCTAAGGTGCATTAGAAATAAATTATAATGTGCACAAAAGACCTTAGCCTAAGGGTCCAGATTTTTTAAAAATTTTGGATTAAGGTTCTTATGGACCAATAAGATTAATCCAAATGTAGGGAGGAGATAAATTGAAGTATAAAAGAAAAACCCCCCAAAAATGAGTAAATGCTCACATAAGATGAAGAGTGGACTAAGGACCAAAGAAAACAATTAAAAAACTTAATTTTGACACCTCTTCAGAGAGTGGGGATCTCCCCTCATGAAGTAGGTGCCTTTTTTTCATCCTTTACCCCAATTTTTAATCAATAAAATGAGATATTTTCATCTCTCCTCTCTCCTGTTTCAAAACTAGATCCAAAAAGTAAGCTGAGCTGACCCAAAAATTGTCAAAAATTGACCAAACTGATCTGGAAAATTCTAGAATCAGTTTGCTTGGTTAGAGGCTCACTTTTTCCTATAAATAGAAGCCTCCCCCTTTGTAAAAGCTTAATGGTGTTTATGCACTATTACTCTACTCTTGCCCTGAGCCATCTACATTGAATT
The DNA here is from genome assembly GCF_041138505.1 of Cibotium barometz. Classification (NCBI taxonomy): domain Eukaryota; kingdom Viridiplantae; phylum Streptophyta; class Polypodiopsida; order Cyatheales; family Cibotiaceae; genus Cibotium; species Cibotium barometz. The sequence continues at coordinate 20,226,466 of NC_141054.1, forward strand.
TCTTAATAATTCAATTGTTTTTGGCCTAATCCTCTCCAAAGTGAATTGGCGGCCACTCTTGCTTCAAACAAGAGTAGAACCCTCAATCCCTCAAGCCAAGGAAGAGCTTACTGGAAAGCTAATTTTCTTACTTATTTACAAATTTTAAATCTATGGTTTTCTTGATTTTTATGTTTTACAGTTGATTGAATTAAATTCAAATGCTATGCCTTGAGGAAAAGGCCACCCCCTTCTCTTCTTTACATTCCAGCCTTTCTTAATCCTAGAAAGTTTAACTAAGGGATTAATTAAACTCTTCTTATTGTTTACTCTCTTGAATGTAAAAAAATGTGTAGATTTAGAGCTCTATATATCTAAATTGGGTTAATTTAAGTCAAATAAAGAATGATAAAAATGAGAAATGGTCTGCCATACAAAGGATGTTATGGCAAAAATTTCCAAAATTTTACGGAAAAGAAAGTTTGTTTTTATGTTATTCCAAAAGAGTAATTCCCACCATTTTTGCATCTAAAAGAAATATTCTAATTACTCGATGTACATATTCACTTATGAATATGCATGAATATCACTAATATTAATTATTAAAATTAATTTCTATGCATACAAAGATGCATAAAGGAATTTTTTTATTATAAAAGTGTTATTCTTATTAAATTTAATTTCTATGCATAGAAAGATGCATAATGGAAATTTTTTTTATTATAAAAGTGTTATTCTTATTAAATTTAATTTCTATGCATAGAAAGATGCATAATGGAATTTTTTTTAATTATAAAAGTGTTACTACATTGAGCAGTTCCAAAATCAAAATTGTCTACTTAACCTTCCCATAGAACCAATGCCATATTTTAGCGAGGAAGCACTCCTTCCTCTACCACCTTCTCCAGAGGTCGGTTTTTGTACAGGATTGTCCCTGCATCCTGAAGTGATTGATACCATCTTCCCAGCAGAAGTGGACACGGATCCACCACCAATGCAAGGGTAAGCTCAGCGACTCCACAATAAGATCAACAAGCCAGGGCACTTTTCTCCCACTGGGTTTTTCCCCTCGGCGGCTATATTCGCGGTGATTGGCACCAATAACAAATTTTATTCCTTTCTTTTCTTTTCTTGTTTGTTAATAAACAATTTGCAGAGATCTCAGCTAAACAAGAGCATACAAACACGCCCCAATAGTCCACCTACCGTGCACACAAATTAGGAAGGGGGGAGACATGCAATGCCTACAAAGAGCAAAGAGAAGCAATCTGCACAACATCAGCAATGCATCAATGCAAACGCAGAACATCAACGAGCACTACAACAGGTGTATTCAAATCATAATCTTTTGTTCTTTATGTGCTTTTAACTTTTGGATATATTGTTTACATGTTCACACACAGTTGGCTGGTTTAGGTTTAAATTAGTTGTTAAAATTTGGTGAGTGATTTCTAGATTCTTAGAGGACTTAGTAGAAGGTATTTCTATTTGAAGACGGTGTAGGATATATACCAATGGAGTATGCTACGTTCTTATGCTCTCGAAGTATATTAGTTATCCCTAGTGGTAGCTACCTCTTCTCTTAGGTATGGGCTAGGTGCTAGGATTAATAAAAATTTTTTACGAAAATCATGCCCTAAAAAATATATACAAGTGAATCGAGACATGACGTGTCTACAGCCATGTGGAATGCTTGGTAGGACCTTGGGTTGTCTCGCACTTGAGGGCCGATGCCTTGGTTTCCATGGGGTGAACACTGACGTCTAGAAGATTAAGAAAAAACCTTCAAGGACTCTATCGCCTTGATAGATGTTGGTAGGACTCTGGGGTACATTATGGGCCCTCGAGACCGATGCCCTCATCTTCATGGGGTACTCCTTATGTCAAACAGAACTAGAGGTCCACTACCATTTTGTCAGAGAGAAGGTTTTGGGAGGAGACATTGACCTTGTTTATGTCAGCACACAGGATCAGGTCGCTGACATCTTCACCAAAGCATTGGGTACAGAGAAGCTCTGCAGATTCAAGGCTTCCCTTGGTGTACATGAGATGGAGTTGAGCTCGAGGGAGAGTGTTGAGATATCGAGCTCATCTAGCTCGGCGGTGGACATTGATGACCCGCTTGGGGGATAGGCCCCACACTTATACCACTGGCATGGTTGGTGAGATCATGGGTGATATGCGGCCAGTGGGATGACAGGCTATGTGACAGCCATTCTAGAGACTGGCATAGTTATAGCGCCAGCTCATTTAGTTGGGTTCACACTATAGAGAACCCTAGTATGTATTTGGTTGAGTACCTTTTCATAGTGTGTACTCTTATCTTTGTATATGGTGTGTTGAGTGTTGTGTGAAGAAAAAGAAGACTTTCAGCCTCTCACCTTGTGTGTTCTCTTTTAGGGTTTTGTGAGTGTGTGTGCGCTTGCAAGAGCTCAAGCTCTCTTCTCCCCTGCATCTTTTTATTCTGCTGGTTTGTCATTGCAGGGGAGAAGAGAGCTCAAGCTCTCTTCTCCCCTGTATCTTTTCATTCTGCTGGTTTGTCATTGGTACTGTACCTCCATCGTGCAGGTTGTTAGTTTCTTTTCCATTTCCTTTCATGGTAACCATCTTTGTCATCCAAGCTGTGACTGGTGGCGAGGTATCTAGAAGTAAGTTTTTGCACTTCATGCCTTGATCTCCAGTGTGGTGAGAAAAATGGTTTTCTTTTTGGTTTGCTAGTGGCTTGTCCCTTTGTTGTAAGGATACTCCATGGCATCCTTTGATGGTTTTCCTTGGTAACTATCTTTATCATCCAAGCTGTGACTGGTGGCGGGGTATCTAGAAGTAAGTTTTTGCACTTCATGCCTTGATCTCCAGTGTGGTGAGAAAAATGGTCTTCTTTTTGGTTGCTGCCTGCTGGTGGCTTGTCCCTTTGTTGTAAGGATACTCCATGGCATCCTTTGATGGTTTTCCTTCATTGTTGAAAATCATTCGAGATCTTGGATGGCCTTCGTATGTGATGGGCTTCATTTTACAGTGATGGTAACTTTGGCTTGGGTCAAAAATAGAAGAAGGAGCTATAGGCTCTGGGATCTTGGGAAGTGTGAGGTAATTCATGTGAGGTGGGTGTACATACTGGTACTTTAGTTGTAGATTTTGGGGTGGGGTTTTCTAGGGTTTGGAGGTGGATCTTGGGGACATAGATTGTATTCTTCATGACTGTGTGCAAAGTAGGTGGAAGGGAAGAGATAATGTAGAGGATGGTTGGAGGCAAGGGGTTGTATCTTGTGGTGGTTGGAAAGGGTTACTATATGCAAACAAACCAAGATAGTTGTATCTTGTGGAGGTTTAAAAAGAGCTACCATATGTAGCATTGGCACGGAGTGAATGCCGATTCTTGATGGGATTGCATCATCTCGGTGAGAACTTGAGGTGAATCTTCCATGACTGTTCCGGGAGGAGTGACGTCATCAAAGTGGTGGATGCCCAGGTAGTGGATTAGTGGGGTTGTCACATTTATGAATGGATTTGTTGGCATTGGAGCGTGGTGGGGCCGCAGGCGGTAGCCATTGATTGGTTTTTGAAACCGCTTATCGTTGAGTGTGCTGAGAAGGAAAGAGCCATCATAGAATTTTTTGACAATCTAGAACGGTCCTGTGTCCACCAGAGCTTATCATTGAGTGTGCTGAGAAGGAAAGAGCCATCATAGAAGTTTTTGACAATCTAGAACGGTCCTGTCCACAAGAGCTTTAATTTTCTAGGATGGTCGAGACTGAAATAAGAGAATTGGATCTTCTTCTTTGAATACCCAGAACTTGGAGTGATGGTCAACCCATTCTTCCTTCTTTGTTGGATGACCTTGGTGACGAAAAAACTTTTGAGGCGTGCTTCATCTAGTGTGAGGAGTTGATCTAGGTGATGCTGCATGGACTCTTCTAGGCTTAATTTTCCTGCAATGGCAATGCAAAGACTTGGTACTAGGAATTCCATTGGGACAACTGCTTCTATGCCATACACTAATTTTAATGGAGTCATTGATTTTGTATGCTATGCGGCAAGCCCATAAAGTTGAATATAGCTTTTCATCCTAGTCATTGTGATTTTCATTGACAATTTTGTGAGATTGTTCTTGATGATTTTGTTGGTCAATTCAGCTTGACCATTGGCTTGGGGATAGTAGATTGTGGAACGCGTATGGATTGATGAAAAACAAGTAGAGGGAGAGGAGACACACACACAGGAGCAAACCCTAATGTATTATCAAACCCTAACCATAGAGGAAAGCCATCTCCCTTCTCACACAATGCATAAAGCCATCTCCCTTCTCACACAATGCATAAAGCCATAATCCATAATCTATAACACACTACATGTGTTGTGTCCACACACTGCTAACCCTAGCTAATGTCCACACACTATGACCAGCTGGACGCGGTCATTTATGTCTCACACACATAAATGACCAGCTGGATGCGGTCATTTATGTCTCACACATGTTACTACCTAACATGCCAGCACATAGTGCAACTGGCACAAGCTGACATCGAGCTTGAATCTCAATAGCCCCTCTCAAGCTCATGATGTACTGCCATAGATGATGATGTAGATGAGCTTGGGCTATCAAAGCTCTCAACACTCCCCCTCAAGCTCATCCCATGTACTCCCAACATAGTACGGAAGTACTTAAACTTCTCCCTGCTAAGTGGCTTTGTAAAGATGTTGGCCACCTGCTCTTCAGTCTTCACATACTGCAAATCCATTGTACCATCCAACACTTTCTCTTTGACAAAATGATAATGGACCTCTATGTGTTCGGTCCGCGCATGAAAAACTGGATTCTTGGCCAACTGTATGCTACTCATGTTGTCACAATGAATGACAACCTTGCCATCAATAGGCTCATCCAAATCAGCAACCAAGAGACTCTTTAACCATACTCCTTCACAGGTAGCAATGGCTGCACCCCTGTATTCAGCCTCTGTACTAGATAAAGCAATAGTAGGTTGCTTCTTACTACTCCAACTCACCACTGCACTTCCAAATGTAAAGGCATAACCACTAGTAGACCTCTTGTCATACGAGCTACCTGCCTAATCTGAGTCTTTGTAGCCGTGTACATCCAAGCCTTTACCATGCTCATAAAGAAGACCATAATGTGCAGTGGTCTTTACATATCACATAATGTGTCTCATTGCATCCAAATGAGGTTTTGTGGGACTCTGCATAAATTGGCTTACTAGCCCCACAGCATAACTGAGATCTAGGCATGTGATAGTCATGTAAATAAGACTGCCAAAACCATCTTTCTATACATAGATGGATCATCCAACTCTTCACCAAAATTAGCCCCTGCAGCTTCACATTCTGATCCAAAGGTGTACTCATTGGCTTACACCCTGTCATCCCATATTTTGCCAACATATCCAATGCATATTGGCGTTGCACTAACCATGTCCCTGCATGGTCTTTGATCACTTTAATCCCAAGAAAATATCTCAATTCACCCAAGTCTTTCATATCAAACTGCCCACTCAATGCCTTCTTGACATGCATAACATCTGTAGCATGATCTCTTGTGACAATCAAGTCATCCACATAGATATGACAAGTGCAAAATTTTGAAAGGTGTTTTGGGCTTGTGTACATATGGGATGCATGGCATGAAAAAAGCTTTGCCCTAAACGCCCTGGCAGATGTACAGAGTGGGTGGCTTTGTAGTAGGCTAGTACATGTATGGTTTTTTTTCTAAGAGCAGGTAATAGAAGCTTTGAAGTCAACTGTATGGACGACATGTGAACAAGAGTGAATCTGGCCATTTGGATGCATCAAAAATAGTAGTTGGAGGCTACGTGCCCGAGAGATGGAGAGTTGCCATAGATGGAAATAGTGAGGAGAAGGAGGTGGCGCAAGGGATTCGATGGAGGGAAAATACCAAATTGGGCTAGGTGGCGGGTTCTTCCAGAATAAAGAGTTCGTAGCAAAGCAGAGAAAGTGTGTGGTGCCGACGTGTGAAGGTGGCCGCCTCCTATGGTGGATGCAAGGAGTTGAGGGCTGTGCGGCGCAGGCAAGGATAGAGTGTGGCTGGGTTTTTGTTTTTGTAGCCGGCGGTGGCTGTGGGCGACGAAGAGAAAGGAGGTCGACTGTGCGAATGAAAGCCTCAGGTGCCTGTAGTGGTTGGGTGTGTCACCTGGTACGTAGCAATAGTAGCTGAGAAGAGGAGGTTGGTGTTGAGCGCAGCCGAGAAGTGAAGAGGTGCGCCAATGGTAGCACGCTGCCTAGGATAGCAAAGGCTGGCGATGACTGCAGGCCGGGGATAGTAGAGAGGCGCCAACTGCAATGGTAGCATGCTAGTAGAGAAGAAAAAAGGCTAAGGAGCTGCCTCTAGTAGTGGTGGTTGTTGGGGGTGCCACCTTGTGTGGTGCTGCTGCTGCAACTGCAGTAGAGAAGACGGGGGTTGATTGTAGCGAAGCAAAGAGAAAAAGTAGGTGCTGGCGATGACAGAAGGGGTGGCTAGGGGGTTTTGGTTTTGTGTTGGCGCAGTGGATGGTGGCGACAGAGAGAGGGTGTTCTTTTTGAGTTGGCCGCCTCTTGAGGGAGAGCTTTGGGTAGGTGTTGCTTTGGTTGGCTTTGGACACTGGCGATAGCAGGCTCTGGAGAGGGGGGCTCTAGGAAGAGCAAGATTGTTCTCTCTCTCCCATGGAAGGCAACGCAACAAAAGACAGCATTTCAACTGGCAGCATTTTCTCTCCTCTTTTTGCTGGCTCATGGTTGTCTCAGAGGTTCTCCTCTGGCCCTTGTGAACTCGAGGCTGTTTGGCACTCCTTGTCTTAAGAATCAAGGGACTTGGTGAGAACGCTGTGTTCATGTATTTACAGCTTGTGATAGCCTATGCAATTCAGCAAGGGCTCTTTGAGGCTGTGAAAATAGCATAGAGTTTGTTGTGGAAAACAACCTTGGTTTTAGCACTGTTTGTGGGGATGGTGCTGTGTATGTTTACACATGGGAACAAGACTGTATGTGTTTGTTGGGTAATTATTTTGTCTATGGTGCCCCTGCTTTGTGCTGTCCTTCTAGTGTGGGTGGTGTGGTGAATTGTGTGAGAAGTGTTCCAGCTAGTGTGCTGGTGGTGCCCCTGGTTCGTGGTGTTTTCCAAGGCTGTTGGATGGACAGCTATAGAGGTAGGTGATTCCGTGTCCGGAATTTCCGACAACAAGTAAGACAATCCCATGATCTGTCTTCTTCACATAGAGTGAAGAATCTGCTGAAGAAACCTGAAATCTAAGGGAGAAAATATATCGGCTTATCTTATCACTCCAAGCACGAGGTGCTTACTTCAAACCATATAATGCTTTCTTTAATCTGCATACATGAGTGGGGTACCTCGGGTGTACATATCCTTCTGGCTGTGCCATATAAACTTCCTCTTGTAAATCACCATTTAGAAATGCATTTTTCACATCCATTTGATGCATTTCCCAACCATTTGCTACAGCCATAGCAATGACTGCTCTCACTGTTCCCATCTTTACAACTGGACTAAATGTTTCATCAAAGTCCAAACCTTGGGTTTTTGCATAACCCTTAGCTACTAACCGCACTTTATGGTGCTCAATGGAACCATTTGATTTGCATTTCACCTTATAAACCCATTTGCAACCAATGACATTTTTGTCTTGTGATAAGGCAACCAAATCCCATGTTTCATTATGAACCAATGCGTCCATCTCAACATCCATTGCCTTCTCCCACACATGCTTCCCAATAGCTTTTGTATAGCATGTAGGTTCCACAATAGTGAAACAAAGTCTATGGCCGATGTCTTGTATGTGCCTTCTATTACAAAAAGTTTGGCCTCAGTTGGTCAAATGGTGGAGCAAGGTTTATAGGTTTGTTTCAAAACGAGCATGGATGCTTCGTTGAGGATTTCAAAAATGGATGTAGAGTCATTGCCAAAGGCAAGAAAGAAGGCAGGTTATTTAAGTTGGATGCTGGGATTCCTGAGTTGAAATCAGCCATGTCCTCTAAACGTCAAAATGTGGTATAGGACATTGACATGTGGCATAAAAGGATTGGACATGTGAACATACAAAGGTTAAAGAACATGCAGGCAAGAGGCATTGTTAGTGGGATTCCTAGATTCAAGTATGATGGGAATAAGGGCGTAGCTGTGAGGGGCGTAAAAGGTAGCTACTGGCATTAAACGAAAGGGCTGGTGTTACAGGAAGCCAAGCTTGGCTGGAGTGGTGCTATGGTGGAAGCGAATGGTGAAGAAATTGCCGCCTGGTGCTTGGAGGCCTGGGAGCCGTGTGTGAAGCGCAGGAGGGTTGGCGCTGAGGCTGCTTGCAGACAAAAACAAGAGACACAGCCATATGGTGTGAAGGGAGCGCAGCCAGATGTGCGAAAAGAGCCAGAGTGTTGGCCGGGTTGCCATTTCCTAAAGAAGGCAACATGAGTAGCAGGCCACTTGAGATAGTTCATAGTGATGTATGGGGTCCTGCACAAAACCCATCCATTAAAGGCAGCTTGTATTATGTGACATTCATTGATGATTTCAGCAGAATGACTTGGATTTACTTTCTTAGAGAGAAAAGTGAAGTGTTGGGAAAGTTTATGGACTTCAAAGATTTTGCAGAGAAGCAATATGGCTCTTGGATAAAATGTTTGAGGACAGATGGAGGTGGTGAATACACCTCACTTGTTTTTGAGAATTTCTTGAGAAAGCATGGCATAAGAAGGCTTGCAGGTATACACCTCAGCAAAATGGTGTTGCTGAGAGGAAAAATAGAGTTATTTGTGATGTGGCTAGGGCGATGCTCAATGAAAAGAGCATGCAAAATTATTATTGGACAGAAGCATGTGCTGCAGCGGTGTATATACTTAATAAGACACCCACAGCAGCCATACATGAAAGAACACCAGAGATGCGGCTTACAAGTTTTAGGCCAGACATTGGACACCTCAAAGTGTTTGGTTGCATAGCTTATGTGCATGTGCCTAATGAGAGAAGGAGGAAGTTGGATCCTAAGGCAGAAAAGTGTGTTTTTGTTGGGTATGCACAGGATCGCAAGGCATATAAATGTTATAATCCTCATACTAGGCAAGTGGTTATCTCACCAGATGTGGTGCTAGTTGGTACAAGGCAAAGGATGAGGATGTCAATGATTCCGTTGATGCTGATGTGCATGTGAAAGCAAGTTCTATTTCTATGTCTGGGCCAACAGAGTCTGAGAGTAGCACTATACATCCATGGTCAGGACGCTTGAGACATGAGATTGTGAGCACTGGGAGTTGTGGATAAAGGGAAAAAGAAGGTTGAAGGAATTGGCATTACAGGTTATGAGCGTCAAGTTCAGAAAGTTTGGATGAAGAACTTGGCCTACCAATTTTACACACACACCAACACCAGGTGCAAGGCAGGATAGATATGTGCCTCCACATGCTAGAGTGATAGGTGTTCAGAGTGATCCACATGCATTGTGGAGGTCCCAAAGGGTCACGTATCCAGTTGGACGATAGGTTGACATATCGTGACTTTGGTATGCATTACGCATATATGACCTCTTTGGTGAAGGTACACTTCCAACATGTGTGATAGCATGTTGAAAATCATCTGTTTCCACATAGCCTTTCACATCCATTGGCTTCATATGCTCAAACCATTCGCCATGATATTTCATATGGTTTGATGCTCCAGAGTCCATATACCAAGTGTCATCACTATCACCATTTGTTATCATAGATCCCACGACATGTTTCATGGCAAACAAGTGATTTGCGCTGCCATCATTACTACTTGATGCATAATTTCCACCATGTTGTGCATAATGTGCACCATGTTATGCTCTACCCCCCCTCAAATCATTTTTTTTGCGGAAACAATCACGTGCCATATGACCAAATCTCCCATAGTGATGGCATTCCACATTTTGCATAGATGTTTGTTGGCCTTGCCAACGTCCTCTACCACGAGGATTACCTCTGCCTCTCTGAGGTGTATATCCATGACCACCTCTAGCACCATATATGTAGGCTGAAAATTCTGTTGTGGTGACCTATCTTGCCATCCATGACCACGTGATGTAAATCTCCCCCTGCCTCTAAATCCCCTTTGTGAATAGAAAGCCTGATTTTTGCCATTATCATCATGGCTAGTAGATGCATCATGAAACGAGTCATTGAGTTTGATTTCCTCAACAAACAAGAGAGAAACCAATTCATCAAAATCTGGTAAACGTGTACTCCAAATAGAAATAGATGTATCAAAAGACTTGTACTCCTTGCCAAGACCACGCAAGGCAATGTCTACCAAATCATCATCAGGCATGGGGGCATTGATAGTTGCCAATGCATCTACATACTTCTTTATCTCTTGTACATAATCATGGATACTCCTTCCTTTGCACTTCACATTATGAATCTGTTGTCTCAACTGAGACTTACGAGCACTAGTATCTGTATCAACAAACAGCTTAACCAAAGTATCCCATGCATCCTTGGGATTCTTCAGCATCATGTATATGTATGAGTATAGCATCCGAGATACATATAGACAAGTAATGCAAAACTTTGTATGCTCTCTCTGACCATTGCTTATGAGCTACAACCTGTTGTTTTGTAGGTTGTCGAGTAGTTCCGGCTCTGGCTCCGCACCTGTAAACAAGGTTCCAAAACCCTTTTACTTTCAGAAAGCTTTTAATCTTGTACTTCCATGCCTGAAAGTTCTTCCTATCCAACTTCTCACCCACAATCTGTACTGGGTTGTCTTGACATATTTGCTCAATGCAAATGCACCTTCCGCACATGTCCAAATCTATAAACGAGCCTTCCTTAGCTCACAACCACACTCTAATAAGTGTTCCAGATACTCCAAAGTACTCAACGAACTTCAATGTTGATGTAGAAAATCAAACTGATTGCATTCAAATCAAACGATTGCATTCAAATTGACTGATTGCATTCAAATTGAACTGATTGCATTCAAATTGAACTGGCATACGCAGTCCAAAGTACCCTATTTCGACACACTTTCCAAGGCTTCAAATTGCAATGTAGTGGTTCAATCAAGTGTGGATAACTTGCATTGACACCTAAACAAGCTCAATGTCGCATATCAACACCATCCAAGGTGCGTACATACCAAATTTATTAAATCCCCTTCTCTGTTTTGAGAAAAACCAATAAAACCAGTAGTAAAAGTGCTCTAATTCCTTTGATTCTTGTCCAAATTGAGAGACAAGGCATTCATTAGCTTAGCATTGATGTCTACTAACTCCATGTAAAAGGAATTAGACCAATTGTTTAAGTTGAGAGAGTAATTAGCCGATTAATCACCCTTTGTTTCACTAGTCACTGTAGACAACCTGTTTAATCAGCTCATAATTAGCTCCAAAATGCATAATTGCTTCAACCAATCATATAGCATCCTTGTCAAGTTTGTGTACCACAAAGCTGCTAAGGAGATTTTGGAATTATTCAATCACAAGACTTGAATTTTGTCCTCCACCTAGCAATAAAAATGAAAATCTGCTCTGTTTCTTCTAGACAATCTGTGCCGCCTGTTGTAGAGGAAGATTGAGAGGTTTGTTGCGATATTTGAGAGCATATATAGTTACCCAACACTCAAAGGCATGTGCACTATCCACTAATTAGTTGATTTTTACAAAAAACCAGCTTTAATTTCATCCACAATGGACCCTTTTTCTCTGTTTTTGTGAAGGCTTCAAACCAGTGATTTTCCACTCACATAAATGCATCAAATTCAATGTAAGGCTTGCACATGAGTTGCCAATACATTCCCATTTTTCCAGATACATGATTCTTTGTCAAATTTGCATCCATTTGCCTCATACATTCACCACACTCAAGCTTCAATGGAGAGCTTGCAAAACAGAAATTTCTCTTTGCTCAAATCTGGTGTTGTTTGTGTTTTTTCACCAGCAGAGGCGGCGCAGACTGTTTCTTCTAGACAGTCTGCGCCGCTCGCCTGCTGTGTAGAGGAAGATTGAGAGGTTTGTTGTTGTGATATTTGAGAGCATTTATAGTTACGCAACACTCCAAGGCATGTGCACTACCAACCAATTAGTTGATTTTTACAAAAAACCAGCTTTAATTTCATCCACAATGGACCCTTTTTCTCTGTTTTTGTGAAGGCTTCAAACCAGTGATTTTCCACTCACATAAATGCATCAACTTTGCTCCAAATTCAATGTAAGGCTTGCACATACATTCCCATTTTCTAGATACATGATTCTTTGTCAGATTTGCATCCATTTGCCTCATACATTCACCACACTCAAGCTTCAATGGAGAGCTTGCAAAATAGAAATTTCTCTTTGCTCAAACCTGGTGTTGTTTGTGTTTTTGCACCTGCAATCCGCTCAAGGATGTTTAGTAGTCCTTACCCGTTAGGCCAAGCTCTCAGATTTGATGAAAATCGGTGTGCTCCAAGCTTCATAGCTCCAATGGCAAGCTTCACAGCTTCTTCTCCCTCTTCTCTCACTCACTCATAAACCCTAATAGAGAGCACCAGGCTCTGATACCATGATGAAAAACAGGTAGAGGGAGAGAAGACAACACACACAGGAGCAAACCCTAATGCAGTATCAAACCCTAACCATAGAGGGAAGCCATCTCCCTTCTCACACAATGCATAAAACGATAATCCATAATCTACAACACACTACATGTGTTGTGTCCACACACTGCTAACCCTAGCTAATGTCCACACGCAGTCATTCCATTGGTTGGGCTAGTTGGACTGTAGCTACTACCTGAGGTTGCATCACTGGTTGTGGAGGGGCTCTCCTGCCATTATAGCGGCGGCAGGGTTCAGTTGCATGTGTGGAAGTTTTGCAAATGGCACACCAAAGGTCATTTAAGCCACAATCTTTGGCTCCATGTCCCGGATTGCGATACTTTGCATAATAGATATCTGACTAGACGGTAGGTGTGGGCTTTGCACCTTCAGTGACCACCAACTGAGCCATGGCTGTAGCTAATTATTTGGTTTTCTTCCATGCCTTCTTGCTCTTGGACCTTGTCTTGCACTCTTCATCCTCCTCCTCCAATTGTTCACTGGCCGTGGAATCATCGAAATCATTCTCCTCATTTGAAGATCCGGATGAGGACTTCTTGGACTTCCTTTTACTCTTGGATTTCTCCTTACTTTTAATCGAACCTACTAATACCCACTCTGCTCTAAGAGATGAGTCTACCAACAGTTGTTCCATGGTAATGAGTCAGGTCCACTTGGAACGTTTGATTTGCTTTTGCTAAGGCCCTTCATATGAAAAAATAATTTAAAATTTCCTCTGCGGGACAATTAGCTACATCTGATCTGCGGAGAAGTTTGTGGAACTTTGCAGCATAATCTTCCATTGTCATTTTCTTCTAGTTCATTCTAGATAGCTTATCCAAGACATACACATATGTCTTATCCTCTCTGAAGCATTGAAGGAATGCATCGCGGATGGCATCATAGGTGGGGAAGTGGGCATACTCATACTAAGCCACCCAGAGAGCGGCACTTTTGTTAAGTGTGGGAACAAAAGTAGCCTTTTTGAGATTCTGGTCTACTAGGCCAGGAACATTGACACGCCAAGCTTTGTCAAACATTAGGATGTGGGCATTTGCATCTTTTGAGGATTTGGGATACTTCATAATGACAGTTGGTTGCTACATGATGTTCTGGTAAGTGAAGGACTGAGGCTGTGGGGGTGGTGGTGATGTTGGGGTGGGGGAAGTGGGTGGTTCTACTTCTAAGTGAGATGTGGATTGTTCTCGGTCAAATTCCTGGGGATGAGGGGTGAGTGGTTCTTCCTCTAAGTGGGAGGTGGGATCTTTTGGTTTTGATTTGGCGAGTTGATTGTCAAGATTGGCGAAGAAGATTTACCGAGCTTGGTTATGCTCCAAGTAGCATCGTTGATGTGCTGGCATGAGGGACGGGTTTGAAAACAAGGGGTAGAGCTTCAAACACAATGGCAATCAGACAGTAAGCAAAATGGTAGCAATAGGAAGTGGTAAAAACCAAGCATCGTGGTCGCCAAAGTGATGGTGGGGAAATTAACCGCTTATCCCCCGCGGTAACCTACTAAAGTTCACTGGGGGTTATGTGCACAGCATACACCAGACTAACACAGCGTCAAACATGCAACAAAACATCTTATAGATTACTAGAACAACTATTAGACTGCCTGCTCAATAAACAATAGAAAAAACACAATACTAACAGGGTGACTTTTATTTAAAATAACAACCAGAAATAGACATCAAGACTCATAAATATAACAGGACAGCTCATATACAATGAAGTTAAACTAGAAAAATAGTCGTGTGCTTATATATATCAAAGAGAAACTATGATACAAAATTGGCAGCCAGCCTCCGCACCGCAAGGCTCACGACTCATCCTTTTATACTGCTTGCTTGCTGCATCTTTTAGTAATATGATTTTCTCTAGACGATAAGATGCATCGGCTAGGCCTTAAGGAGACGCCACTGAGTAATAAAGACCTTTAGCTACCATCCGATTGGCGTTGACGGTTAGCGATGCTAACTTGTAGTTTTGGCAGGGCGGCTATCGGCTGTTGCTGCTGGGGTCACGGCTAACATTATGCATATTAGAGCTTTATACATTAATCTTAATGCATTAAGATTAATGCATAAGACTAAGCTTAATGCATAATTGTATTGAACTAATCTCAATGCATAAGATTTATGCATTAAGGTTAATGCAATAATCTTAATGCATAAAGCTTTATGTATTAATCTTAATACATAAAGGTTAATGAATTAATCTTAATGCATTAAGCTTTATGCATTAAGCTTATGCATTAATCTTAATGCATAAAGCTTTAGGGGATTATAATATAGTGAGCTTTTTATTTAGAGATTTTTGAACAAACACCCCCAAAAATAGAGCTTTTTGCACACATGATGTTATTGCAAACAAAGCTCCCTCCTTTCATTAGTGGTAGTAATAAACATATAGAAAGAGGATGTGTACCAAGTAGAGAGATAACTAGAAATATATATACAGAGAGAATGTGTACCTAGGAGAATAAAAGTAAAGAGAGAACAAAATAATAGGCATATTAGTGGAGAGAGAAAATTTATCTCATGAATATTCTCAAAGATTGAGCATAATATTAACTTAAAAATAACTTTTATTCACAAAAATAATCACCCTCTCTACATTTAAAATTAGCAACCAGATATGACATAATGCCCTTAAGTAAATGAAAGTTGTGCTAAGATGCCATTCTCTAGATTTAGAAGTAGCAATTGAACCAAAGAGAGATACATTTCATCAAATCCCAATGCAGGCCTACATTGATATCATCTCCTATGATGGGTCTAGATTAAAAATTAGCAACTAGAACAAAAAGAGATACATATCGTCAAATTACAAATAAGTATCAAAATATTGAATGTCCTTCAGTTATCAAAAATATTGAATGTCCTTCAGTATCAAAATATTGAATGTCCTTCAGTTATCAAAAAAAGCTACTCAAAATGTTGAGGTTGTAGCCATCCTATGATTTAGCTTGCTTCATTAGATTATGTTGTCCGAGAATAAAATGAATATCCTATTCTAGTAGTGTTGGTTGATGCATACTCATGTGTTGGTGTTGATGTAGTCCAAGAACACACAAATAGAGAAATACATATGTTTACACGCCAAAAAATGTTTCTTATTCTCTTCTCTCTTTTGGAAATCACGGCAAGTGCATTAAGGCTATGCTTTGATATGAACTTCATATCACCCTTCTGTGAAGAAGACAAAATTTGACATGCTCATTTGGTGTAATACATGTCTCTTCTATTAGTACCGCATTCAATTCAAGGGCTCTAGCTATCTTTTTCTCTGCCTCTTTTGATATTCCATGTCGCCACTTTTTGCTCCTCTTACTAGATGAAGGGGTAATTTTATCCACACCCAAAACTCCATGATTTGAATCAAATCTTTGAAACAATGGTGATTGACAAGCCATATGCAAAGTGAAACCAGCCTCCTAAAGTCATTTCACTTCAACAACTAACATGTTTGTCCCCTTGGAAATTTGCCATATCCTAGGTAACTAAGGTACAATCTTCACTTGCTTATCCACATTCCACGTGTTCTGAACATCATGATTGCAAAACCACATCTACTAAGATATTTTTTTCCATTGTACTCCCTTGCTGACCAAAAACAGTGCAACTTCTCTTAGGGACCTGCTCGCTATGTAGGAAGGACACTTTAGCCTATTTATCTTCCCAAAACACTTACGCTTGCAATGAACATGCATTCTTCTTATCGCCCACATAATTTTGTGCACGTTCTCCTTAGTTATATTTTGCTCATCCATATTTTTTGGTTTTTTGCTTTCTGAAGACTAGTCATGATGGTTATGCTTTTCATCCATTTGTTGCATGTTACCCTATTCCATGTTTACATGTCTCTCTTCAAAACTAATGTCTTGGTCTTCCTCTAAGCTTGCATTGTTTTGACTCCATCACATACCCTGGCTAAAATAACCTTCACAACTTACAGGTATATGCTAAAATAAGATGTGTGTTGAAGTATATTTATCAAAGTACTATTAAACACATTAATATTTTATGAATAGATGGCAAGCTCGCAAACTGTGACATATTCATTGTGGCCACCTTGCTTAGTTGGAGGTCTCTCCACATGAGAGGAGGCAAGGTAGGGGACGAACTTTCATGACATCTTCATGTATAGGATACATGTTGAGAATTAGTTCTTACACATCATTGTCAGCAGCAAGTTTGTGCACTTCTTGCACAAGGTGGATCTCAAAGGAAAGTTTATAGATGGTGAGGAGAGCACATCACTCGTGTCTCTTTTCTTTGCAGACTTCGACGGGTTGTTTGGTTGAAAAGATTTCTATGGAAGTTGTGAGATCCCTGTTCCCACCGAGCAACAGATTTGAGGTACTAGCAGCGGAAGTAGCACTTCTTGCACGGGACAGGGGTCCCACATTCAGAGCCTCGTCCACAGATATCCGGACAAAAGACTAATCCGCCGGTTTTTCCAAAACCGAACCCGGAAAAACTTCCCTTATCCAGAAAGCACGGGTGATTCCTCGAGGATAACCTTTTACTCTAACGTAGTCAAGACCATTAGTGATCAAATTGATCCGACTGCGCCTATAAAGATATTCGGTCAGATCAAGGAAGAAACTTGCACTTGGATCATTGGGATCAACGCTTTTTTCCCCATCAAGAGGCACAGCCCTTGATTCCTATCCATAGAACAATTACTATCCGGGATTTACTTCATCTATTGTAATAATAGAAATTGAGTCTCGATTTACGGATCCATCAGTCCAGCCCATCCAATCCCATGGGTTAGCCAACCGCCCAACCACTGTAGTGATGGGATCCAATTAAGAATTTGGTTAGGTTTTGTCCCGGGTACCAAGGTCCAAGGTCCCCTAGCCGGATATTCATGCAAAAATAAAACTAGTTACACCACTTACACACCCAATATGAAATTGCCTTTTCACAGATTCAACCAGTTTTAAAACAATCCTTTAATAAAACCATAGTATCACTGATCACAATCTTCCAATTTATCCGGTTGATTCATAATTTCCCATCATTCTTTCATCAGAGTATCTATGGCATCATTGGTAACCAGAACGCTCACCACCTGTCCACGCAGGGGCCTTTTCAATAGTTCCTAGCCCATAATACTCGGCAATATAATCACTTATAAAAATCAAGATGGACTCTCGTTGAAGATCAGCAAGATCAACCAACAGATCCATATAAAGAGCCATGGACTCATCCATTGAAGACCAGCAAGGTCAATCAACCAGATCCATGCCCGGTTTCACAAAACAACTCTTACTTCTTGTTCCAATATCTTCCTCGACGCACGCGTGGGTATCCTAGGTGACCCAGAGCCCGAGCACCGTATGGTCAGCACCCTCTAGGATCCTTCGCAGGTGACCTAGCGCTTCACTCATAGGCCGCTTCCTTGGTCCCTCATCTACCGTACCGCAAGCTCACCATTTTAATCAAACCGAGGCTGGTCAAGACCTCGGCCGACCTTGCTACGCGAGACGTCCACCATTGACTCTTCGTCAGCAGTTGCAACTTTATCAGTTAGGTCTCCACGACCTTAATCACAAGACGGTCAAAATGCTTCCCCAGCATTCTTGACATAAAACAGCCATTTACAAACAGTTTACAAATACAGTTTCTATATAAACTCTCATTTTTTCACATTATCCCTCATCAATCCACATTACTTATTCCACATTCCATTTATATGTGTACTCATCCCATCACATCATTTTCCATCTCATCACTTCAGATTCCTTCACATCACATATCATATATTCACATCCATACATATATCCACATCCACATCCACATTCACGTTCACATCCATACATCCACATCTATCTGCGTACATTCACATCTACATGCATACATCCACATCCACATTCATACATCTACATCTACATGCATACATCCACATCTCCATGTATACATCCACATCCACATTCACATTCACACCCATACATCTACATCTACATGCATACATTCACCTCCACATTCACATCTACATCTACATGCATACATCCACCTCCACATTCACATCCACATCTATACATCTACATCTACATGCATACATCCACATCTCCATGCATACATTCACATCCACATTCACATTCACATTCATACATCTACATCTACATGCATACATCCACATCTACATCCATGCATCTACATCCACATCCTCATTCACATCCATACATCCACATTCACATTCACATCTACATGCATACATCCACCTCCACATTCACATCCATAATCTCACCCTATCACAACCCATATACATCTTATCCCATCACATACATTTCTTACCTCATCCCATACACATCCTATCACTTCTTAACTCATCTTATCACATCCTAACTCATCTCATATGCATCTTATCACATCTTATCACTTCCCATATCTTTTATGCATACCTCTATGCATGAAATTCAATTATGCTAAAAGTAACACTTTTATAATAAAATATTCATCTCTTATGCATACCTCTATGCATGAAATTCAAATATGCTAAAAGTAACTCTTTTATAATAAAATATTCATCTCTTATGCATACCTCTATGCATGAAATTCAATTATGCTAAAAGTAACTCTTTTATAATAAAATATTCATCTTTTATGCATACCTCTATGCATGAATTTCAAATATGATAAAAGTAACACTTTTATATTAAAATAATAATCTTTTATGCATACCTCTATACATGAAATCTAATTATGATAAAAGTAACACTTTTATGTTAAAATAATAATCTTTTATGCATACCTCTATGCATGAAAATCAATTATGCATAATATAAAAATCAATTTCTCTAGGCTTACAATGAATATCTTTCAATTAATCTAGGATGATAATTCCTAGAATATGGTAGGAATTCCTCTTTTCATTATTTGAATGAAATTATTTTATGCGTAATTTTTATAAAAATTTTGCCATAGCTCCGCTGCTATGACTGATAAATCTCAATTTTTCTAAGGGATAAAGCTTATCATTAAGGAAATAACTAGAATGATCCCTAATTGGATCATTAACCCATAATGGATTGAATCATCAATATTCATAAACTAAAAGCATAGGAAAAGCCATTAATTTGGTCTTAAGCATAGATTAATCTTGGATTAAGGAAAAGCTTTATGAAAAGCTTCATTTGGATTGAGAATAGGTCATGAGTATGACCATTTCTTTAGTGAGAGAGAGATATTACATAAAAACCATTAGAATTAAGCATAAATGTAAATTTATGTAATTCTTTTCTATCATTCATTAATTACTTCAATAGCATTCAAAAACCATTCCAATTAAGCTTCTCAAGCTTGAGAGGGGTTGAGAAGAGAGAAACATTGAGAGATTATAGAAAAGCTCAAAATTCACCACTTATCTTACAATTTGCTTGATTCTTTGTTCACGGTAGAGGCCCCCAACCAATCAATTGGTTTAGTATGTTGATGGAGCCACCAATGGAGATTGAAGAAAGAGGGAAGCTCCAATTTCTTACAAATTGGAGAGAATTTTGGAGAATAGTAAATATTAGCATTATTTCAGCATAGTTCTAGAATAGTAAAATTCTCCTCCTTTTTTTCAAAGGATTCATGTTCTATTTATAGGAGAGGGAGGCTCTAACCAAAGCTAACTGATTTCTAGAATTTTCTAATTTCAGTTTGGTTGAATTTGGACTAGATTTGGACCTAGTTTGGTTCCTTTTTGATTCGGTTTGGTTCCTTTTTTATTTGGTTTGGTTCAAGAGAGAGGAGAGATAAAAATATCACATTATTTTTGAGTTTAAAACTCATTCAAGCATGTGAAATATGCACCTCCTTTAATGGACTCCCCTTCCTTACATATGTGTCAAAATGGAATCATTATACCCAAAATATCTCATATTTTTAATATTGCTCATAGTTTTTTACTAATAAACCTTGTACATTTTCAACTCTTCATCTTATGTGAGCATTTACTCATTTTTGGATACCCAAAATATCTCATATTTTTAATATTGCTCATAGTTTTTTACTAATAAACCTTGTACATTTTCAACTCTTCATCTTATGTGAGCATTTACTCATTTTTGGATACCCAAAATATCTCATATTTTTGATATTACTCATAGTTTCTTACTAATAAACCTTGTACATAGTCAACTCTTCATCTTATGTGAGCATTTACTCATTTTTGGGTATCTTCTTTTACAAAATTGGATTTATCTCCTCCCTACACATGGATTGATGCTATTGGCCCCATAGGAACCTTAATTGGACCATAATCCAAAAATTTCTGAAAATCTAGACCCTTAAAGATCCTTTATACCCATTTCCAATTAATTCCAATTGCACATTGGAAAGTTCTTTTTGAATTTCTGTTTCAGGGGAACTTATTTTAATAAGATGAGATAATTTTCTATCCAAAAATATTAAAAATCTGAATATTCTCTCTCTAGAATATTTTCTCTCTCTATGTCAAAACAAGCAGAGACGAGATGTCTTATAATTCTGAAGAGGGAATTGATTACAGGGAAAGATGCTGGATATCTTGAGAGGTTGGGGAGGAATCTTACATTCTCTCCCACTTGAAAAACGTGAAATGTCCTCATCTTGCAAACTTGGGATAATTTCGCAAGATGCACGAATATGAGACTTAGAGAAAAATTAATTAAGATTAACCACAAAAAAAAAGTCTCAAAGAGAGTAAGATTCGAGATAAGAACAAGATTTAAACTTTATTCATTCTTGAAACATATACAGTAAAGATAGAAGAACTCTTTACACTTCCATAAGCCCGTCCATCATATGATCACAAAAGCAGCACTCACAAGCTGCGCACGTATAAGGTAACTCATCTATGGGAATAATTCTGTTGGTTATTGCTACACCTATCTCAGTGGTATGAGGTGATCTAACAAAAGGACCTCTGAGAGGCAAGCCAAAAACGGGGTAAAGGCATATCTTCTGATGAGGAAGAAAACACGCCAGTAAGAAGACCTGCTCAGAAAACCCAAGATGCCTTGATCTCATGATGCAGTAGTATCGGGGACCCAAACCCAAAGCTTCAATAACCATGGCCAAGCGGACATTGTTACAAAAGTGTTGCTGACCCCAGGGTGTTACCCTAGTTATGTCTTGATAGGTCCGCCATTTGGTCTGAGCTACAGACGTTCCCAAGTGAGGGAAAAGTGCATGCTCATACAACTCTATAAAATCCTTCTTCACAGACTCGCTTGCATCTTGAAGGTGAGAAATCATCATGGATAAAACCAGTTCTTGCTGCCAAGCCATGAAGGAGATTAAGAAAGAAAAGAGATCGATGGAAGTAAGATTACTGTGAGCGACAAGTAAAAATTATGACTTTATATAAAGGAAGGAGCTAGCGTAACCTAGAAGCCAACGGTATCTTGCCACTGAAGTTTTACCGTCTTTCCATGATTTGGGTTTAGCACATATTTCTATAGAAGGCTTACATGAAATACATTATGAACTTTGAGATGAGGAGATAAAAGAAGTTCGTAAGCTAAGTTACTTACTTTCTTTGAATTCAGATAAGGCTCGCAATATCTGGGGGATAACTTCTTATACTCCCAAGAGATAAAGAACTTCTTTTGGGCCGTACTCGAATGAAGACCAAAACCTTGGTATCCAAAACACCGATTTTTACTTCTGAACTCATTGTTTTGAATCCTTAAAATAGGTGGGACTCCTGAGAAGTATTCTAGGGAAAGGTTTTCCTTTTTTTTTAAACAGAATTTTTCTTGTATTTTAGATAGGGAATAATTATAAGATCAGAAAGGGAGATTCTTACTCCTTTATACCTCGAAGGCTGGGGAATCTTACATTCTACCCCACTTAAAAAAGTGCGAGATGTCCTCATCTCGCAAGGTAGAGGACAACTCTTTTTCTTAAGATCTAATTTTATTCTGGGATTCCTTATATTCTGGTCAACCCAACAGAATACTGGGATAAATATCCCTTATATAGAACTCATCATTAAATAACAATTCATTCAGATCATATCATTCATATCGTTAACATGATAATGGTCCATTAGATCGAAAAATTTCCTTCTGAACATTCCTCCACGGGAATTTCAGTCAAGTAAGTTCTCAATTTGTCATCCCTTAACTTGATCTACCGGTCAAGTGTTAACAGTAGCAATCTGACAGCATAATCTACTAATCTCATAGTGATTTGCTGAATTCATTATCATCATTCCAGTTATGAATATCATCACAGGGACTCGTCCCATTCATCCTCATTGTCGTTTCGTTCAGATTATTATATTTCAACTAAATTTCAGAAATCATCATTTTTCAATCAGCATCCAAATCAATTCATCAATTCTCAAACAGAATTAAAAATCATATCAACCACATTCGAAATCATCATCTGGATAGCATTAATGCTTATAATTTCAAGTCTTAGATTTACTCGTATATACTGCCGATAAAGAGCTGCGGTTATACCCTCGGTATATACGGGTAGTCATGGTACTTGGAACTATAAGGTAAATACTATCAAGTTTAGGCCTCAAGCAAGTCCGGGATTCCATACAATTGCGGTACTTCCAATTGAAGACCCAATTGCTAATTTACGAATTTTCAGTTTGAATATCAAATTGTATGAATTATATCACACAATTACAACCTTTTTGTGCTTCTTGATAAATTTTTGACATCTTTGACTTCTCAGTTGATCTTTATTAGTCAATTTGCTCTGATACCAACTGTGAGATCCCTGTTCCCACTGAGCAACAGATTCGGGGTACTAGCAGCAGAAGTAGCACTTGTCGCACGGGACAGGGGTCCCACATTCGGAGCCTCGTCCACGGATATCCGGACAAAAGACTAATCCGTCGGTTTTTCCAAAACCGAACCCGGAAAAACTTCCCTTATCTGGAAAGCACGAGCGATTCCTCCAGGATAACTTTTTACTCTAACGTAGTCAAGACCATTAGTGATCAAATTGATCTGACTGCACCTATAAAGATATTCGGCCAGATCAAGGAAGAAACTTGCACTTGGATCATTGGGATCAACGCTTTTTTCCCCATCAAGAGACACAGCCGTTGATTCCTATCCATAGAACAATTACTATCCGGGATTTACTTCATCTATCGTAATAACAGAAATTGAGTCTCGATTTACGGATCCATCAGTCCAGCCTAACCCCATCCAGTCCCATGGGTTAGCCAACCGCCCAACCACTGTAGTGATAGGATCCAATTAAGAATTTGGTTAGGTTTTGTCCCGGGTACCAAGGAAAAGAGTTCCAAGGCCCCCTAGCCGGATGTTCATGCAAAAATAAAACTAGTTACACCACTTACACACCCAATATGAAATTGCCTTTTCACAGATTCAACCAGTTTTAAAACAATCCTTTAATAAAACCAGAGTATCACTGATCACAATCTTCCAATTTATCCGGTTGATTCATAATTTCCCATCATTCCTTCATCAGAGTATCTATGGCATCATTGGTAACCAGAACGCTCATCACCACCTGTCCACGCAGGGGCCTTTTCAATAGTTCCTAGCCCATAATACTCGACAATATAATCACTTATAAAAATCAAGATGGACTCTCGTTGAAGATCAGCAAGATCAACCAACAGATCCATATAAAGAGCCATGGACTCATCCATTGAAGACCAGCAAGGTCAATCAACCAGATCCATGCCCGGTTTCACAAAACAACTCTTACTTCTTATTCCAATATCTTCCTCGACGCACGCGTGGGTATCCTAGGCGACCCAAAGCCCAAGCACCGTATGGTCAGCACCCTCTAGGATCCTTCGCAGGTGACCTAGCGCTTCACTCATAGGCCGCTTCCTTGGTCCCTCATCCACCATACCGGAAGCTCACCATTTTAATCGAACCGAGGCTGGTCAAGACCTCGGCCGACCTTGCTACATGAGACGTCCACCATTGACTCTCCGTCAGTAGTTGCAACTTTATCAGTTAGGTCTCCACGACCTTAATCACAAGACGGTCAAAATGCTTCCCCAGCATTCTTGACATAAAACAGCCATTTACAAACAGTATTTACAAACAGTTTACAAATACAGTTTCTATATAAACTCTCATTTTTCCACATTATCCCTCATCAATCCACATTACTTATTCCACATTCCATTTATATGTGTACTCATCCCATCAATCCACATTACTTATTCCACATTCCATTTATATGTGTACTCATCCCATCACATCATTTTCCATCTCATCACTTCAAATTCCTTCACATCACATATCATATATTCACATCCATACATATATCCACATCCACATCCACATTCACATCCATACATCCACATCTACATCCATGCATCTATTTTCACATCCACATCTACATGCACATTCACATCCATACATCCATATCTATATGCGTACATTCACATCTACATGCATACATCCACATCCACATTCATACATCCACATCTACATGCATACATCCACATCTCCATGTATACATCCATATCCACATTCACATTCACACCCATACATCTACATCTACATGCATACATCCACCTCCACATTCACATCTACATCTATACATCTACATCTACATGCATACATCCACCTCCACATTCACATCCACATCTATACATCTACATCTACATGCATACATCCACATCTCCATGCATACATCCACATCCACATTCACATTCACATTCATACATCTACATCTACATGCATACATCCACATCTACATCCATGCATCTACATCCACATCCTCATTCACATCCATACATCCACATTCACATTCACATCTACATGCATACATCCACCTCCACATTCACATCCATAATCTCACCCTATCACAACCCATATACATCTTATCCCATCACATACATTTCTTACCTCATCCCATACACATCCTATCACTTCTTAACTCATCTTATCACATCCTAACTCATCTCATATGCATCTTATCACTTCCCATATCTTTTATGCATACCTCTATGCATGAAATTCAATTATGCTAAAAGTAACACTTTTATAATAAAATATTCATCTCTTATGCATACCTCCATGCATGAAATTCAAATATGCTAAAAGTAACTCTTTTATAATAAAATATTCATCTCTTATGCATACCTCTATGCATGAAATTCAATTATGCTAAAAGTAACTCTTTTATAATAAAATATTCATCTTTTATGCATACCTTTATGCATGAATTTCAAATATGATAAAAGTAACACTTTTATATTAAAATAATAATCTTTTATGCATACCTCTATACATGAAATCTAATTATGATAAAAGTAACACTTTTATGTTAAAATAATAATCTTTTATGCATACCTCTATGCATGAAAATCAATTATGCATAATATAAAAATCAATTTCTCTAGGCTTACAATGAATATCTTTCAATTAATCTAGGATGATAATTCCTAGAATATGATAGGAAGTCCTCTTTTCATGATTTGAATGAAATTATTTTATGCGTAATTTTTATAAAAAATTTGCCATAGCTCCGCTGCTATGATTGATAAATCTCAATTTTTCTAAGGGATAAAGCTTATCATTAAGGAAATAATTAGAATGATCCCTAATTGGATCATTAACCCATAATGGATTGAATCATCAATATTCATAAACTAAAAGCATAGGAAAAGCCATTAATTTGGTCATAAGCATAGATTAATCTTGGATTAAGGAAAAGCTTTATGAAAAGCTTCATTTGAATTGAGAATAGGTCATGAGTATGACCATTTCTTTAGTGAGAGAGATATATTACATGAAAACCATTAGAATTAAGCATAAATGTAAATTTATGTAATTCTTTTCTATCATTCATTAATTACTTCAATAGCATTCAAAAACCATTCCAATCAAGCTTCTCAAGCTTGAGAGGGGTTGAGAAGAGAGAAACATTGAGAGATTATAGAAAAGCTCAAAATTCACCACTTACCTTACAATTTGCTTGATTCTTTGTTCACGGCGGTAGAGGCCCCCAACCAATCAATTGGTTTAGTATGTTGATGGAGCCACCAATGGAGATTGAAGAAATAGGGAAACTCCAATTTCTTACAAATTGGAGAGAATTTTAGAGAATAGTAAATATTAGCATTATTTCAGCATAGTTCTAGAATAGTAAAATTCTCCTCCTTTTTTTCAAAGGATTCATGTTCTATTTATAGGAGAGGGAGGCTCTAACCAAAGCTAACTGATTTCTAGAATTTTCCAATTTCAGTTTGGTTGAATTTGGACTAGATTTGGACCTAGTTTGGTTCCTTTTTGATTCAGTTTGGTTCCTTTTTTATTTGGTTTGGTTCAAGAGAGAGGAGAGATAAAAATATCACATTATTTTTTAGTTTAAAACTCATTCAAGCATGTGAAATATGCACCTCCTTTAATGGACTCCCCTTCCTTACATATGTGTCAAAATGGAATCATTATACCCAAAATATCTCATATTTTTAATATTGCTCATAGTTTTTTACTAATAAACCTTGTACATTTTCAACTCTTCATCTTATGTGAGCATTTACGCATTTTTGGATACCCAAAATATCTCATATTTTTAATATTGCTCATAGTTTTTTACTAATAAACCTTGTACATTTTCAACTCTTCATCTTATGTGAGCATTTACTCATTTTTGGATACCCAAAATATCTCATATTTTTTATATTACTCATAGTTTCTTACTAATAAACCTTGTACATAGTCAACTCTTCATCTTATGTGAGCATTTACTCATTTTTGGGTATCTTCTTTTACAAAATTAGATTTATCTCCTCCCTACACATGGATTGATGCTATTGGCCCATAGGAACCTTAATTGGACCATAATCCAAAAATTTCTGAAAATCTAGACCCTTAGACTAAGGTCCTTTATACCCATTTCCAATTAATTCCAATTGCACATTGGAAAGTTCTTTTTGAATTTCTGTTTCAGAGAAACTTATTTTAATAAGATGAGATAATTTTCTATCCAAAAATATTAAAAATCTGAATATTCTCTCTCTAGAATATTTTCTCTCTCTATGTCAAAACAGGCAGAGACGAGATGTCTTATAATTATGAAGAGGGAATTGATTACAGGGAAAGATGCTGGATATCTTGAGAGGCTGGGGAGGAATCTTACAGAAGTGGTACGTAATTAATTTCTTTTAGATCGATATAAGCTTGGAATTTGCATTTCTTTTGACAAAAAAGATATGTAATAATGCATAGGTGCCTACATGGAATGAGTTCTCTCAAAAGTAAGCAAAAGGGTGGCTGCATTAGCCTCTTTGCTTGTGGCCAACGATGGATGGTGCTCTACAAATCATTTTGGCATTGTTTATGGTCATGCCACTATGGCGGGATTTAAGTTAAAGCAAACAATTCTCATTTTGATTCTGCAAGGGTATGTGCACAAAATCAAACATGAGCCGGTATATTCAAAACCCTATGCATTCATTTTAATTGTTTGTGCACATTGGAACTAGCTTTTGCAACTATAATATGCGAGAAAAGGTAATCTAAAAAGGGGTTGTAGGTGGAAGTCCTTCTCTTGGGCTTGTTTTATCAAAAGGGAAATCGGCCTGTGTATGATAGGTAAGAGGGGGAGACCATAGACAAGAAGGCCTTTGATGCCCAATCAGGGATTCTAGTGGATCGAGATGATGGTCAGCTAGTTGGTCAGGGTGCATTATGAGGTGCTGCAGGGATAGGAGCCTAGATTTCTACAGGTGTGTTACAAGACGTAAAAGTATATGTGCAGAATGATGGTGGAATGTCTCATTGACTTTGTTGTGACATAATCAATTGTTGTGATAAATGAATGATGGTGGAATGTCTCGGTGTTTAGGTGGCTGGTGTTGACTTTCACGCTGGAGTAGACTGTGTTGATTGATATTTTTGCAAGCTACGGTGGACTTGGAGTCATATGTGCCATGCTACATCGGCACTACTTGTGTATTGACAGTGATACACTAGTTTATGAGTGCCATCTTAGACGGTTTGGGTATATAGAGTTATCTCCTTTAGCAGAACCTGACATAGTGACACATAATGACACAAATTGGGACCAATATTTGCTAGGGTCCCAATGTCCTTGATTTTGATAGTTGTTATTTAGGATTGACTATTGGTGGACTTTTTTTGTACCCACATGCACTATGTGACTATGGGATTGGTGGACTTTTTGGTACCCACATACACTATGTCACTATTGTTTTGAGTGTATAATTTTTTCTATCCAACAAAGTTTGGATTGTTGAAGGCATGTTATTTTATGGTTGGTACATGATTGTTTTGTTTAGTATATGGTATTTTCTTAATTGTTTGTGCATGTATATACTTGTGCAAAACAATCATAAAGAAATCAAACAATCTATTGATATAAAGGAATACTTGAATCTTTTAGCATAAAAGTGTTAAGACTACATTGACTTTATCTAATTTTGTGTAAAGTGTAATGTGTAATTGCATATGTTACGATGTGGTGGCTTCTTTTTAATTCATAATGTTCATAGAAAAGTTTGCGTATGTTTGATTGAGGATGCTCTACATTTAACCCATGGCATCCCCTTCTCTTCAAGAGTTTGCGTATGTTTGATTGAGGATGCTCTACATTTAACCCATGGTTTGTTTTTTTATAGTCCATGGCATCCCCTTCTCTTCAAGAGTTGACATTCTTGAAAACAATGGAGATGGCTCTAAGAGAGCTATTTAAAAAGATAATTGTTCCTCAAGCAAGAAATGCAAGTACAGAGGAATTAGACGAAGCAAGGAGGTGCACCTTTCATGGAATTGAGCTCTTGTCGAACTTGGTACAGTCCAGGGGAGTTCCAGAGCTAGCAAATATTGACATGCTGGAGATGGTACTCCCTCAAGTCATTGGATATTGGAGGACCTTTGAGATCATATCTAAAGAAGATGAGCACATTTTTTGTAATCTAGCAAATGCGATTATGGCTTGTTAGAAGCCGCATCAGTGATTTGAATGGTTTGTTTTTTAATATTGGTGGACTATTTGAAAGGATCCATTATGCTATGCTACAATATGATAATGTTATGTTATTGACTGAACTGTGTTTATGTTGTTACGTTCTTGACTTCTTCTGTTGAAATCAAGGATTTTTTTTGTTATTGACTCCATTATGGTGTAAATGCTCATGTATGGCTAGAAACCTTTGGTAGGACTATATCTCTCTAGCTCCTATCTAAATTTCTCTCTCTTCTCTCACTCTCTTTGTCTCTCAAACTATCTTTCTCTCTCTCTCTCTCTCTCTCTCTCTCTCTCTCTCTCTCTCTCTCTCCATGCATATCTCTCCCCCCATAGCTATTCTTACTTCATGGCATGCTTACTTTATGTGTATTCCTTAGAAAAAGTTGCATGCTTACTTTATGTGTATTCCATTGTTGTAGGTCTTTTATAATGTTTCGTAAGTCAAGTTAGGAGTGGTTATAGTGGAGGGGGAGCCCTCGATCTTTTCACTATCCTTCTCTTGTAAAATAGAAGTTGCCTTTGGCTTTAATAGTGGGGAGCATGTGGAAAGTCCTCAAAAGCTATCATCCAAAAGGGGCACTGTGCCACCTTGCTTGTCTAAGCATTATTCTAGAAGGTCTCAATAAAGTTCTAATATCATATGAGTAGTATAAGAGTTCTAAGTTTGAGCATGCATAAGGTGTAAGAGTTCTAATGCATTCTTGTGTTATTTAAGTTTGAGCATGTCTCATTTTTATAATGTTTTTATAATGTAGACATGTGGGGGGATGATCCAGAGTTGAGAAGCCCAACGCATCATCCTTCAATGTCCATTGTTGATGATCTGGACATGCAGCATCTCTCATAGTTGGCTTCTAGTCTATCCCATCGGTATGGGAGAGAGAGTGTGTGGAACATTTTTTCTCCACCTTCACTTCCTTCTACAATTAACCATACACCAATGGGGGGTACTCCGATGGGTAGTTCCACTCCTGGTTACGCACTCCTATACCCAAGTCCACTCTCGGATTAGAGGATCTAGTCCACGTCTAGGTGCTAGGACTTCACGTGGAGGTTGGGACCATGCCACTTCACTCTCTTCTGGTGGCACCTAGTCCACGACCTTATACCATGACCTCGTCAAATAGGAGGTATGTCTCTTCTCGTTGTGCTAATGGGGGGTTGCCGTTCTAGTGTGGGTCTGTCTCTTCTCGTCATGCTAATGGGGGGTTGTCGTTCTAGTGTGGGTGGATGCAGGGGTTGTTTTGGAGGTAGTAATAGATCTGCTTCCAATTCCCCATCATCAAAGGATATGCCGACACAGTAGGTGGTGGATCCAAATTCCTACAACCCAACGACACTTTCTTACCGTGTGATGGGTAAATCATTGAGGATAGCAAGGGGAAGCATGTTATAGCATGTATACATCACCTTATAAGTAAATCTTGAGTTCAAAAACATTTAGAGCATTGACTAGAGAACTCAATATAATTCAAAGAAGCAATACATTCTACAAGTATTGAAGACAGAGTTTCCTGTCCCCCACCCCAACTTACAATTTAATGACCTTAATATGTTGGATTGTATGCAGGGTCATGTAAGTCATAGAAAATAATTGATTACCAAGGCCATTAAGCGTGGTGGCATCAAGCCACTAGGAGAGTTAGAAAAGGATTAAAAGAAGGCCAAAAAGACGTATTGAGAAAATCCCAATCTATTCAAGCAACAAAGAGAAGCAAGTGAGTACGCATGCATAAAAGAGGGGCTTCTCATCTTCTTGGATCAGGTGGAAGGACATCTTTCCTTGCTCAGTTTGTAAGTATTTGAACTCTTAACATTTTGTATTCAAAACTATGGTTTCTAAATAATTAAATCTTATATAAATTATTCTTTTTTAAGTGTATGTTTAACGTAGGAAAATGTGGTGAGTTGTTCTCCTTCTCGTGAGGAGTACGACTTTTCTTATCACAATGGGATCTCCACACCACATTTGAATGGTTGTTGCATTGAACTATGAAGCTATGCCTACTACTGTAAGTTTATATTAATTTGGTTTTATCAGCTTTTAGAAATTTAACTAGTTTGTGTTTTAACATTACTTGATCTTGTGTGATATAGGAAGATGATGAAGAGGCAATAGGCGAGGAGGGATGAGGATGATGATGAGGAGGAGGAGGAGGAGGAGGAGGAGGAGTAGAGACCGGCATATTGTGTTTAATGCTTTGTAACTTCATACTCAATGTAACTCGCCTGTGATGGCATTTTGGATGTAACTCGCCTTTTATGGTCTTGACATGCTCAGAAATAAAAAAATCATGTATATATATATATTAGGGAGGATAGGGAAATGCTCAATCTAGCTTGAAAGGATTGCCATGGGTGTGTGAGTTATGGCTTACCACAGGATGATCTGAAGTATGTACCTTGCATTTTGGCACTCTATAAATATCTATAGCATAAGTTTTGTTGTGCTTGTGTATGATGGCTGGGAAGTGATGATCTACTCAGCTTCCTTTCCTTCACTTGACTTCAAAGGTTTCTGTAGACATATGAGAGCTTATGAATAGTGTGTTGGCTTGATACAAAGTAGTTATGGATTTGTGTACAGGACTGGCTAGAATTATTCCGTGTGAAGCACTCTTGTGGGCTAGCTCTATTAAGGAAGAAAGTGACCTTGGGAACAAGCGCTTGCAGCTAGGATCAAAATATTAATTATAAAGGTAATCTACCTTTGAGGTATTAGAAAATGGAAACTTTGAAGTTGGCTGCATGGGGACGACGTGTGGATAAGAGTTAAGTTGGCCATTTCTAATGATAGAAAATAGAAATTGTGTGCTGCATGTCGGAGGGATGTAGAGTTTCCAGAGAATGGAAAGAGGGAGGCGAAGGAAGGTGGGCAAAATTTTGGAGAGATCCACAATTCTGAGAGAGGTGCTGGAGGGTGTTCTACAGAAAGAGAGAGAGAAGCTGGAGGAAGGTGGTGAAGGCTGAAGCATCGCCTGTGAGAGGATGTTGTTGCATGGCTGATCAAGATGGAAACCTTTGAAGTCTTGTCAGGTGAAAGTGAACCGCTAGAGTTGCCGATGATCTGAGCAAAAAATAATGATTACTTTTCTGGTAAAATATGATCCCAGTTTATATAAAGTAGAAGACATTGAATTGTTGTTAGACTATCAGGGTATTGTTTTCTTCTTCTTGGTGTTGAGTTGATATATGAGAAAAACTTTTGGTTAGGAATGATTCTTGGCTATTGAAGAAATCTCAACTACTTCCAAGTGTTAATCTATCTTTCTTCTTGTACCTCCTAATGTTTTTGGTAGATGTTGATGCCCAAAGGTGTTGATGGTTGATGGTTGATGGTAAATTAGTTATGCTGGGTGGGTATAGAGAACTGTAGTTTTGTGATCAATGTGACACAGGAGCTATAGAGATAGTGTGAGCCCTACCACAAAAAATATGTCAACGTATGGGATTTAATACAATTAAGATTTCGCGAGCTACTATGTTTTGTTTTGTATTTTAATATATTGACATGTCTGTTTGTATAGAATGACAAAAAGTTTTCAATATATTGAACTAATTTTTTTTGGGGCATATTGGGGCGTTAACCCCAATTTACCAAAAAAAAATATAGCACCACTGGGCAGGCGGACATAGCGACGTTAACGTTTTTTATCAGTGTCACTGAGCAACAAAAATAGCGACTCTAAATTTTTTTATCAGCGTTGCTGAGCGACGAAAATAGCGATGCGCTGATGTTTTTAATAGCATTGCTGAGTGGCAAAAATGCAATGTAAAATTTTTTTTACAGTGCCGGCAAAAATAGTGTGAGATAGAGCGATGGTTATAATGTGGGATATAGCAGCGGTTATAGCGTCAAAACAATACCGGTGCTTACACCTCGACACTTTTCCAAATCCTTTTATAAAAGCCATGCTATAATTGTCGCTAACCCCTCTTTTTGTTGTAGAGAGAGAGAGAGAGAGAGAGAGAGAGAGAGAGAGAGAGAGAGAGAAGAGGGTCTGAATCCGGAACCACAAAACCTAGAGAAACCACCTCCTTCTGCAAGTAATCAACTGCCACCTGCCTGGCTTTCCGAGAGAGGGAGATAGAGAGAGAGAGAGGAGAGAGGGAGTGAGGAACACCCATGCCATTTTACAATAAAGCATATAACAATGAGTATATTTGTAGAGCCAAAATGCTAAAATTTTGTCAATGTAGCACCAAAAATGTGCACAAAATTTATGTGGATGCCATCATTTGTGGAGATGTCATTGATATGGAAAATATTTCAAAGCTAACATGGTTTGACTCTTGACTCACTAGATTTAGTAAGAACACTAGGGGCATCAAATGTACAGATTCTAATTTTTGAATATATATATATATATATATCAGACATTTTTTTAGAATTAATATTTTTCTTAAAATAATAATTACTTTAAAATGATCACATTTTTTTAAAGGTTGTTAATCACCATTTATTTTGTGTGTCCTTTAGTACCTATTTTGTCATTCTTTCTTGTTCTTATGTACTTCTTTTTTGTTTCTCTTTACAAACAATGAGGTGTACAATCATCTTCCCGTCTTCTAAGAAGAATCTATGTTTCAAAAATGTTTGAGTTCTTGATGAGTGAAAAGTTTTTACAACAACAAGTAGCTCCCCACTCATTCTATGGATTACAACAAGCAATAGTAAATATTGGGTCATCTTGAGAGTTGCATGTCCCTCTAGAGGCAACCTCTAATCATGAGGGGGAGGAGTTCTATATACTTGAGGACTTTCTTTCAGGCAATTACTCTGCAAATAGTTACTTCATTAAACTCAAACCCACAACCAATATCCATCTTAGACAACCCACCTAGAGGACTTCCAACTCAATCTAATGTGATAGATTTATGTAGACCCTTTTATAAGATAACAAGATAACAACAAAACCGGTGCATCAGCCTCATCCATTGTTGCAAGAGGAGATGGTAAGAGCATTTTGGAATGAAGAAGGGAAACACATTAATAGAGATTTTGTTGAATGTCAAAGTGGTTATCAGGGACATGGAGATTCTTAGGCAATCTAATGGTGATACGGCATTTGAGTTCCCACCAACCATGGAAATACGTTCAAGAATGGACTCCATAAAGCATAAGTATGATCTCCACTTGTGGTCAAATCCACAAACCTCTAGCATTGCATTCTGTAGTGGAGTATGTTGAGAGAAGCCATTGCCTAGGTAGTTTGAAGTGTGTGAATGAACTTTGCCCATGTTTAAAGAACCACATGGTGTTAAATACATCACATTTTACTAGAAGCATGCTAAAGGTACCGACGATTAGAGAGGAGTGTAGTAATGCATCTTGAAAGCTCCTTTGCCATCACTACTCAATGCCAACAATGTGCATTGCTATATGCAATTGCTAGATCTATTATGTGATTCCCTCCGATGAGATGATGAGTCAATTAATGATACACAACATCAGTTTCTATCAACATAATGTATGGGTAAGCACATCAAAGACACTAATTGATAGGACAAAGAAAATGGTGTCCATGTGCTAGAGTGGATCACAATGCTGGGGGGCAAGAAAGGTACAAATTTATGTGGCCAAAGAAATCGTAAATGGCATTGCTAGTGCAAGAAGGTGGTTGGGGAACAAGAGTTCATCAACATGACAGAGGATATGGAACCACTAGTGGAAGACAACTAGTAGGCTAACTTGGTGTTAAAACCCTAAGATCTCTCTAGATAATTGCTATGCATAAAACATGCATAAGTCAGGCATAAACTCAACCACCCAACCACCCCCGAGCCCAAGGGATGCACACATGAATAATGAATGAAATACATCATACCTCTACCTTGATGTCCCATACCATCAAGAGGTATAACACAATCCAATAGCATATAGCTATAGTGTGAAATGGTAGGTGAGTAGATATGGACCTCTACACAAGAGACCATAGCATAAGCCTCCAAGCCTCCAAGCTTCCAAGCCCCCTTGAGTGTGCCCCATGCCCCTATTATATAGGAGGGCCCTCAAGTGACTCTTGACTTTCCATTCCTCATGTGTGACCCTTGGATGCCTGACCCTAACCTTAAACCTTAAGGTTAGTCCTAACCCATGCTCCACTAGAGCTTGTTCCCATGCTCCCATGCTCACAAGCCTAATGTGGGTTAGCCTCCTAGTATATGCACACATAATGTGTATATAACATAGCACACATAATGTACATATAACATACTTCCCCTCTCTCAAAACATTGCACTCTTGCAATGAAAAGAAGAAGAACTGCGCTGAACAAACTCAACCGACTCCCAAGTCGAATTCTCAATTTCCCTATCTTTCCACCTAATTTTAACCTCAGGGATTAGTCAACTACAAAGTTTCCTTTCCCTGAATTCAAGTACCTTATCAGGTTCATGTGGAACATAGGATAATTCATCGACTTCAACGAGTTCTTGAGGAGTGACTGTGTCATCCTCACCTCCCAGTTTCCCTTTCAATCTATCGATATGAAAGACTGGATGAACCCTAACAATTGGAGATAGTTTTAGTTCATACGCAACCGTGCCAATCCGATATATAACTCGAAATGGACCACAATATCTAGGAGATAAATCCGAGCATTTTCCCATTGACAAAGTCTGAGAATCTTTAAGAACATTAAAATAAATCAACGCTCCTGGTTCCAAAAACCGAGATGAGCGTCCCCTATCAGCATAAAACCGTGCCTTATCATGAGCACTCCTGATAGAATCCCGAGCTTCGGTCAGAATTTCCTACATATCTTGCAAGAAATCCCTCGATGCATCAAGCTCGATGTCCTTAAGACTGACATCAATAGGTGCCCTGAGTTGATACCCATACATAAGTATGCACGGACTAAAATAATAGCCGTAAATTTAGAACTGTTATAGGCAAATTCCATCATTGAAAGATATTTCCCAATATGATGATTTTCTAGAGACATATGCACAAAGCATATACACTATAATCTGATTCATACACTCTGTTTGCCCATCAGACTACTGCGGATGATCAGAACAATTCACATTCAAAATAACTTCCTCGTTGTAAACCATTCGGAATAAAGTAGGAAAACATGGCATTATAACAGCAGAAACCAGGGATTCATCGGCGCCCCGACATACCCATATCTGCATATGGAATAATCGACGTCTCGAGTTACCCATATCAACATAGAGTCATCAACGTCTCGATGAGTGACATATGTCCATCCGTAAACCTATCAGGTTGATTGTGTAAATCACCTAAAGTACGGAACTAGAGAAAGAAATGCCAACAAAGGAAGAATCCAAATTTCCTTATCCGAACACAACAAGATAAACTTGTTTGAACTCTAAAGAAAGAGATTTCAACAAGTGAAAATGCCGATGAGATTACCCTCATCAAAACATGCAGGCTATAGATAAAAGAAGTTTATCTAGAGAATGCCCACACTATAACTTCTAGTGAATTTAGAAAATAAGATTGTCTTTGAATGTTGAGATCAACATGCTAAGTGATGTAAGCAAAGCAACAATCTTGAGCCCAAATTATCCCATAAGATAATATATGTGAGGGATCACTAGCGTCCCATACCACCATGATACCACTCATACATATCTTAACAATTTGAAACTCCTTAGTATGTCGTCTAGGAAAATATGAATAAAATCCTGTATAAAAGGAATAAGATGGCCTTATCCAGACTTTCACATACTAAACCTGTCTCTATATACTTGAGAGACTACATCAAGGAATAACTCCTTCTGAGTACATCATTTAGAAAAGAAATTGAATTATTGGCGCCTTTCTAATGATAACTACCCAAAACACAATAAAGTTAGGGTAGAAAAATAACTCACCTAGATATATAAGCAACTAGGTATCCAAGTTGGAATATATATAAGAGTATAAGAAATATACTCTAAAATTATGTGCAAAAAACGAAGGCAAATGCTACCTTCAAAGCACATGTAATTATTCAAAAGATCAAAAGATCCTTATAAAACCATGGATAAAAGCATAGAAGCTCCTTCAATCCATAAATAACATAGTTGATCATAAAAAACAATGCATACCATCTAATGGACATTTAATCATGCCAAAAGAAGCATTAAAATTGGTGGTGGCCAACTCATCAATCCGGAGTATATGAACATTGTGTTGTTCAAATAAAACTCCAAAGTAAGAAAGTGAAACACATGTGTGTGACACTCAATGAAAAACCCTTAGACACAAGTGATCTAGGCAGCACCTGATGAGTCCATATAAAACTTGGAAAACATCCAATAAAATCCACCAAAACAAACCGATCAACTAACCCATGATAGA
Organism: Cibotium barometz; assembly: GCF_041138505.1. Lineage (NCBI taxonomy): Eukaryota > Viridiplantae > Streptophyta > Polypodiopsida > Cyatheales > Cibotiaceae > Cibotium > Cibotium barometz. The sequence continues at coordinate 20,264,252 of NC_141054.1, forward strand.
GGCTTAAGAAATTAAGCACCAACCACACTTTAATAAGTGCAAAATAAATTATCATGGAAAAGTGTCAAAGGTGAAATACACTTTGAACAAAAATTATAGCCATCAAAAGAAATTAAGGAACATGTCCAAAAAGAATGGCTAAACAATGGTAAAAAATCATGAATACATCGTTTAGAATTAATCCAAACATAAATATCCATTAATACGAGGTATAATCGTATTAATAATATGCGAATAACCCGCATCTATCTAATGTCAGCACGAGGAAACGTACTTCAACACTAAATAACCCTCGAAAATATTAAATTCTCGAGAAAAAAAAATTATCATGATTTTTTTCAAATTTTTTCTAATTTATAGGGTCTCAAAATATAATAATTTTGAATTCCACCAAACCTATCTCATGGCATTCCAAACCTATATTTTTCCAGAAAATTTTTAGCAATTAAATTTGCCAAAATACCATTGATATTTAAAAAATACCAATTTTTAGGATTTCTAAAAATAATTTCTAGAAATTTCCTAATTTTCCCTGAGAATCCCATCGTTCACGAAATTTCCAATTTCGCCCGACAATTCTCAAATCCAATGAAAATTTTTAATTTTAATGGATTTTTCTAATTTTCTGGTTCAAAAAATATATTTTAAAGGAATTTGAATGGTCACGGGCGCCCGAACGGACACACCACGTGCCAAACACCAACCCCACATTTTTCCAAAATTTAAAATAACCTTTGTCTAGTTTTCCACTAATTTTCAGAAATTTTTTGAAATTTTTAATCAACCCCGAACGCATTTAGAATACGAACGGTCAAAAAATTTCGGAATTCCAACGATTTTCCCGGAATACGGAAAGCCAAAAGTTTTGGGAAAATGAAAAGACAAAAAAATCGGAATGTGAAAGGTCAAAGGTTTCCGGAATACGGAAGGTCAAAAGTTTTTCCGGAATTCGGAAAGCCAAAAGGTTTCGGGAAAACGGAAAGCCAAAGGTTTTCCGGAAGATGAAAAGCCAAAATTTTTCAATAAAAAATTTCCAGGAATTTTCATGGATTTTTTTCCTCAAATCCCAAATTTTTCTGTAATTTTCAGGCTTTTTCCAAGCTTTTTTCTGAAATATATTCAAAAGCTTTTTTTTTAAATAAAAAACTCATTTTTTTTAAAAATGAAAAAAATATATATAAAATAAGCATTAAGGCTTTATGCCTTTTGATTTTTTTAGGGGGGGGGGGCGATTTTTTTCGCCGGCTGCAGCGCAGCCCCCCTCCCTCCCGTCGCCTGCGCATGACAGAGAGAGAGATAGAGAGTATAATTTCTCTCTTCTCCCCTCTCTCCTCCCTTTCCTCCTCTCCTCCAATCTCTTCCATTCTCTTTCCTCTCCCTTCTCTGCTAATCAGAGATTAGCTTAATGATTAATTAAGCTTTTTTAATTAAATCCTTAATCATAATTAACATTAATTATGATTAATGTTTAAAAAATTTCCTTTTTAAGAGAAATTTTATGGAAAAATGAAGGAAATATCAGATTTGAGAGACGGAGAGGACCCCACGCACACGGGAGAGAAATTTATGCATCAACACGCTGTCCCCTACTGAATTTCAGTAGCAAATTGACAGAAATTTGATCGCATTCCCGCGGAAAAAACCCGCAAAAAATGTATAAAAATACATTTTTAATCATAAAAATGCTCAAAAAATCCCTAAAAAATTAGGAAAAATTTCCTAAAAATTTTAGAAAATTATGGAATCCATTCTACCAACAACATTCACAATAAAATATGTGAATTTTGGTAAAAATTTCCATTAATGCTTATTTTAACCATTAAAAAATAAGGAAAAATAGCATTAACTCACGGTATTCCCCCGCAACGTCGATTCGTCCATTGAATTGAAGTACCACACGTTCCAATCACCATAACGATGATCCATGTGCATTTCATCAACACAAATCAACAAAAAATAACATTTTATTAGTAAATGTTAAAATTTACTAAAAAAAATCAACAATTAAATAGAGATAGCTCTGATACCACTGTTAAAACCCTAAGATCTCTCTAGATAATTGCTATGCATAAAACATGCATAAGTCAGGCATAAACTCAACCACCCAACCACCCCCGAGCCCAAGGGATGCACACATGAATAATGAATGAAATACATCATACCTCTACCTTGATGTCCCATACCATCAAGAGGTATAACACAATCCAATAGCATATAGCTATAGTGTGAAATGGTAGGTGAGTAGATATGGACCTCTACACAAGAGACCATAGCATAAGCCTCCAAGCCTCCAAGCTTCCAAGCCCCCTTGAGTGTGCCCCATGCCCCTATTATATAGGAGGGCCCTCAAGTGACTCTTGACTTTCCATTCCTCATGTGTGACCCTTGGATGCCTGACCCTAACCTTAAACCTTAAGGTTAGTCCTAACCCATGCTCCACTAGAGCTTGTTCCCATGCTCCCATGCTCACAAGCCTAATGTGGGTTAGCCTCCTAGTATATGCACACATAATGTGTATATAACATAGCACACATAATGTACATATAACACTTGGTTGGGCAATATTATTTTTGTAAAAGAGTTATTAAAATATAGATAAGTAAAGTATGAAATTTGAATAATTTGATTTTTAGGTTTCAGAGGTCAGTCACAACCCGGCACGGGCCTTCAAAGGAGAGCCTTGGCTTGGATGCACTTCTGAAGCTGAAACGAGAGTGCACTTATGACTTACTCCATGGAAACAGGTTCCTATAACAAGGGTTATCAGGTGAGAAGGGATTTGTTTTCAAGATATCTACCATTGAACCCACTTCAGGGTTGGATTTGGTGAATCGAATGCGATGGAACAGCTCTGGCATCCTGTGATATGCGTAGGTATACTTTGACCACACCTGACGAACATTAGATTGGGTGCCCATGGTTTGTCATGTGTATGATCCAAGGTAGCATATTATGAATGTAGAGTATAAAAGTAGTCAGTACTGGTCAAGTGTGCTACATCGTAAATGACTAGAGTTTTCATGCAGCATGAAGGATCTTCTAACAATTGCAACATGTGAAATGAAAAAGGAGGATATGGACACCCACCAATGTCTATTTTGGGAATGTATTAATAAAGTGATCGCAAACCATGGTTATGAAAGTGTAGATTTATTTGGTTTCATGGGGAAGACGAGGCTTAGGCTAACTAGAATGCAATTTGACATGTGTTAAATGGTGGGAAAAAAGCGTCCTACAGATAGGGAGAGGTCTTTCCTATTTCATTGGGAGAGGTCTTTCCTATTTCATTGGGAGTAGAGCATGGTCACCCACACAACAAAGTATGTGTGCATTACATCTCAATGAGAGTATGTGTGCGTTACATCTCAATGAGAGTATGTCTCCTATCAGTGACACTGCATTAGTGGAGGCTTGATTGATACACCAATGGTGGCACAATGAACATATGATGGATAGGAATATGTCAACAATGGACTCATGATTGAGCTAGTGGGAGGTGCACATAGAACATTGGGTTTTAGTCATGACAACAATAGAGAGAAAGATAGTCCAAATACTTGAAGAACAAACCTAGCAGAAAGCAATCATGGAAGTTGGCTTGCACAGGGGAAGCATATAGATGCAAGATTTCTCTTTACAATGCATGTACTACCGATATGGCAAATGCAATTTTACAAAGCACTAAGGCAGTCTCTTACTCTCAAGGAAAGTACATCATGAGAGGACCAAGCTTAGAGAAACTAAAAGAACGGTTGTCTACAAGCCCAGCCCAAGTGGCCTTAATAGTTAATCAAGAAACTGAAGAAACAAACATGTATAAGGCACCTACCCCTCTCACTGGGGTGAGACAAAGAAAGTGCACATCACAAGAGACTAGGCTATAGTCATTAATATTGATGATGAGGCCACGCATCGACCAAAGTATAACACATATGTATGAGACCGCAGTTGTTGGGAGGCCACAGAAGATCATTTTTAAGGACCATGATACAAGTAGTACTCCAGAAAGAATAACGGAAGTCACAGAGTGCAGTGTCATTAAGTGCAAGGTGAATGAAGCAATGTGGGAAATCCAAAGGACATGCATTGGCAGCAAGGTCACATATAGCAGAATGCCTTGTGGGGGTAAGAGGTGTGGGCAACACAGGACTTGCAACACAGGACTTGCAAAGGGTATACCTACACCATATTTTGAAGGCTATCGCAAAGCACCCTAATGGTCTCATTGGGGACAATGGATGTGGTTTTACCCTGACCACACGCTTCATTGCTATATTATGGACACCAACATAGATCCGAAGCCCAATCCACCACCAAGATATGGCCAGTTGATATAGGAACTAACCTTGTAGACGAGGAACTCTCTCTCTCTCTCTCTCATGATGCTCTCTAGTGATTATGTATAGAAGCTTATGTCTGGCGTACGCATAAAAAGGCGATATTGCAATGGAGACATGCTATGATATACACAATTCATCACTGATAAAGGTGTTGTAATTCTACTCCTAGGAATAAAGCGACTCAGAAGTCTAAAAATTCTGCAAGAAATTCTAAAATTTCAAGGTGAATGATTATAGAGTTAGACATGATGAATAACTCCTAGCCTTAAAACAAGATCATGGCTGGCGATATATTTTGCCTGAGTCTTTGATGCTGATTGGTATTGACGTTAATCACCCTCCGGAGAACCACATATGCTCATGTTGCTCTACTGGATCAGGAAAGTATAGATCCTCAAAGTGACGAGTGAGTCTCACTCTGCTTTCTCGGGTAGTAGCGCAATTGATGAGATTTTCGAAGGCAAAGGCGATCATATCCTGACTCTCGGAAAGTCCAGGAATGCTAGACAGATTTGGGGTATCCATCTAAAAATCCAGTTGAATTTATGAGTTTTCAATTTATGAATTCATTTCAAACATAACCTTAGCAAGTGAAAACATTATTTTTCAAATTTACTTTAAAATTTTAGGCAATTTCTACTGCTGTTTCATAAGTTCACAACAGTGCACTGATACCAGTTGTGAGACCCTCTCTACCCCCTCCGCACATCGGATTCCCGGTTGTTAGCACCGGAAGTAACCTCATCTTACGCGGGGCAGGGTTTCCCCCTCGGGGCCTCACCCTCGAATGTCCAGACACGAGACTAATCTGGTGGTCATTCCAAAACCGAAACCGGGAAAATTTTCCTTGTCCGAAAAACGAGGACGATTCCACTTTTTTTTATTTTCTTAACGAATTTTCTAACGGGGTCAAGAGACTAAACTATCCTTCACCTGATTAAACCAGATAGAAGGAAAACTATTACACACTTAACTTGAAGAAATCAACGCTTTTTTTCTAACCCAAACCAGGCACAGCCGTTGATCTAATCATTTGATAAGTCTTCAAGTTTTTATTTAACTAGTCGAGTTCTAAGTGTATTCCTATTATTCAATTTCATTATTAAAACTCCACTGATTTTTTACTTTCTAAGTGTATTCCTATTATTCAATTTCATTATTAAAACTCCACTGATTCTAGCCTAACCCCAGTCGGCCCATGGGTTAGCCACCACCCAACCACTGGAATCCGTAGAACCAGACAATTACGCACCCACCCATAATTGAATGCCTTTCTTAACTTTTGTTTTTAAATACAGATACGCACACACTCTTCTTTAAAACCTTAACTTATAAAACAATCCATTGACAAACAATTATGGTTTACAGATGTCATAACTCAAAAATTCCATCCAGTCTCTTGTTTATCAAAAACAGAATCACTTTGGACTCTTTGTTGAGACCATCTTGTCAGCAACAACGAGATCCAATAATGGATTACAATAATCATTCATTCATCATACAATATTCCACGACATACGCATGGGTATCCTAGGCACCGCGAGCGCGTGCATTGCCTGGTTAGAACCCTCCAAGATCCTCCTTAGGTATCCTGGCACTTCACTGAGGGACCGCTTCGTTGGCCCTCATCCATCGTACCTGAAGTGCACCACTTTAATCGTACCGAGGCTGGTCAAGACCTGGGCAGGCTTTGCCACGTGAGCTGTCCTTTGAACACTCCCCGTGAGTTGTTGAAATCAAACTTCCCTTAGAAAAACACATACCAAATGCTCCCTCCAGTATTCTGGCATAAGACAGTCCTTTAAGGAAAACAGGGTTTCTATATGTAAGTTTTCAGTTTAATTCTCTTTTGAATACAATGAGTATATCTTAAATCAATATCCCCAAAGCTTCTTGATCGTAATTCTGAATTCCATAATAGAATTTCTCGAATTCTATAACCTTGATCCACAAATCAATTCAAAGAGTCTCAAACTTAGTTTTAGGTTTGGCGGGACTGGTCACATCTTCTTTCCTCGAAACTGACGAAAGAGTTTGGTCTTGGTTATAGTCTGATTCAGGGTTCGAGTCTGATAAAAAAAATTTCTGAACTATCTTTCTCGAAAAGGGGGTGACATTTCAGTTACTATTTTACTGAATTTCTTTCTTTGAGTATTCACTTAACTGATTTCTAAATTAATTACAAATTTTGATGAGGAATAAATTAATAATTTATCTAAATATTTCAACTTCGATAGATTTTTTGAATTTTCTCTTTATAATCCGAGTGAATATAAAATGATAGAAATTTCTCTCTCAGAGTATTTACTTATACATTTATCAAATACTCATAGAAATTAAACATAGAATTAAAGAGAATTTTAATTTTGATATAAAAATTCTTTATGCATCTGTTTATGCATAAAAATCAACTTCAATGGGAATAACACTTTTATATAAAAGAAAATCCTTTTATGCATCTATTTATGCATAAAATCAATTTTAATAGGAATAACACTTTTGAAATAAAAAGAATTTCTTCATGCATCTATTTATGTCTAAAAATTAAAATATTAAAAATTTGAATATTCTCTCTCTAGAATATTTTCTCTCTCTAGGTTAAAACAGTTAGAAACAAGGTCTTTATATTTCTGAAGAGGGATTGATTACATGGGAATATGCTGGACATTTTGTGAGGCTGGGGAGGAATCTTACAAAATCTATGTGGCCCGAGACCACGTAGATAGACTTCCACCTTATCATCATCATCTACTAAAATGCCAATAGATGCAAGGGATTCCACAATACCCTTGATCTTCAATGCAGTCATTCACAAACATACTCTTTTTCTCCACAATATGAAGTTCATTCTTCAACTGTATCTTTCGTGCCTTGGTATTCGTTTCATATAGTTTTACCAAGGTGTCCCATGCCTCCTTGGGGGACTTGGCATCCTGTATGTGCCCAATCATGGTGTCCTTTATACTGATAGAGAGCCAATATATAACTTTCCTGGCTCCTTGGTTCCAATCCTTGAAGTCTTTCACATCTGCAGAAGCAGTCGGATTGATCTCCGGTATCTCCTGTGCCTCTTCATGCTCACCTTCTATGTAGTCCCAGCAGTAACCCTTTCCCATTAGGAAATTTGTCAACCTGAACCTCCAAGGATGGAAGATGTCCTTGTCAAGCTTCTCAGCAACAATTTGGTTTATGCCATCATTTGACATCTTGCCAGACATACAAATTTACCAAAAATAGCACTCTGGTTTTGTCTTGCACAAACTGTTGTATTTTCTATAGCGATACTGTACTACACTCAAATGTCACAACAACTAGTGACCTCAATGTGCATACATACACCCAATGGCAACTATTGACCTCCTTGCAGCACACACAATGTCTGCACAACCAATCTGTCTTCCTACAGTTCTTAAAACAGAGTTCTGCAAGGAATCGATGACTTACCCGCAGTGCTCGAAATCGCCTGCTTTCTGAAAAACGGAGGTCCTAACGCGTCCGAAACGCGTTTTCAACGCCCGAAAAATTCAGTCCAATAGGAGCTTTACCCCCTATTGAAAATGAAATTCATGGTGAACAATCAATAGACGATGCAACTAATAATCAATATGAGCACCATGAGGACCATGTTGATAATACCTCTACATCTTCTTCAAGTAGTGGAATAGGACTTTGTATTGATATAGGACACATCAAAATGATGGATTTAGATATAGACCAATTGGCATGCATGGATTTATTGCAAGATGGGTTTAATGATGGTACAAATTAAATATATATCATCATAACATATGTACACTCTGATCGGTTTGTATAACTATTTGATGATTTTGTTGTTTTATTTCAAAAATATTTAGATATTTGTCAAGATTTTTGGGTTTTAATTTATTTTAAGTTTTTATTTCCACTCAATTTCAACACTCTGTTGTTTTTCTCAACGTCGATGCTTATAACGGCGCTTATAGAACAACATTTTTACGTCGTTGAGCAACGACGGTTAACTAGTGGCGCTAATAATGACGCTTATAGTGGCGTAATGTTAAACACCATAAAAAATGCATTATGTTGTAGTGTCTCTCTCTCTTTGTCTCTCTCTCTCTCTCTCTCTCTCTCTCTCTCCCCCTCCATCTCCGCCCACTTCTCTCTCTCTCCCTCCCCCCTCTGTCCCTCTTCTCCCTCTCTCCCTCCCTCCTCTGTCTCTCTTATCTCTCTCTCCTCTCTCCCTCCTCTCTCACTGTCTCCTCTCTCTCTCTCTCTCTCTCTCTCTCTCTCTCTCTCTCTCTCTCTCTCTCTCTCTCTCTCTCTCTCTCTCTCTCTCTCTCTCTCTCTCTCTCTCCACTGCCTACGTGGACAACGTAGTCCATGTGGTAGCTGCATGTGTAATGCCCAAGCTTGAGCATCTATACCCTATCACTCTGGCTCTATGCTTGTCATCTTGATTTACCATTTTATGTGAGGAGATGTATATCATTTGCAGAGTTCATAGATACATTTGGCACATCGCGGCTTCAACCTCTAGATCCTTCTTCACCGACATCAAGCTATGATGACACATTATTTTCATGTCATTTATGGATGTTTGAGCTTGAGATGTTGTTGCGCCTAGCCAGTTTACTTATTTGATGAGGGGGATGTCCATGCCAGATGGTCGAGACGTTCTCCACATGGTGATTTTGTTGAGGATCTATGTGGTTATCATGACAGGGATGGTTTAACATTGCTTGCATGGGATGACATTGCTTGCATTGGGGAGCCTTGTTCACGTGAAGGTCGCCATTGCGCACACAGTTCGGAACCTGCAGCCCGCGACATAGTCATCGTTTGTGCACGGTACACAGCGATCCAATCTAATTCTGTAAAATTCCTCTCCCAACCCCTCATGATGTCCAAATTCTCCCCTTGTAGTCAAATCCCTCTTCAGAAATATAAAAGATCTTGTTTCTACCTGTTTTGGCCTAGAGAGAGAATATATTCTAGAGAGAGATTATTCAGATTTTGGAAATTTTTGGATGAAAAAATATCTCTTCATATTTAAATAAGTTCCCTCGAAACAGAAGTTCAAATAGATTTTCAGAAGGTGCATTCGAAATAAATTATAATTTGTTCAAGAGGCCTTATCCTAGGGGTCAAGATTTTTTTGAAATTTTAAATTAAGGTTCCTATGGACCAATAAGATTCATCCAAATGTAGGGAGGAGATAAATAGAAGAATACAAGGAAAACCCCCCAAAAATGAGTAAATACTCACATAAGATGAAGAGTTGACTAAGGACAAGGTTAATAGTTAAAAAAGAGAGATATTTAGAAGAAATGATGCATTTTTTAAACCTCAGTATAGGGGAATTCCCCTCATGAAGGAGGCACCTATTTCACATGTGTGGGAGAGTTTTAAACTCCCAAAGAAATGATGCATTTTTGACACCTCAGTATGGGGGAATTTCCCTCATGAAGGATGCGCCTATTTCACATGTGTGGGAGAGTTTTAAACTCCCAAATAATGAGATATTTTTATCTCTCCTCTCTCCTGTTTCAACTAGAACCAAAAAGTGGACTAAAGTGATCCAAAAATGGTCAAAAATTGACCAAACTGATCTGGAAAATTCTAGAATCAGTTGGCTTGGTTAGAAGCTCACTTTTTCCTATAAATAGAAGCCTTCCCCTTTGTTGAAGCTTAATAGTGTTTTTGCACTGTTACCTGCTTCTCCCAAGAGCCAAAAACTGTGAATTTACTCACATAATTCATTAGTTTTTGACCTTCCCTCTTCTAAAGATTGGTGGCCACTCTTGTTTCAAACAAGAGTAGATCCCTCAAACCATCAAGCCAAAGAAAAGCTCTCAAATCCCTTTGTAAGTTGGAGATTCTTCTCTTCTCTATTCTATTTTATGGTTTTTATGATTTTTGTCTTCTCTAAAATGAATATGATGTTATGCCTCATTGAACAAAGGCATTCCCCTCTCTTCTTTAGTAAATCCAACCATTCTTTATCCTAGATGAATGATTAATGGATAAAATCAAGTTTTTCATAATGTTTCTCTTAAATAAGTAGAAAATGTTTATATTAGAATGATTTAAATACTCTTGGTAAAATTCTAATTAATTTTAGAGAGTTAAAATCTGAAAAATAGTTAGCCATAGGAGGTTATGGTGGAATTTTCTAAAATTGTGTAAAATAAGTTTTATTTTTTATTCAAAAAGAGTAATTCCCATCGTATATGTATTTTTAAAGTGTTATTTTTCATCCTAGGTATATAGAAAAATGCATACTAAAAATATTTTATTAAAAAAGTGTTACTTTCTTTAGAATTAAATTCTATGCATAGAAGGAAGCATATTGAAATTGTTATTTTGATTATAAAAGTGTTATTTTCATCATAAATGATTTTTATGCATAAATCGATGCATAAAAGAAATTCTTTTATATTAAAAGAGTGATTTTCATTATAAATGATCTGTATGCATAAAAATATGCATAAAAGATTTTTTTATATTAAAAGAGTGATTTTTATCATAAATGATTTGTATGCATAAACATATGCATAAAAGATATTTTTTATATTAAAAGTGTCATTTTCATCATAAATGATTTTTATGCATAAATGGATGCATAAAAGAAATTCTTTTATATTAAAAGAGTGATTTTCATTATAAATGATTTGTATGCATAAACATATGCATAAAAGATTTTTTTATATTAAAAGTGTGATTTTCATCATAAATGGATTTTATGCATAAATTAGATGCATAAGAAAAATTCTTTTATTCTAAAAGTGTAATTCCTACTAAGTTGGATTTATGCATGGAAAGATGCATAAAGAATTTAATTTAATCCAGAAAGTGTTATTCTCATTAATTTTGATTTTATGCATAAATAGATGCATAAAGAATTTTATTTTTATTCCAAAAGAGTTATTCTTATCAATTTTGATTTTATGCATAAATAGATGCATAAAGAGTTTTATTTTTAATTCAAAAGAGTTATTTTCATCAATTTTGATTTTATGCATAAATAAGATGCAAAAAGAATTTTATTTTTATTCCAAAAGAGTTATTCTTATCAATTTTGATTTTATGCATAGAAAGATACATGAAGAATTTTATTTTTAATTCAAAAGAGTTATTTTCATCAATTTTGATTTTATGCATAAATAGATACATAAGAGACTTATTTTTATTTTGAAAGTCTCATTAAAATGGCATTTATGCTTAGTAAAATGCATAAAATATTTATTTTTATTTCGAAAGTATTATTTTCATTGAAATTAAATTTATGCATAGGTAGATGCATAAAATATTTATTTTTATTCGAAAGTATTATTTTTATTGAAATTGAATTTATGCATAGATAGATGCATAAAAGATTTATTTTTATTTTTATTTTTATTTTTTTTTAAAAGTATTATTCTCATTAAAATGGAATTTATGCATAGTAAAATGCATAAAAGGTTTATTTTTAATTCAAAAGTGTTATTTTTCTTAAAACTGAATTTATGCTTAAATAGATGTTTAAAAGGATTTTTATAAAAGTGTTATTCCTACTAAAGTTGTCTTTATGCCTAATTAGATTCGTAAAGAATCTTTAGATCAAAAAAATTAAACTTCTCTTACATTCTATAAATAGATGTGATGAGATGTGATAGAAATCCGATAGATGTAAATGGATGGATGGAAGTGATGTGAATCAGATAAATGTAAATGGATGAATGTGGATGTGGATGCATGAATGTGGATGTGGATGTGGATGTATGAATGTGGAATGTGGATATCCATGTATGAATGTGGAATGTGGACGTGGATGTATGAATGTGGAATGTGGATATGGTTGTATGAATGTGGAATGTGGATATTGATGTATGAATGTGGAATGTGGATGTGGATGTGAATGTATGAATGTGGGATGTGAATATGGATGTATGGATGTGGATGTGGATGTGGATGTATGAATGTAGATGTGGATGTGGATGTATGGATGTGGATGTGGATGTGAAAATGGATGTATGGATGTGGATGTGGATGTATGGATGTGGAAGTATGGATGTAGATATGAAATGTGGATGTGCATGTATGAATGTGGATGTGGATATGGATGTGGATGTATGGATGAAGATATGGAATGTGGATGTGGATGTATGAATGAGGATGTGGATATGGATATATGAATGTGGATGTGGAAATGGATGTATGGATGTGGATGTGGATGTGGAAATGAATGTATGGATGTGGATGTGGATATGGATGTATGAATGTGGATGTGGATGTATGGATGTGGATATGGATGTGCATGTATGAATGCGGATGTAGAATTGGATGTATGGATGTGGATATACGAATGTGGATGTGTATGTGCAATAATGAATTCGAATGTGTATGTGAAATGATGAGACGTCGATATGAGTGAATGGATGAGATGTGATGAACATGTGAATTGGGATGTGACTAAATGATATGTGATGTGAATGAATCTGATGTGATGAGATGGAAAATGATGTGATTAGATGAGAATGAGTACACATATGATGTGATTGGATGAGAATGAGTACACATATGAGATGGAAAATGATGTGATTGGATGAGAATGAGTACACATATGAATGGAATGTGGAATAAGTAATGTGGACTGATGAGGGATAATGTGGAAAGACAAGAGTTCATTATAGAAACTGTATTTGTGACCTGTTTGTAAATGATTGTTTTATGTCAAGAATGCTGGGGAAGCATTTTGACCGTCTTGTGATTAAGGTCGTGGAGACCTAACTGATAAAGTTGCAACAGCTGACAGAGAGTCAACGGAGGACGTCTCGCGTAGCATGGTCGGTCGAGGTCTTGACCAGCCTCGGTTCGATTTAAATGATGGTGAGCTTCCAGTATGGTGGATGAGGGACCAAGGAAGCGGCCTATGAGTGAAGTGCTAGGTGACCTGCGAAGGATCCTAGAGGGTGTTGACCATACAGTGTGCTCGGGCTCTGGGTCGTCGAAGATACCCACACGTGCATCGTGGAAGATATTGGAACAAGGAGTAAGAGTTGTTTTCTGAAATCGAGTATGGATCTGGTTGATTGACCTTGCTGGTTCTCAGCTGATGAGTCCATAGCTCTCTTATATGGATCTGTTGGTTGATCTTGCTGATCTTCAACGAGGATTCCATCTTGATTTTTATAAGTGAATAATTGCCGGGTACTATGAGCTAGGAACTATCGAAAAGGCCCCAAAGTGAACAGGTGGTGAGCGTTCTGGTTGCCAATGATGCCATAGATACTCCGATGAAGGAATGATTGGAAATTAAGATTCAACCGGATACTTGGAAGTTTATGATCAGTAACACTATGATTTTATTAAATGACTGATTTAAATACAGTTGAATCTGGGAAAAAGGCAATTTCATATTGGGTGTGTAAGTGGTGTGACTGGAGTTAAATTTGCTTGAAAATCCGGCTAGGGGGCCTGGGAACTCTTTTCCCTGGTACCCAGGACAAAACCTAACCAAATTCCTAATGGGATCCCATCACTACAGTGGTTAGGCGCTAGCCCATGGAACTGGATGGGGTTCGGCTGGACTGATGGATCCGTAAATCGAGACTCAATTTCTATTTAGTTCGATAGATGAAGTAAATTCCAGACAAAAATTGTTCTATGGAAAAGAATCAACGGCTGTGCCTCTCAATGAGGAAAAAAGTGTTGGTCTCTATGATCCAAGTACAGTCTTTTTCCCTAATCTGACTATGGGACTTACGGGTTCAGTCAGATGAGCTCAGTTAGTTAAGGCTTTTGACTACGTTAGGAAAAAGTTATCCTGGTGGAATCGCTCGTGCTTTCCGAGCAAAGGAAGTTTTTCCAGGTTCGGTTTTGGAAAAACCGATGGATTAGTCTCTTGTCCGGATATCCGTGGGCGAGGCCCCGTGAGTGTGGGACCCTGCCCCGTGCAAGAAGTGTTACTTCCGCTGCTAGCATCCCTAAAATTATTGCGCCGTGGAGACAGGGATCTTACAGTTGGTATCAGAGCTATTTGTCTAATGAGGATCAACCGAGAAGCCAAATATGTCAAAAATTTATCAAGAAGCACTAAAAGAGTGTAATTGTGTGATGAAATTCATACAATTTGATATTCAAACTGAAATTTATAAAATTGGTAATTGGGTTTTCAGATGGAGGTACCGTAATTGTATGGAATCCTTGACTTGCTTGAGACCTAGACATGATGGTATTTACCTTATAGTTCCAAGAACCGTGACTACTCGTATATACCGAGGGTATAACTGCAGCTCTTACTGGCAATATATACGAGTAAGTCTAAGACTTGAAATTATAAGCATTAATGCTATCTAGATGATAAATTCAAATGTGGTTGATATGATTTTTAAATTTTGGTTGAGAATTGATGAGTTGATTTGGATTCTGATTGAAAAATGATGATCCCTGAAATTTGGTTGAAATGTAATAAGCTAAGCAAAACCGCAATAAGGATGAATGGGACGAGTCCCTGTGATGATGTTCTTAACTGGAATGACATTAATGACTTCAGCCAATCACTATGAGATTAGTGGATTGTGCTAGCAGATTGCTACTGTTAACTTTTGTCCAGTGGATCAAGTTAAGGGATAATAAATTAAAAATCTAAAAAATTAAAATCCCTATGGAGGACTGTTCAGATGGAAAAAATTAGTCTGATGGACCATTATTGTGTTAAAGATATGAAGGAGATATTCTGAATGAATTGTTAAAACTGATAATGCGTTCTATATGAGTATCTTTATCCCTTGATTCTGTGTGGGGAGCCGACCTACTTAGAGAACCCCGGAATCAGTTGAATCAAAAATCGGATTGAATCATAAATAAAGAGACTTAACAAGAATTTTCGTATTGATAGGAACATGGATCGAGGTCGTCGTGGTAGAAATGTTAACCCCCAACTCGATGAAGAAGAGCTCGACCTGGATGTTCGTAAAACTCTTCATAGTTCGCAGCCTGGACCTTTCAAGGGTGAAGGGGAAAACTTGGGCGAGGCTGTGGAGAAGTGGATGGAATCAATGGAAGAATACTTCGATGTCACCGGGTACAATGAGAAGAGCAAAATGGCTCTTGCAAGGCTGAAGATAGTGGAGACAGCTAGAGTGGCATGGAGAAACCACTACAAGACAAACCGTCTCGACTGAAATAACCAAACCTGGATTGATCTCAAAATTTACCTAAGGACGAGGTTCTATCCTCCCGGCTTTTTAGAAACAAAGATGAACGAATTCTTAGAGTTAACCCAGGGGAGTAGAACTATTGAAGCATATCACCGAGCATTCGCCCTCCTCCTCAAATACTCACCTCCACTGGATGAAGAAAAGTTGATGGCCAAGTTCATTCGACGAGACTGAACGAACCTTCGAACATCCTGGTGAAGAATGCCAAGCCAGCTTCCATGGCCGAAGCAGTTCGAATGGCGAAGGATTTCGCCAAAACCTTTGATGTCAAAGTCCCGCCAAAGCCAGCACCATCACCTTTCAAAAGGTTTTTATTCCCGGAAGATGATTCCAGCCTTACTCTGCCTAACAGACATTAGGGTCAAACCCAGGATATGGGAAGTCCGAGAATGGAAGAAATGTCCTTTTCCTGAAACTCAATTCCCTGGATTTCAACTTCAGAAGTTCCACCCTTGAACAAGAGAGTGAAAAGCTATAACTGTCAAGGATTTGGACATCACAGTATGGATTGCCCAACTCCTTTTGGATCAAGGTTTTTCAGGACAGGGAAATCAGGGATCAAGATTCCAGACTCCACAACCCCTTCCTTCCAAAGTAATCAGGAGGATCAAGATTCCAGACTCCAGACCCTTCCTTCCAGAGTAATCAGGGTTCTATCCGCCAAAATCAGGGAAATCCCAGAGGTAGACCCTCTATCCAACCTGCACTTTCAATCCAAAGTAATGCAAGACCTCCACCTTAGAATAGGGGAAGTCAAAGAGAGTTTTTCCCAAATCGGCCGTCCACTTCCAAGGCAATAACGCTGGAAGTGATTGAAGAAGAAGAAGATGATGAAAGAGATCATACTCCACTTGCTGTGAGATGAGGACATCTCGCATTTTTTAAGTGGGATAGAATGTAAGATTCCTCCTCCAGTCCCTCATGATGTTCAAATTCTCCCTCTGTAGTCAAATCCCTCTTCAGAAATATAAAAGGTCTTGTTTCTACCTGTTTTGGCCTAGAGAGAGAAAATATTTTAGAGAGAGATTATTCAGATTTTGGATATTTTTGGATGGACAAATATCTCTTCATATTTAAATAAGTTTCCCCGAAATAGAAGTTCAAAAAAAAAAGATTTTCACAAGGTGCATTCGAAATAAATTATAATCTGTTCAAGAGGCCTTATCCTAGGGATCAAGGATTTTTTTGAAATTTTAAATTAACGTTCCTATGGACCAATAAGATTCATCCAAATGTAGGGAGGAGATAAATAGAATAATAAAAGCAAAACCCCCCAAAAATGAGTAAATACTCACATAAGATGAAGAGTTGACTAAGGACAAGGTTAATAGTTGAAAAAGAAAGATATTTAGAAGAAATGATGCATTTTTGACACCTCAGTATGGGGGAATTCCCCTCATGAAGGAGGCACATATTTCACATGTGTGGGAGAGTTTTAAACTCCCAAATAATGAGATATTTTTATCTCTCCTCTCTCCTGTTTCAACTAGATCCAAAAAGTGGACTAAATTGACCCAAAAATGGTCAAAATTTGACCAAACTGAACTGAAAAATTCTAGAATCAGTTGGCTTGGTTAGAAGCTCACTTTTTCCTATAAATAGAAGCCTTCTCCTTTGTTGAAGCTTAATAGTGTTTTTGCACTGTTACCCTGCTTCTCCCAAGAGCCAAAAACTGTGAATTTACTCACATAATTCATTAGTTTTTGACCTTCCCTCTTCTAAAGATTGGTGGCCACTCTTGTTTCAAACAAGAGTAGATACCTCAAACCATCAAGCCAAAGGAAAGCTCTCAAATCCCTTTGTAAGTTGGAGATTCTTCTCTTTTCTATTCCATTTTATGGTTTTTATGATTTTTGTTTTCTCTAAAATGAATATGATGTTATGCCTCATTGAAAAAAGGCATTCCCCTCTCTTCTTTAGTAAATCCAACCATTCTTTATCCTAGATGAATGATTAACGGATAAAATCAAGTTTTTCATAATGTTTCTCTTAAATAAGTAGAAAATGTTTACATTAGAATAATTTAAATACTCTTGGTGAAATTCTAATTAATTTTAGAGAGTTAAAAATTGAAAAATGGTCAGCCATACAAAGGAGGTTATGGCAAAATTTTCTAAAATTGTGTAAAATAAGTTTTTTTTAATTCAAAAAGAGTAATTCCCATCGTATATGTATTCTTAAAGTGTTATTTTTCATCCTAGGTATAGAAAAATACATACTAAAAATATTTTATTAAAAAATTATTACTTTCTTTAGAATTAAATTCTATGCATAGAAGGAAGCATATTGAAATTGTTATTTTGATTATAAAAGTGTTATTTTCATCATAAATGATTTTTATGCATAAATGGATGCATAAAAGAAATTCTTTTATATTAAAAGAGTGATTTTCATTAAAAATGATTTGTATGCATAAACATATGCATATATTAAAAGAGTGATTTTCATCATAAATGATTTGTATGCATAAACATATGCATAAAAGATATTTTTATATTAAAAGTGTTATTTTTATCATAAATGATTTTTATGCATAAATGGATGCATAAAAGAAATTCTTTTATATTAAAAGAGTGATTTTCATTATCAATGATTTGTATGCATAAACATATGCATAAAAGATTTTTTTATATTAAAAGTATGATTTTCATCATAAATGGATTTTATGCATAAATTAGATGCATAAGAGAAATTCTTTTATTCTAAAAGTGTAATTCCTACTAAGTTGGATTTATGCATGGAAAGATGCATAAAGAATTTAATTTAATCCAGAAAGTGTTATTCTCATTAATTTTGATTTTATGCATAAATAGATGCATAAAGAATTTTATTTTTATTCCAAAAGAGTTATTATTATCAATTTTGATTTTATGCATAAATAGATGCATAAAGAATTTTATTTTTAATTCAAAAGAGTTATTTTCATCAATTTTGATTTTATGCATAAATAAGATGTATTGTGAGATCCCTGTTCCCACCGAGCAACAGATTCGGGATACTAGCAACGGAAGTAGCACTTCTCACACGGGACAGGGGTCCCACATTCGGAGCCTTGTCCACGGATATCCGAACAAAAGACTAATCCGCCGGTTTTTCCAAAACCGAACCCGAAAAAACTTCCCTTATCCGGAAAGCACGGGCGATTCCTCCAGGATAACTTTTTACTCTAACGTAGTCAAGACCATTAGTGATCAAATTGATCCGACTGCACCTATAAAGATATTCGGCCAGATCAAGGAAGAAACTTGCACTTGGATCATTGGGATCAACGCTTTTTTTCCCGTCAAGAGGCACAGCCGTTGATTCCTATCCATAGAACAATTACTATCTGGGATTTACTTCATCTATCGTAATAACAGAAATTGAGTCTCGATTTACGGATCCATCAGTCCAGCCTAACCCCATCCAGTCCCATGGGTTAGCCAACCGCCCAACCACTGTAGTGATGGGATCCAATTAAGAATTTGGTTAGGTTTTGTCCCGGGTACCAAGGAAAAGAGTTCCAAGGCCCCCTAGCCAGATGTTCATGCAAAAATAAAACTAGTCACACCACTTACACACCCAATATGAAATTGCCTTTTCACATATTCAACCAGTTTTAAAACAATCCTTTAATAAAACCATAGTATCACTGATCACAATCTTCCAATTTATCCGGTTGATTCATAATTTTCCATCATTCCTTCATCAGAGTATCTATGGCATTATTGGCAACCAGAACGCTCACCACCTATCCACGCAGGGGTCTTTTCAATAGTTCCTAGCCCATAATACTCGGCAATATAATCACTTATAAAAATCAAGATGGACTCTCGTTGAAGATCAGCAAGATCAACCAACAGATCCATATAAAGAGCCATGGACTCATCCATTGAAGACCAGCAAGGTCAATCAACCAGATCCATGCTCGGTTTCACAAAACAACTCTTACTCCTTGTTCCAATATCTTCCTCGACGCACGCATGGGTATCCTAGGCGACCCAGAGCCCGAGCACCGTATGGTCAGCACCCTCTAGGATCCTTCGCAGGTGACCTAGCGCTTCACTCATAGGCCGCTTCCTTGGTCCCTCATCCACCGTACCGGAAGCTCACCATTTTAATCCAACCGAGGCTGGTCAAGACCTCGGCCGACCTTGCTACTACGCGAGACGTCCACCATTGACTCTCCATCAGCAGTTGCAACTTTATCAGTTAGGTCTCCACGACCTTAATCACAAGACGGTCAAAATGCTTCCCCAGCATTCTTGACATAAAACAACCATTTACAAACAGTTTACAAATACAGTTTCTATATAAACTCTCATTTTTCCACATTATCCCTCATCAATCCACATTACTTATTCCACATTCCATTTATATGTGTACTCATCCCATCACATCATTTTCCATCTCATCACTTCAGATTCCTTCACATCACATATCATATATTCACATCCATACATATATCCACATCCACATCCACATTCACATCCATGCATCTATTTTCACATCCACATCTACATGCACATTCACATCCATACATCCACATCTATATGCGTACATTCACATCTACATGCATACATCCACATCCACATTTATACATCTACATCTACATGCATACATCCACATCTACATGCATACATCCACATCTCCATGTATACATCCACATCCACATTCACATTCACACCCATACATCTACATCTACATGCATACATCCACCTCCACATTCACATCTACATCTATACATCTACATCTACATGCATACATCCACCTCCACATTCACATCCACATCTATACATCTACATCTACATGCATACATCCACATCTCCATGCATACATCCACATCCACATTCACATTCACATTCATACATCTACATCTACATGCATACATCCACATCTACATCCATGCATCTACATCCACATCCATACATCCACATTCACATTCACATCTACATGCATACATCCACCTCCACATTCACATCCATAATCTCACCCTATCACAACCCATATACATCTTATCCCATCACATACATTTCTTACCTCATCCCATACACATCCTATCACTTCTTAACTCATCTTATCACATCCTAACTCATCTCATATGCATCTTATCACATCTTATCACTTCCCATATCTTTTATGCATACCTCTATGCATGAAATTCAATTATGCTAAAAGTAACACTTTTATAATAAAATATTCATCTCTTATGCATACCTCTATGCATGAAATTCAAATATGCTAAAAGTAACTCTTTTATAATAAAATATTCATCTCTTATGCATACCTCTATGCATGAAATTCAATTATGCTAAAAGTAACTCTTTTATAATAAAATATTCATCTTTTATGCATACCTCTATGCATGAATTTTAAATATGATAAAAGTAACACTTTTATATTAAAATAATAATCTTTTATGCATACCTCTATGCATGAAATCTAATTATGATAAAAGTAACACTTTTATATTAAAATAATAATCTTTTATGCATACCTCTATGCATGAAAATCAATTATGCATAATATAAAAATCAATTTCTCTAGGCTTACAATGAATATCTTTCAATTAATCTAGGATGATAATTCCTAGAATATGGTAGGAAGTCCTCTTTTCATGATTTGAATGAAAATATTTTATGCGTAATTTTTATAAAAATTTTGCCATAGCTCCGCTGCTATGACTGATAAATCTCAATTTTTCTAAGGGATAAAGCTTATCATTAAGGAAATAATTAGAATGATCCCCAATTGGATCATTAACCCATAATGGATTGAATCATCAATATTCATAAACTAAAAGCATAGGGAAAGCCATTAATTTGGTCTTAAGCATAGATTAATCTTGGATTAAGAAAAAGCTTTATGAAAAGCTTCATTTGGATTGAGAATAGGTCATGAGTATGACCATTTCTTTAGTGAGAGAGAGAGAGATATTACATAAAAACCATTAGAATTAATCATAAATGTAAATTTATGTAATTCTTTTCTATCATTCATTAATTACTTCAATAGCATTCAAAAACCATTCCAATTAAGCTTCTCAAGCTTGAGAGGGGTTGAGAAGAGAGAAACATTGAGAGATTATAGAAAAGCTCAAAATTCACCACTTACCTTACAAATTGCTTGATTCTTTGTTCACGGTAGAGGCCCCCAACCAATCAATTGGTTTAGTATGTTGATGGAGCCACCAATGGAGATTGAAGAAAGAGAGAAGCTCCAGTTTCTTACAAATTGGAGAGAATTTTAGAGAATAGTAAATATTAGCATTATTTCAGCATAGTTCTAGAATAGTAAAATTCTCCTACTTTTTTTCAAGGATTCATGTTCTATTTATAGGAGAGGGAGGCTCTAACCAAAGCTAATTGATTTCTAGAATTTTCCAATTTCAGTTTGGTTGAATTTGGACTAGATTTGGACCTAGTTTGGTTCCTTTTTGATTCGGTTTGGTTCCTTTTTTATTTGGTTTGGTTCAAGAGAGAGGAGAGATAAAAATATCACATTATTTTTTAGTTTAAAACTCATTCAAGCATTGGAAATATGCACCTCCTTTAATGGACTCCCCTTCCTTACATATGTATCAAAATGGAATCATTATACCCAAAATATCTCATATTTTTAATATTGCTCATAGTTTTTTACTAATTTTCAACTTTTCATCTTATGTGAGCATTTACTCATTTTTGGATACCCAAAATATCTCATATTTTTAATATTTCTCATAGTTTTTTACTAATAAACCTTATACATTTTCAACTCTTCATCTTATGTGAGCATTTACTCTTTTTTGGATACCCAAAATATCTCATATTTTTGATATTACTCATAGTTTCTTACTAATAGACCTTGTACATAGTCAACTCTTCATCTTATGTGAGCATTTACTCATTTTTGGGTATCTTCTTTTACAAAATTGGATTTATCTCCTCCCTACACATGGATTGATGCTATTGGCCCCCATAGGAACCTTAATTGGACCATAATCCAAAAATTTCTGAAAATCTAGACCCTTAGGCTAAGGTCCTTTATACCCATTTCCAAGTAATTCCAATTGCACATTGGAAAGTTCTTTTTGAATTTCTATTTCAGGGGAACTTATTTTAATAAGATGAGATAATTTTCTATCCAAAAATATTAAAAATCTGAATATTCTCTCTCTAGAATATTTTCTCTCTCTATGTCAAAACAGGCAGAGACGAGATGTCTTATAATTCTAAAGAGGGAATTGATTACAGGGAAAGATGCTGGATATCTTGAGAGGCTGGGGAGAAATCTTACATTCTCTCCCACTTGAAAAATGCGAGATATCCTCATCTCGCAAACTTGGGATAATTTCGCAAGATGCACGAATATGAGACTTAGAGAAAAATTAATTAAGATTAACCACAAAAAAAAAAGTCTCAAAGAGAGTAAGATTCGAGATAAGAACAAGATTTAAACTTTATTCATTCTTGAAACATATACAGTAAAGATAGAAGAACTCTTTACACTTCCATAAGCCCGTCCATCATATGATCACAAAAGCAGCACTCACAAGTTGCGCACGTTGTCGTGAAGTGTGCGGAGTAGCCAGGAAAGTACAAAACTTCTAGCTGTGAGAGTGAATGTTAAATCCAACAAGGAATTTCACGTACAAGATTTCCCAAGGAGAATTGAACACCATTATTTCCATTGACAAATACATGTGTCCTCTTCCCTCAATACATCCTTGAGTTCCTCCAGGTGAATGCACAGATTTGCATGAAATCCTTTGAACCATTCACATGTGGGCATAACAAAGATTTCCAATTATTCCAATATACATGTGCCCAGCTAAATCCATTACATCCAGTGCCCTCAAAACTGTTATTTCGAGATGTACTTTATCACCTGAAAACCTGCCTTAATGTTCTAACATCTCACAAGCAAAATATAGCATTTGGCATAGCTTTGACATACTCATAATTTTCAAAATCCATATGAGAAGAAAGTAAGGCAAGTTTTCCTCAGCTTCAATGCATTTTTCACCAATCACCGAGCTCCAAATTCCTTAGCTTTTTCCCTAAAAATCCTTCTATTCAATTCCAAGCTTCTTTTGATATATATATATGGGTTAAACGATTCTCTCAATTCGTTTAGAATGAGAGTAACATTTAAGAGAATATATATATATATATATATATATATATATATATAAAACACTTAGCTGTCGAGTTGCATGCGTGGAACTCCACCAACCGTATGCTTTATATCAATTAAGCGAGGGTGAAACAGCTGGAGAAGCATCGCAGAGTGTTGGTTCAGAAAATAGCTTTTCCCATAAATATATCATTACGTTGTGCTAGAATTACTCTCTAATTCTAGCACCTACAAAGCACTCACAGTATATATATATTTTAAATAAAAACGACTGGTCTTTTTTGACGCTGTTATCAGACGCTGCAGAAAAAAATCTCCACTCTGCTATCGCCGTTTCATTCCGGTGGTTTTCCCTTCTTTCCCCGCGGCGATCTCGGGCCTTCCCACCTTTTCCCACTACTGATGCGGGAATTTCCTATTCCCAAAAGCTGCGCTCCAGAATTTTCCAAATAAAAGATCCTTCTCTCTTCCACGTGCGCTGCCATTCGTTATTTGCTTCTTCTAACCTTAGCATTAAGGTTATGCCACCCATCATATGTTTCTTCTAACCTTAGCATTAAGGTTAGAAGTCTAATAGTAAGACATAACCTTATATTCGCTTCCATCATCCATAAAGGAAAACCACAATGCATGTGACTCATGATATACACACAACATCATCTTTAAACAAAACCATTGCACCACTGTAGGCACACTTACTTTGAAGAGCATGACACAAGCCCATAAGGCATTTTGGCCAATAATACCTTGAATTTCCTGCTTTGGCACAACTCAAGATTCCCAAAGCATTCTCACACCTATGAAGACATTCAATGAACTCCTCGGCACTGTGATACTCATTAAGTCTCCATTTCTCTTGACACCTTCATAGTTTATAAATTATCATGTCGGCCTATATGATTTATAGAATCCCCATTTACTTATTCAAGTATTTCTCCATGCCTTCATAAATGCATTCCTTTGTGCATTGGTATGCCCTCATGCCATCATATATATCTGGATGCTTCTAACTTGCCCATGAGCTCTGAGTAACAGCAAAAACATCATCCTCCATACTCATATACAAAAAACCACTAAATCTGACTCAGCCTCAGCTTGTCTTATTGAACCTCATATACAATATGAACATATGTACATGGCATCATATAATGACTCGTCATGGCACTTAACCTATGCATCTGGATGTGTATTTGACGGCCTCACATGCACGGTTTCATATCATAGACGTGCCATGGCACGACATCCACCCCCAAAGCTTAATACCTTTGCTCCAAATCTAATTACATACCTATGATCATCCTCATCATCTTGCCCTACTGCCCATCCAATCCCAGTAGGACTAGTATCAACTGTAACAATCACAGGCCTGCCACACTCATAATCTGCCTTTCTCAAAATGGGTGATGATTGGAGCAAATATTTCAGCTTCCGCATAGCTTTAATATGTACTGCACTCCACAAAAATTTTTCATTTTTCCTCAAAAGCTGATAAAGAGGATCTGCTACATGTGCATAATGTGGGATCCAAATAACATAAAAGACGCATGCTCCAAGAAATCTCCTCAGCTCTGTAACATTATTGCATATTTCCTTCATTCTTTGTATTGCGTCTATCTTGGCTGGACAAGGACGGCGTCCACTAGTACTACAAAGATGTCCCACTATTAGCACTTCACCAACCCCAAACACTGATTTTTGCCCAGATAAAGTAAGATTCACTTCTTCAAGCCTGGATAGAATCATGTCACAATCCTTTATATGATTTGCCACAAACTTGCGGCACCCTTTTGAATCCAAATCCCCATCTTTGTCTTTCTCCTCACAGCCCTTTATTGGCACATCATCCAAAAATGGCATAGTTTTTTGTGGTATGAAGTCCCGTAAGACTTTATTCATTCCATTCATCATATGTGCCACTGAGTTAGTGGCTCCCTGTGGTAAGGTACACATCCTTACTAATCCCAAAGGAGTTCTCATTGTGGTCAAGTCCCTGCTTTGCATATCCAGCTGGAACTGATCATATCCCGAATACAAATCACCCATAGAGTATATAGCTTTCCCTGCAAATGCTTCTGCAAACTCATCCACAATTGGACCTGCTCCCACATTCCTGATTGTGACTTTGTTTACAGGTTGCATGTCTTGAATAAAGCGCAATGTCCCATTTTTCTTTGGTACTGTAAACCATCTGTTGGAATATGGGGCACATGAAGGCTCCAAGATTCCCATCTTGATCTTTTCCTTTAGTAATTCCATCAACTTTGGCAAGAGAGCCTTTGGTACTGGAATTGGCCGCAGATTCCAGGGCACATGTGGAACAGTAAAGATCACCATTGGTGCTGTTACACTTGGATCAACACAACCAATCTCATGCGGCTGAAAGGCAAAAGCTTTCCCATGTTTTACAAGCATCTCCTCAAAGCATTCCCTTTCAACTGGCAACAGAAAATCCCTCTCACCAATCTTCAGCTCTTTCAGAGTTTCTTGAGTAAATTTATGCCCAATTTTCTTCGGATCTCTAAGATTTGGCTGCATAGAAGCTTCATCTATCTTCTCCTTGCTTCCTGGTGGCAAGGGCAAGGCAACTGGCTTCACCTTTTTTGCAACCGTTTTGTACTTTGTATCAACATGAGCATCCATCTCACAATTCATGTTTTTACATTCCACCCCCTCAAATTCCTGGATTATATCATACATCTCCACAGATGACACCTTTATCATTTCATTTCCACCCTGTAAGCATGCTCTTCTCATATCAAAAAGTACATCCATAGTATCTATAAATGACACCTCATCAAGCACCCCTGAAATAAACTCATTCTTCTCCAAAAGATCACACTGCTCAAAACTTTTTTGTTCATTTTGTATATGTTTTTGCATGCCACGCTTTAAATCCTTGCTTTTTACAAAAACCAGTGACCCATAGCTGGAGAATCCCTGAAAATTTGCTGAAAAACTATTTACATTGATTGAGTCCTGCGAGAACTCATTTCCCCTTGTACCATTGGAATCCCGCTTTACAATGGCACCTGGCCAAAATCCCTCATCTCCCTGTAATTCATAAACTCTCTGTTTATCTTTGGGAGTGACTGTGCCCTAAGAAATTCACGATTCCTTTCATGATTAATACAAACTGTCAAAAACTGAACAGCCTTTTTGCCATCTTTACTCCTTATTCTTGCATAAGCTGAACCATCATCCAAAACCTTTGTTTCCATCCTTACAGCTGTAATGTAGGGTTGCCCAAGAATGAGGGGATACGATGACATCTCCTGAACAAAGAAATTCTGATCATCCTTCACATCCCCTATAGTTACCCTTACATTTGGACATGCTGCATAAAGCTCTCCAGATGAATTATTAGCTGCTTTAATCATCCACCCATGATCCACATCCATTGGCCACTTACATTTGTTGTAGAGATTTTTAGCCATAAGATTTATTTCAGACCCATGATCAATTAGAGCGGCATATGGCTCTTCCAAATCACCTATCTTGACAAGGGTTTCAGTGGTGGCTCTTGCCCAATGGCTCCTGGAGTAATGACTTTTTGTAAGAACTTCTTTTTCGTCATCCTCTTCCACAAAACGCACTTGTCGTGCCCCATCAGCAGAGTGATTACATTCCACCACATTTTCTCTCTCTTCCTTTTTCTGTACCTGTACACCATGAGTCTTAGAAGTGCTTGCTTCCCCTTGTGATGGAATAGATTCAATTATGGACTGCCTTTTTCTTCGTATAATATCAATTATCTCATCATGAAATTCTTTCTTTGCAATCCCCAAGACTTCCCCTAATGTGAATTCCACCCTGCTGTTTAGAATTCTCTCTTCAAGCACCTTTTTGAGATCTGTTACAACTTCAATATCAGATTGAAGCTTGTAGAGTGGACTTTTCCCTTTACCCTTCTCCTTCATTTTTGCTGGCACTTCTTCCATTGAAACATCATGTGGAGGTCTGCTATGCTGTGGAGGCATATGTGATGGCCCAGGATCCTTCTTTTCACTTCCACGTGTAACTCTTTTTGATGGCCCTCCTTCCTCATTTTCCCTTTTACGTTTCTCCTCTACCTGTGCCTCATTATTTTGGCATTTGGCAATATAGGCATGAATGGATAAAGAATCCACAGGCTCCTCCCAGCCAGTCTCAAGACGTATACAATCACCTGCCTCATGCAAAGCTTGCTTTGACACTTTCCTTGATGCAATTAATTCCATTGTTGACGGCCAAAAATTCTCATTCTCATAATCCTCATCATTCTCAAATCCCTGCTTTTGTTGACCAACCTTTAATCCATAGGTTGCTGCCTCGACCATAGAAATGGCATGACTAGCAACCATATCCTCTACCAGCTTTTTCATCCCTTCTTTCCCAAAGTTTGTACTCAGCGGAAGACCAGTCTCTGTAAGATGGATTTTCCCATCTTTGAAGAACACAAGTTGATTTTTAAGAGCTTCTTTATAGCTGGTACAATCCTTCTTTGCATGCTCTGGGTCATCACACCATATGCATCTATATGTAAACCCTTCTTTGATTTGAGGCCTTTGCATAGAAGCCTGCCCCAATGGTAGACCTTTTTCTTCGATCCTGGACATCTTTAATTTTAAATCACGCATACCCTTGATAAGCTCATCCATCGGCCCATCTATCTTAGGAATTGTGGCAGCTGGCTTGGATAAACTCTCAGGGGTAACAGCAGCTATGGGGGTTGCAGATCCCATCACCATTTTATCCCTCCTCCGCTGCCGCTTTGCTAACATAGTGACTGCATCCTCAACATCATTCCAATCACTCTTTAATCCTTGCTCTGTATTTTTATCCTCAAGGAGGATTTCCAATGTCTCCTGGAGATCTTTCCCAGCTGCCTGCAAGAAGAGCTCTGTCTTTTCTCTGTCCAAAGTTGCACGCTCTATTCTTGACAACTGGGCATAACGCTTCTCAAACTCCCTTAGCAATTCTGTGGCAGAAATTCCCATTTTAGGTTTTGTGACCCATTCCAAAAAAGTTCGTTTGGTTACTCGCTCAGAATCCTCCATGAAGTATTCATCTTTTAAGGCAAGCTTGAATTCTTCCCAATTTCTGCCACCCTGTGCTGTCTGCAATCCTTTTATGCGCTCTCTTATTTCAGGAACGCATACCAACTCGAAACTTCGAACCATATCCTCCTCGGTCACCCTATTTAGCTCCATCTCCTTTATATAATTGCGCAGATACTTTGTAATGTCCTTCCCATCAAATTGATCTACCTTTTTCACAATTGATTGTAAGGCTTTGGTCATGGAAATCTGTCCCCTCTCAGCAGCTTGTTGCTATTGCATGTACATGGAAAACATTTGGAACATCTGCATAACTCCAGGGTCAAAATGAACCCCCTGGCCCTCAGAATTCTCAGCCATAGCTTCCCTATATGTTTCACTACACTCTCACCCCAGCAGCTTCACGTCGGGTTCACCAAAGTTGTCGTGAAGTGTGCGGAGTAGCCAGGAAAGTACAAAACTTCTAGCTGTGAGAGTGAATGTTAAATCCAACAAGGAATTTCACGTACAAGATTTCCCAAGGAGAATTGAACACCATTATTTCCATTGACAAATACATGTGTCCTCTTCCCTCAATACATCCTTGAGTTCCTCCAGGTGAATGCACAGATTTGCATGAAATCCTTTGAACCATTCACATGTGGGCATAACAAAGATTTCCAATTATTCCAATATACATGTGCCCAGCTAAATCCATTACATCCAGTGCCCTCAAAATTGTTATTTCGAGATGTACTTTATCACCTGAAAACCTGCCTTAATGTTCTAACATCTCACAAGCAAAATATAGCATTTGGCATAGCTTTGACATACTCATAATTTTCAAAATCCATATGAGAAGAAAGTAAGGCAAGTTTTCCTCAGCTTCAATGCATTTTTCACCAATCACCGAGCTCCAAATTCCTTAGCTTTTTCCCTAAAAATCCTTCTATTCAATTCCAAGCTTCTTTTGATATATATATATGGGTTAAACGATTCTCTCAATTCGTTTAGAATGAGAGTAACATTTAAGAGAATATATATATATATATATATATATATATATATAAAACACTTAGCTGTCGAGTTGCATGCGTGGAACTCCACCAACCGTATGCTTCATATCAATTAAGCGAGGGTGAAACAGCTGGAGAAGCATCGCAGAGTGTTGGTTCAGAAAATAGCTTTTCCCATAAATATATCATTACGTTGTGCTAGAATTACTCTCTAATTCTAGCACCTACAAAGCACTCACAGTATATATATATTTTAAATAAAAACGACTGGTCTTTTTTGACGCTGTTATTAGACGCTGCAGAAAAAAATCTCCACTCTGCTATCGCCGTTTCATTCCGGTGGTTTTCCCTTCTTTCCCCGCGGCGATCTCGGGCCTTCCCACCTTTTCCCACTACTGATGCGGGAATTTCCTATTCCCAAAAGCTGCGCTCCAGAATTTTCCAAATAAAAGATCCTTCTCTCTTCCACGTGCGCTGCCATTCGTTATTTGCTTCTTCTAACCTTAGCATTAAGGTTATGCCACCCATCATATGTTTCTTCTAACCTTAGCATTAAGGTTAGAAGTCTAATAGTAAGACATAACCTTATATTCGCTTCCATCATCCATAAAGGAAAACCACAATGCATGTGACTCATGATATACACACAACATCATCTTTAAACAAAACCATTGCACCACTGTAGGCACACTTACTTTGAAGAGCATGACACAAGCCCATAAGGCATTTTGGCCAATAA
This sequence comes from Cibotium barometz, assembly GCF_041138505.1. Taxonomy (NCBI): domain Eukaryota; kingdom Viridiplantae; phylum Streptophyta; class Polypodiopsida; order Cyatheales; family Cibotiaceae; genus Cibotium; species Cibotium barometz. The sequence continues at coordinate 20,294,639 of NC_141054.1, forward strand.
TACCTTGAATTTCCTGCTTTGGCACAACTCAAGATTCCCAAAGCATTCACACCTATGAAGACATTCAATGAACTCCTCGGCACTGTGATACTCATTAAGTCTCCATTTCTCTTGACACCTTCATAGTTTATAAATTATCATGTCGGCCTATATGATTTATAGAATCCCCATTTACTTATTCAAGTATTTCTCCATGCCTTCATAAATGCATTCCTTTGTGCATTGGTATGCCCTCATGCCATCATATATATCTGGATGCTTCTAACTTGCCCATGAGCTCTGAGTAACAGCAAAAACATCATCCTCCATACTCATATACAAAAAACCACTAAATCTGACTCAGCCTCAGCTTGTCTTATTGAACCTCATATACAATATGAACATATGTACATGGCATCATATAATGACTCGTCATGGCACTTAACCTATGCATCTGGATGTGTATTTGACGGCCTCACATGCACGGTTTCATATCATAGACGTGCCATGGCACGACAACGTATAAGGTAACTCATCTATGGGAATAATTCTGTTGGTTATTGTTGCACCTATCTCAATGGTATGAGGTGATCTAACAAAAGGATCTCTGAGAGGCAAGCCAAAAACTGGGTAAAGGCATATCTTCTGATGAGGAAGAAAACACGCCAGTAAGAAGACCCGCTCAGAAAACCCAAGATGCCTTGATCTCAAGACGCAGTAGTATCGGGGACCCAAACCCAAAGCTTCAATAACCATGGCCAAGCGGACATTGTTACGAAAGTGTTGCTGACCCCAGGGTGTTACCCTAGTTATGTCTTAATAGGTCCGCCAGTTGGTCTGAGCTACAGAAGTTCCTAGGTGAGGAAAAAGTGAGCGCTCATACAGTTCTATAAAATCCTTCTTCACAGACTTGCTTGCGTCTTGAAGGTGAGAAATCATCATGGATAAAACTAATTCCTGTTGCCAAGCCATGAAGGAGATTAAGAAAGAAAGGAGATCGATGGAAGTAAGATTACTGTGAGCGATAAGTAAAAGTTACGACTTATATAAAGGAAGGAGCTAGCGTAACCTAGAAGCCAACGGTATCTTGCCACTGAAGTTTTACCGTCTTTCCATGATTTGGGTTTGGCACATATTTCTATAGAAGGCATTAAGAACTTTGAGATGAGGAGATAGAAGAAGTTCGTAGACTAAGTCACTTACTTTCTTTGGTCCACAATATATGGGGGATAACTACTTATACTCCCCAAGAGATAAAGAACTCCTTTTGGGCCGTACTCGAATGAAGACCAAAACCTTGGTATCCAAAACACCAACTTTTACTTCTGCACTCATTGTTCTGAATCCTTAAAACAGGTGGGACTCCTGAGAAGTATTCTAGGGAAAGGGTTTTCCTTTTTTTTTACAGAATTTTTCTTTTATTTTAGAGAGGGAATAATTATAAGATCAGAAAGGGAGATTCTTACTCCTATATACCTCGAAGGCTGGGGAGGAATCTTACATTCTACCCCACTTAAAAAAGTGCAAGATATCCTCATCTCGCAAGGTAGAGGACAACTCTTTTTCTTAAGATCCAATTTTATTCTGGGGTTCCTTATATTCAGGTCAACCCAACAGAACACTGGGATAAATATCCCTTATATAGAACTCATCATTAAATAACAATTCATTCAGATCATATCATTCATATCTTTAACATGATAATGGTCCATTAGACCTAAAAATTTCCTTCTGAACATTCCTCCACGGGAATTTTAGTCAAGCAAGTTCTCAATTTGTCATCCCTTAACTTGATCTACCGGTCAAGTGTTAACAGTAACAATTTGACAGCACAACCCACTAATCTCATAGTGATTTGCTGAATTCATTATCATCATTCTAGTTATGAATATCATCACAGGGACTCGTCCCATTCCTCCTCATTGTGGTTTCGTTCAGGTTATTATATTTCAACTAAATTTCAGAAATCATCATTTTTCAATCAGCATCCAAATCAATTCATCAATTCTCAAACAGAATTAAAAATCATATCAACCACATTCAAAATCATCATCTGGATAGCATTAGCGCTTATAATTTCAAGTCTTAGATTTACTCGTATATACTGTCGGTAAAGAGCTGCAGTTATACCCTCGGTATATACGGGTAGTCATGGTACTTGGAACTATAAGGTAAATACTATCATGTTTAGGCCTCAAGCAAGTCCGGGATTCCATACAATTGCGGTACTTCCAAATGAAGACCCAATTGCTAATTTACGAATTTTCAGTTTGAATATCAAATTGTATGAATTATATCACACAATTACAACCTTTTTGTGCTTCTTGATAAATTTTTGACATCTTTGACTTCTCAGTTGATCTTTATTAGTCAATTTGCTCTGATACCAACTCTGAGATCCCTGTTCCCACCGAGCAACAGATTCGGGGTACTAGCAGCGGAAGTAGCACTTCTCGCACGAGACAGGGATCCCACATTCGGAGCCTTGTCCACGGATATCCGGACAAAAGACTAATCCGCCGGTTTTTCCAAAACTGAACCCAGAAAAACTTCCCTTATCCGGAAAGCACGGGCGATTCCTCCAGGATAACTTTTTACTCTAACGTAGTCAAGAACATTAGTGATCAAATTGATCCGACTGCACCTATAAAGATATTCGGCCAGATCAAGGAAGAAACTTGCACTTGGATCATTGGGATCAACGCTTTTTTTCTCGTCAAGAGGCAGAGCCGTTGATTCCTATCCATAGAACCATTACTATCCGGGATTTACTTCATCTATCGTAATAACAGAAATTGAGTCTCGATTTACGGATCCATCAGTCCAGCCTAACCCCATCCAGTCCCATGGGTTAGCCAACCGCCCAACCACTGTAGTGATGGGATCCAATTAAGAATTTGGTTAGGTTTTGTCCCGGGTACCAAGGAAAAGAGTTCCAAGGCCCCCTAGCCGGATGTTCATGCAAAAATAAAACTAGTCACACCACTTACACACCCAATATGAAATTGCCTTTTCACAGATTCAACCAGTTTTAATAAAACCATAGTATCACTAATCACAATCTTCCAATTTATCCGGTTGATTCATAATTTTCCATCATTCCTTCATCAGAGTATCTATGGCATTATTGGCAACCAGAACGCTCACCACCTGTCCACGCAGGGGCCTTTTCAATAGTTCCTAGCCCATAATACTCGGCAATATAATCACTTATAAAAATCAAGATGGACTCTCATTGCAGATCAGCAAGATCAACCAACAGATCCATATAAAGAGCCATGGACTCATCCATTGAAGACCAGCAAGGTCAATCAACCAGATCCATGCCCGGTTTCACAAAACAACTCTTACTCCTTGTTCCAATATCTTCATCGACGCACGCGTGGGTATCCTAGGCGACCCAAAGCCCGAGCACCGTATGGTCAGCACCCTCTAGGATCCTTTGCAGGTGACCTAGCGCTTCACTCATAGGCCGCTTCCTTGGTCCCTCATCCATCGTACCGGAAGCTCACCATTTTAATCCCACAGAGGCTGGTCAAGACCTCGGCCGACTTTGCTACGCGAGACGTCCACCATTGACTCTCCGTCTCAGTAGTTGCAACTTTATCAGTTAGGTCTCCACGACCTTAATCACAAGACGGTCAAAATGCTTCCCTAGCATTCTTGACATAAAACAACCATTTACAAACAGTTTACAAATACAGTTTCTATATAAACTCTCATTTTTTCACATTATCCCTCATCAATCCACATTACTTATTCCACATTCCATTTATATGTGTACTCATCCCATCACATCATTTTCCATCTCATCACTTCAGATTCCTTCACATCACATATCATATATTCACATCCATACATATATCCACATCCACATGCACATTCACATCCATACATCCACATCTATATGCGTACATTCACATCTACATGCATACATCCACATCCACATCCATACATCCACATCTATATGCGTACATTCACATCTACATGCATACATCCACATCTACATCTACATGCATACATCCACATCTCCATGTATACATCCACATCCACATTCACATTCACACCCATACATCTACATCTACATGCATACATTCACCTCCACATTCACATCTACATCTATACATCTACATCTACATGCATACATCCACCTCCACATTCACATCCACATCTATACATCTACATCTACATGCATACATCCACATCTCCATACATATATCCACATCCACATTCACATTCACATTCATACATCTACATCTACATGCATATATCCACATCTACATCCATGCATCTACATCCACATCCTCATTCACATCCATACATCCACATTCACATTCACATCTACATGCATACATCCACCTCCACATTCACATCCATAATCTCACCCTATCACAACCCATATACATCTCACCCTATCACAACCCATATACATCTTATCCCATCACATACATTTCTTACCTCATCTCATACACATCCTATCACTTCTTAACTCATCTTATCACATCCTAACTCATCTCATATGCATCTTATCACTTCCCATATCTTTTATGCATACCTCTATGCATGAAATTCAATTATGCTAAAAGTAACACTTTTATAATAAAATATTTATCTCTTATGCATACCTCTATGCATGAAATTCAAATATGCTAAAAGTAACTCTTTTATAATAAAATATTTATCTTTTATGTATACCTCTATGCATGAATTTCAAATATGATAAAAGTAACACTTTTATATTAAAATAATAATCTTTTATGCATACCTCTATGCATGAAATCTAATTATGATAAAAGTAACACTTTTATGTTAAAATAATAATCTTTTATGCATACCTCTATGCATGAAAATCAATTATACATAATATAAAAATCAATTTCTCTAGGCTTACAATGAATATCTTTCAATTAATCTAGGATGATAATTCCTAGAATATGGTAGGAAGTCCTCTTTTCATGATTTGAATGAAATTATTTTATGCGTAATTTTTATAAAAAATTTGCCATAGCTCCGCTGCTATGACTGATAAATCTCAATTTTTCTAAGGGATAAAGCTTATCATTAAGGAAATAATTAGAATGATCCCCAATTGGATCATTAACCCATAATGGATTGAATCATCAATATTCATAAACTAAAAGCATAGGGAAAGCCATTAATTTGGTCTTAAGCATAGATTAATCTTGGATTAAGAAAAAGCTTTATGAAAAGCTTCATTTGGATTGAGAATAGGTCATGAGTATGACCATTTCTTTAGTGAGAGAGAGAGAGATATTACATAAAAACCATTAGAATTAATCATAAATGTAAATTTATGTAATTCTTTTCTATCATTCATTAATTACTTCAATAGCATTCAAAAACCATTCCAATTAAGCTTCTCAAGCTTGAGAGGGGTTGAGAAGAGAGAAACATTGAGAGATTATAGAAAAGCTCAAAATTCACCACTTACCTTACAAATTGCTTGATTCTTTGTTCACGGTAGAGGCCCCCAACCAATCAATTGGTTTAGTATGTTGATGGAGCCACCAATGGAGATTGAAGAAAGAGGGAAGCTCCAGTTTCTTACAAATTGGAGAGAATTTTAGAGAATAGTAAATATTAGCATTATTTCAGCATAGTTCTAGAATAGTAAAATTCTCCTACTTTTTTTCAAGGATTCATGTTCTATTTATAGGAGAGGGAGGCTCTAACCAAAGCTAACTGATTTCTAGAATTTTCCAATTTCAGTTTGGTTGAATTTGGACTAGATTTGGACCTAGTTTGGTTCCTTTTTTATTCGGTTTGGTTCCTTTTTTATTTGGTTTGGTTCAAGAGAGAGGAGAGATAAAAATATCACATTATTTTTTAGTTTAAAACTCATTCAAGCATGTGAAATATGCACCTCCTTTAATGGACTCCCCTTCCTTACATATGTGTCAAAATGGAATCATTATACCCAAAATATCTCATATTTTTAATATTGCTCATAGTTTTTTACTAATAAATCTTGTACATTTTCAACACTTCATCTTATGTGAGCATTTACGCATTTTTGGATACCCAAAATATCTCATATTTTTAATATTACTCATAGTTTTTTACTAATAAACCTTGTACATTTTCAACTCTTCATCTTATGTGAGCATTTACTCATTTTTGGATACCCAAAATATCTCATATTTTTGATATTACTCATAGTTTCTTACTAATAAACCTTGTACATAGTCAACTCTTCATCTTATGTGAGCATTTACTCATTTTTGGGTATCTTCTTTTACAAAATTGGATTTATCTCCTCCCTACACATGGATTGATGCTATTGGCCCATAGGAACCTTAATTGGACCATAATCCAAAAATTTTTGAAAATCTAGACCCTTAGGCTAAGGTCCTTTATACCCATTTCCAATTAATTCCAATTGCACATTGGAAAGTTCTTTTTGAATTTCTGTTTCAGGGGAACTTATTTTAATAAGATGAGATAATTTTCTATCCAAAAATATTAAAAATCTAAATATTCTCTCTCTAGAATATTTTCTCTCTCTATGTCAAAACAGGCAGAGACGAGATGTCTTATAATTCTGAAGAGGGAATTGATTACAGGGAAAGATGCTGGATATCTTGAGAGGCTGGGGAGGAATCTTACATGTATAAAGAATTTTATTTTTATTCTAAAAGAGTTATTCTTATCAACTTTGATTTTATGCATAGAAAGATGCATAAAGAATTTTATTTTTAATTCAAAAGAGTTATTTTCATCAATTTTGCTTTTATGCATAAATAGATACATAAAAGATTTATTTTTATTTTGAAAGTGTTAAAATGGAATTTATGCTTAGTAAACTGCATAAAAGATTTATTTTTATTTCAAAAGTATTATTTTCATTGAAATTGAATTTATGCATAGATAGATGCATAAAAGATTTGTTTTTATTCGAAAGTATTATTTTCATTCAAATTGAATTTATGCATTGATAGATGCATAAAAGATTTATTATTTTTTTATTTTTATTTTTTTTATTTTTTTTTAAAAGTAATTTTCTCATTAAAATGGAATTCATGCATAGTAAGATGCATAAAAGGTTTATTTTTAATTCGAAAGTGTTATTTTTCTTAAAATTAAATTTTTGCCTAAATAGATGTAGAAAAGGATTTTTATAAAAGATTTATTCCTACTAAAGTTGTCTTTATGCCTAATTAGATGCGTAAAGAATCTTTATATCAAAAAAATTAGAATTCTCTTACATTCTATAAATAGATGTGATGAGATGTGATAGGAATCAGATAGATGTAAATGGATGGATGGAAGTGATATGAATCAAATAAATATAAATGGATGAATGCGGATGTGGATGCATGAATGTGGATGTGGATCTGGATGTATGAATGTGGAATGTGGATATGGATGTATGAATGTGGAATGTGGATGTGGATGTATGAATGTGGAATGTGGATATGGATGTATGAATGTGGAATGTGGATATCGATGTATGAATGTGAGATGTGGATGTGGATGTATGGATGTGGATGTGGATGTATGAATGTAGATGTGGATGTGGATGTGGATGTGGATGTGGATGTGGATGTGGATGTGGAAATGGATGTGGATGTGGATGTGGATGTGGATGTGGATGTGGATATGGATGTGGATGTGGATGTATGGATGAAGATATGGAATGTGGATGTGGATGTATGAATGAGGATGTGGATATGGATATATGAATGTGGATGTGGAAATGGATGTATGGATGTGGATGTGGATGTGGATGTGGATGTGGATGTGAAAATGAATGTATGGATGTGGATGTGGATATGGATGTATGAATGTGGATGTGGATGTATGGATGTGGATATGGATGTGCATGTATGAATGCGGACGTAGAATTGGATGTATGGATGTGGATATATGAATGTGGATGTGTATGTGGAATAATGAATGCGAATGTGTATGTGAAATGATGAGACGTCGATATGAGTGAATGGATATGTGATGAACATGTGAATTGGGATGTGACTAAATGATATGTGATGTGAATGAATCTGATGTGATGAGATGGAAAATGATGTGATTGGATGAGAATGAGTACACATATGATATGATTGGATGAGAATGAGTACACATATGAGATGGAAAATGATGTGATTGGATGAGAATGAGTACACATATGAATGGAATGTGGAATAAGTAATGTGGACTGATGAGGGATAATGTGGAAAGACAAGAGTTCATTATAGAAACTATATTTGTGACCTGTTTGTAAATGACTGTTTTATATCAAGAATGCTGGGGAAGCATTTTGACCGTCTTGTGATTAAGGTCGTGTGGAGACCTAACTGATAAAGTTGCAACAGCTGACAGAGAGTCAACGGAGGACGTGTCTCGTGTAGCATGGTCGATCGAGGTCTTGACCAGCCTCGGTTCGATTTAAATGATGGTGAGCTTCCAGTACGGTGGATGGGGGACCAAGGAAGCGGCCTATGAGTGAAGCGCTAGGTGACCTGCGAAGGATCCTAGAGGGTGTTGACCATACGGTGCTCGGGCTCTGGGTCGCCGAAGATACCCACACGTGCGTCGTGGAAGATATTGGAACAAGGAGTAAGAGTTGTTTTCTAAAACCGAGTATGGATCTGGTTGATTGACCTTGTAGGTCTGCAACTTCTTCTCCTTCCACAGGTAGCAACAATAAGTCTGAGAAGGCTCTTGATAAAGGCAAGAAAAAGACCAGGTGCAACTATTGTAAGGCAAATGATCATGTCATTAAAAATTACCCTAAGCTAAAGGCTAAAGAGGCAAAGAAGAAAGAGTCAAATGCAGCCACAATAGCGAATGCTTCTACAAATGCAGATTCTGCAAATGTTGTGCAGGATACAGAATGGGCATTTAGCGTGTATTGCCAGTATGACCCATCTGTACATGATGCATGTTTGGCAGTTTCTGTTGACTCTCATGTTTGGTATTTTGACAGTGGTGCTACAAAGCACATTACCTTGCATCGTGATATGTTCACTTCTCTTGAGGCTATCCCTAATGGGAATACTGTCACATGTGCCAACAATGCTTCTTACCCAGTGAGGGCATTGGTAAAATTATGCTTACTGCTGCAAATGGCAGTGCTTTCACACTTTCAGATGCTTTGTATGTGCCAGAGATAAAGAAGAATCTATTGTCTATCTCTGCGCTTGCTAGACTTGGACTAGACAGATGTACTGTTCATGATTTGACTTCTGGTGATACGATTATTGTATCTGGCACCTTGTTTCGTGGGCTGTATAGGCTCAATTCTTATGACAAGTGTGTGAAAGATTAGTTTGCTGCGTTTGCAGAAATTTGATATGGTTGCTTCATTGCCCCCTCTTGAGGCACCATTGAAACATGTTTGTGAAGGCTGTATTTTGGGCAAAATGCAGCGTTCTGCATTTCCAAAGGATGGTTCTGTGCGAGCCACTCGCAAATTGCAGCTTGTACATAGTGATGTATGTGGGCCTATGCAAACTCCGTCATTTGGTAAACACTTGTACTTCATGACTTTCATTGATGATTACTCAAGGCATGCATGGGTATATCCACTGAAGGCAAAGTCCGAAGTGTTTTTGTGCTTCAAACAATTTATGCTTATGGTTGAAAATGTATCCAATTGTACTGTGGGCACCCTCCGTTCTGATCGAGGGGGGGAGTACGTCTAAAGAGTTTGATGCATTTCTGGCTAGTCGTGGGATAAAACACCAATGTACAGTGCCGTATACCCCTCAGCAAAATGGTGTTGCTGAGAGGAAGAACAGGTCACTTATGGAGATGGCACGATGTATGGTCAAGAGCCAAGCTTTGCCACATGCATTTTGGCTTGAGGCTGTCATGTGTGCTGCATATGTACTCACTAAGGCCTTGTAGTCTATTACTCCATACAAAGCTTGGCATGGCAGGAAGCCTTCTATTGGTCACTTGCGTGTCTTTGGTTTCTTGGCCTATGCTTTAGTGCCTGTGCAACAACGCAGAAAATTGGATGATAAGGCTGTCAAATGCATTTTTGTTGGTTACAGTGCTGAAAGCAAGGGTTACAGATTGTATCATCCACAGTCAAAGCGTATCTTGATTAGTCGAGATGTTGTTTTTGTGGAAGATGCTGTGTAGCCCTTGTTATCATGTACCAAAGAGACAGGTGTGAGCTCACGGGATGTATTTGATACGTTGATGCCTCTCTTTACAGGTGGGAATTCAAATGTAAGTCCTAATGAGGCAAATATTCAGCCTATGTAGATTTCAAACGACATCATAGATCACCCTATTTCTGATGCAGATTTACAGGATGTAATTCATGAGGATAGGGCTGAAAATGAGCAGGCTAGAGGTATGCCTAAATGGCTAGTGCAAACCTTGCGTGATAGTAAGATTGATGCATCTATGACTAGTCGTACTCGTTCAGGTTTTCAGCATGCCTCTTATCCATCAGATTGTTATGCTTTGGCTGTGTTTAGTATGTGTGAAGAGGAAGAACCTCTTTCATTTGATGAGGCACAAAATTCAGAAAATTGGTTAGCTGCAATGCAAAGTGAATATGATGCTATAATGAAGAATGATGCATGGTCTTTGTGTGATTTGCCTATTGGTAAAAAGGCCATTGGATGTAAGTGGGTTTTTAAATTGAAACGAAAGCCAGATGGCAATGTTGATCGCTATAAGGCTAGACTTGTTGCAAAAGGTTATGCTCAAGAAAAGGGCATTGATTTTGATGAGACCTTTGCTCCCACTTGTCGTATGACTACCATTCGTAGCATTTGTGCATTGGCAGCTCATAATAGTTGGAATGTACATCAGTTGGACATAAAGACTACATTCTTGAATGGAGATTTGCATGAGGAGGTGTATGTATCACAGCCTCGTGGTTTTGTTCAAAGAGGGCAGGAAAACAAAGTGTGCAGGTTGAAAAAGGCTTTATATGGTTTAAAGCAAGCTCCACAAGCTTGGTATGAAAAGATACATGCATATTTGACTGCACATGGTTTTCAGAATAGTCCAACAGAAAGCACTTTGTATGCTAAACGTGTGGATGATGTGCATCTAATCATTGCTCTCTATGTCGATGACATGCTGCTCACCGGACCAAATGAAAGTCATATTGTTGATTTTAAGGCTGATTTGAATGCCTCTTTTGAGATGTCAAATTTGGGGCATTTGCATCATTATTTGGGGATACAATTTAAGCAGTGTGATGGAGGTATTGCTTTGTGTCAGACAAAGTATATTGAGACATTGTTGCGGAGATTTGGCCTTGAAGACTGCAAGCCTATTGCTACTCCAATGGAGACAGGTTTGAAGTTGAGTCTTCATGATGCTGGAGATCACTTTGATGTCACACTCTATCAGACAGCTGTTGGTTGCCTCATTTATATATGCATTACGAGGCCGGACATTCAGTTTGCAGTCTCACAGGTGAGCAGGTTTATGCATAGCCCAGGGTCTCAACATTGGAAGGCAGTTAAATGCATCTTTCGCTACTTGAGTGGCACCATACATCTTGGGTTGTTTTATCCCAAGGGGGGATCGTTGCCGCCAGATTTACATGCTTTTTCGGACTCAGATTGGGCTGGTTGCTATGACACAAGAGTGTCCACAAGTGGTTTTTGTTTCATGCTCGGTAGCTCATGCATATCTTGGTTGAGCAAGAAGCAACCTACTGTGGCCACTTCTAGTTGTGAAGCTGAGTACAGGGCAGCTTTCACAGCTACGGTTGAGTGTGTGTGGCTCAGACGGCTTATGGCTGACTTGGGTGTTGGACAGGAGTCTGCCACCTCTATCTTCACTGACAGTCAGAGCGCATTGGCAGTTGCGAGAAACCCAGTTTTTCATGCTCGCACAAAGCACATTGAGGTGCATTATCACTATGTCAGGGAGAGACTCTCAGCAGGAGAGATCAGCTTGGCCTATGTGCCAACACAGGACAACCTCGCCGATCTTTTCACAAAGGCGCTTCCTCGTGAGTAGTTCGAAGCTTTCCGCAAAGCTTTGGGCTTGCTCCCCTTTGTGGATTGATCTACTTCGGGCATGGCACTCCCCTATACATGAGTGCCAGCTCTCATTCACACCATCACCCCAGGGGGGATTTGTTGCCATATATATAGGCAGTGGTGTGTGAACACACTTAGGACCACCGGGGCACTTTTTCCCTCTTTAGGAGGTTTTTTCCCCCGGCTTGTATATACGCCCATCCTTCTAGGGCTAACTTATCTTTTGCATATTGACACAATCTAATACACTTTGTGTTGTGTGCATTCTTGCTTCTTCTTCTCCAAGCTTTGTGTGCTTTCCTGCAGCCCTAATTCCAACAGGAGTTACGCTTCTAAAGTGCTCAGACACTGCATTTGTGGAGAGTATTGGTCAGAAGGACCTAGATTGTGTCGTCAATGCCATATTGTCAGCGGTGGGGACCCTTCCACTTAGCAAGAAGAGGCGCAAGACTGTAACTAGGCATTTCAAGAACATTATGAGTTAACCTAGAAAATTATTGTAGATACTGTGTTTGACACTACTACTTTGTTAAAGACAATCAATGTAACTCCTTTTTATTAATACAAGTGGGTTTTTCTATACATAATTTCTACATAAAGTTTGAATAATGTAAGTTTCCATGATATGAGAGAGAGAGAGAGAGAGAGAGAGAGAGAGAGAGAGAGAGAGCCATTGTGGATAACAGTGGATTGCATGCATGTTTAGTTTGTAGTATCAGTAGAGTGATTAATTTGGGCCACCTTTCCATGATGTCCCTGTCTTCTCTAACAACAATGGGTGTGTAGTTCTATCCTAGTCAACCATGATATGAGAGAGAGAGAGAGAGAGAGAGAGAGAGAGAGCCATTGTGGATAACACTGGTGGATGGCATGCATGTTTATTATGTGGTATCAGCAGAGTGATTAATTTGGGCCAACTTCCCATGATGTCCCCCCTGTCCTCTCTGACCACAATGAGTGTGTAGTTCTGTCTGATTTAGCCAACACCCAGCCCTAATTGATAGCAAGGCCTATGTGTATGTGAATGTGAATGCTTGTACATGACAATTGGAGGCCACCAAATACAAAAATAGCCCCAACCTAAACAGGGTGACTTTTGCCTAAACAAGCTTGTTGTCTAGGCAAAAGTCACCCTATTCAGGTTGGGGCTTCTTTTGCATTTTTTAGCCTTCAATTGTCATGTATAAGCATTCATATAGGCCTTGCTATAAACTAGGTTCTTAAAATTAAAGATATCTAGTGCCCTACAAAGTAGTATTAAGATCATAAAAGATACCCTTTTACATGATGAGAGAGTTCTTACACATGGAAGGAGAGAGTTTGATTAATGTGAACTATAGATAAATACATTTTTCCCATGATGAGCCACCGATAAAATGGAACATGTGGTGCCTTCACACTGGCCCTGACATCACCTAGTTATTTCGAGTTCAAAGTAAGATGGTAAAATGTTGCACTGTCCCTGATGCTGACATTGGAAGCATATTTTGAGAACTATCTATATCATACATTGCAAGCATGTATCATTTGAAGGCCTAGAAAAGCAAAAAAAAGCCCCAACCTGAACATGGCAGCTTTTGCCTAGACCTGTCTGGGGGGCAAAAGTCGCCATGTTTAGGTTGGGGCTTTTTTTGCTTTTTAGGCCTTCAAATGATACATGCTTGCAATGTATGATATAGATAGTTCTCAAAAGACTTTATATTCTTGCAATGTATGATACAAATAGGGCTCACTTTGACAATTTAATTCTATAAGATTTAAATCACCAAACTGTACATAGATTCATCAATAATATGAATGAGTAGCTGTACAATGGTACAGTGAACATCACCATGAAGTGGTCTTTATGATCCTCCATATATCATCCATGCTCAACACATGCCTATATCTCTACTTTGCGTTCATAGACACCTCTAATCACCCATGCTCACTCCATGCCTAAATCTATGATTTGAGTACATGGACACCATGTAAAATTGTGAACTGTCAATTCAATATCTGTATGTATCCAAGGTGCTTCAGATATACTAACACTTCAGTATCTGTATGTATCAAAGGTGCTTTAAAGATACTTTGAAAAATTGAACCCCATTTTATGAATTAAATCCCATTTCATGGTTGAAAATTTACACACAGGAGGAGATTCAGGCTCTCTAGGCCTTGCTCTATGACCCTTCAGAAATTGATCCCCTTAGACATAAATTAAAATTATTCATTCTTTTACATTTAGAAATTGATCCCAACAAATTCTAAGTGAGTTTCTACACTAACAAGGGGGATTGGATGAGCTTTTTTGACAGTGGCCTTGCTATCACCAAGCTACTAAATAATATTAAAATAAAAAAATATTGATACATATGTATGAGAGGAAGTTTTACAAAGGCAAAAAGACCCCCAACTTGAACAGTGCAAATTTTGCCCAGACTGTCTGGGCAAAAGTTGCCCTGTTCTTTAGGCTGGGGGTTCTTTTACTTTTCTAAGCCTTCAAACTCTACATACTGGGTGTGGCAAGTGAAATATAAAAATCACCCTTGCAAATGAAATATACAAATCAAATACATTTATTATAGTTTTTTGATACAATTTTGATACAGATACACATGCAATAAAGGCCTTGATGGATAACTTGAGAAGCACCAAAAAAAGAATATATTAAGTGAAGTTTTACATTGTCCAATCATGTACATCATAAGAGGGAATATTCAAATGTTATCACGTCGAATGCTTCATGTCTTTACACATGATTGTGACCCACTTTGCATGGATTGCACACAGGTTAGAATCCTCAAACATGGTGACCAAAAATGCCTCCACGGTGCTTCTTGGATTGTAGCCGAGGGCAAGGCTTTGCATCCTCTTGTCTCGGCCCCATGCCCCTAATGTAACTCAAACAAATGCCTACAAAATTAGCCAAAGTTGCAAAGAAGGAAAGTGGACAGTCTACTACAAGGATAGAGACCTCACTAAAGATTTTCACAAACCCAAAAATTAGATCCAACCTTGAGTTAGGGTGAACATATTTGATTCCTAGCATTGTAGCTTTATTAGATACCTAGTAAGTCTTTTGAAATTTTGCATGCCTAGCATCATAGCATTGCAATTTTATTAGATAACTAGTAAGATTTTTAAAATTTTCCCTTTTATTAGACTAGATATTTGTCTTAAGACATTCATGGTCCTTATATTGTAGATGTTTATTTCTCTCTCTCTCTCTCTCTCTCTCTCTCTCTCTCTCTCTCTCTCTCAACTTTAAAAGGGTGATGCCTCTTTGTGAGCTTGATAGATAAAGCATCTAGTTCCTAAGATTAGCTTATGGACTTGTAGGACACATTGAAAAGGCTTTTTGAGACTCTATTTCCTTAGAGTAGATTTGTTCCCCCTATATCTATGAGGTTGATCATTTCCTTGTTGTAACCAATAGTGGTTCACACACAATTAAACCATGTGCCAACAGCAATCATTTTTTATAACATCTTAAGCCCATATGTGTTGTGAAGATTTCTTATCCTTCATGTCCTTAAATGCGCCTTCTTTTGATTCTTTATAAGTGATCATGTCATCCATTCTTTCCTTAACATATGCTTAAATAGTCTTGGGAATATTAAAATTATATGTCCTACAAATTTTTTATTTTTCCTTTTCCAAGACTTAGTGTTATGAGAAGCGATCCAAGTAGAATTCTATTGGAATTAGGGTTGCAGGAAAGCACACAAAGGTTGGAGAAGAAGAAGCAAGAATGTATTAGATTGTGTCAATGTACAAAGATAAGTTAGCCCTAGAATAATGGGCGTATATACAAGCCGGGGGGAAAAAACTCCTAAGGAGGGAAAAAGTGCCCCGGCAGTCCTAAGTGTGTTCACACACATCACTGCCTATATATATGGCAAAAAATCCCCCCTAGGAGTGATGGTGTGAACGAGAGCTGGCACTCATGTATAGGGAAGTGCCATGCTCGAAGTAGATCAGTCCACAAAGGGGAGCAAGCCCAAAGCTTTGTGGAAAGCTTCAAACTTCTCACAAGGAAATGCCTTTCTGAAAAGATCGACAAGGTTGTCCTGTGTCGGCACATATGCCAAGCTGATCTCTCCTGCTGAGAGTCTCTCCCTGACATAGTGATAATGCACCTCAATGTGCTTTATGCGAGGATGAAAAACTGGGTTTCTCGCAACCGTCAATGCACTCTGACTGTCAGTGTAGATAGAGGTGGCAGACTCCTGTCCAACACCCAAGTCAGCCACCATAAGCCGTCTAAGCCACACACACTCAACCCTAGCTGTGAAAGTTACCCTGTACTCAGCTTCACAACTAGAAGTGGCCACAGTAGGTTGCTTCTTGCTCAACCAAGATATGCATGAGCTACCGAGCATGAACAAAAACCACTTGTGGACACTCTTATGTCATAGTAACCAGCCCAATCTGAGTCCGAAAAAGCATGTAAATTTGGCGGCAACGATCCCCCCTTGGGATAAAACAACCCAAGATGTATGGTGCCACTCAAGTAGCGAAAGATGCATTTAACTGCCTTCAAATGCTGAGACCCTGGGCTATGCATAAACCTGCTCACCTGTGAGACTGCAAACTGAATGTCCGGCTCGTGATGCATACATAAATGAGGCAACCAACAGCTGTCTGATAGAGTGTGACATCAAAGTGATCTCCAGCATCATGAAGACTCAACTTCAAACCTATCTCCATTGGAGTAGCAATAGGCTTACAGTCTTCAAGGCCAAATCTCTACAACAATGTCTCAATATACTTTGTTTGACACAAAGCAATACCTCCATCACACTGTTTAAATTGTATCCCCAAATAATGATGCAAATGCCCCAAATCTGACATCTCAAAAGAGGCATTCAAATCAGCCTTAAAATCAACAATAGGACTCTCATTTGGTCCTGTGAGCAGCATGTCATCGACATAGAGAGCAATGATTAGATGTACATCATCCACACGTTTAAAATACAAAGTGCTTTTTGTTGGAATATTCTGAAAACCATGTGCAGTCAAATATGCATGTATCGTTTCATACCAAGCTCGTGGAGCTTGCTTTAAACCATACAAAGCCTTTTTCAACCTGCACACTTTATTTTCCTACCCTCTTTGAACAAAACCAAGAGGCTGCGATACATACACCTCCTCATGCAAATCTCCATTTAAGAACGCAGTCTTTATGTCCAACTAATGTACATTCCAACCATTATGAGCTACCAATGCACAAATGCTACGAATGGTAGTCATACGACAAGTGGGAGCAAAGGTCTCATCAAAATCAATGTCCTTTTCTTGAGCATAACCCTTTGCAACAAGTCTAGCCTTATAGAGCGATCAACATTACCATCTGGCTTTCGTTTTAACTTAAAAACCCACTTACATCCAATGACCTTTTTACCAATAGGCAAATCACAGAAAGACCATGTACCATTCTTCATTATAGCATCATTGCATTGCAGCCAACCAATTTTTTTATTTTTGTGCCTCATCAAATGAAAGAGGTTCTTCCTCTTCACACATACTAGACACAGCCAAAGCATAACAATCTGATGCATAAGAGGCATGCTGAAAACCTGAATGAGTATACGACTAGAAATAGGTGCATCAATTTTACTATCACGCAAGGTTTGCACCAGCCATTTAGGCATACCTTTAGCTTGCTCATTTTCAGCCCTATCCTCATAAATTACATCCGGTAAATCTGCATCAAAAATAGGCTGATCTATGATGTCGTTTAAAATCTGCATAGGCTGAATATTTGTCTCATGACTTACATTTGAATTGCCACCTGTAAACAGAGGCAACAACGTATCAAATACATTTGAATTCCCACCTGTAAAACAGAGGCAACAATGTATCAAATACATCCCGTGAGCTCACACCTGTCTCTTTGGTACATGATAACAAAGGCTGCACAGCATCTTCCACAAAAACAACATCTCGACTAATCAAGATACGCTTTGACTGTGGATGATACAATCTGTAACCCTTGCTCTCAGCACTATAACCAACAAAAATGTATTTGACAGCCTTATCATCCAATTTTCTACGTTGTTGCACAGGCACTAAAGCATAGGCCAAGCAACCAAAGACACGCAAGTGACCAATAGAAGGCTTCCTGCCATGCCAAGCTTCATATGGAGTAATAGACTACAAGGCCTTAGTAGTGGGACACCTGTTGAGTACATATGCAGCACACATGACAACCTCAAGCCAAAATGCATGTGGCAAAGCTTGGCTCTTGACCATACATCATGCCATCTCCATAAGTGACCTGTTTTTCCTCTCAGCAACACCATTTTGCTGAGGGGTATACGGCACTGTACATTGGTGTTTTATCCCACGACTAGCCAGAAATGCATCAAACTCTTTAGACATGTACCCCCCCCTCGATCAGAACGGAGGGTGCCCACAGTACAATTGGATACATTTTCAACCATAAGCAAAAACTATTTGAAACACAAAAACACTTTGGACTTTGACTTCAGTGGATATACCCATGCATGCCTTGAGTAATCATCAATGAAAGTCACGAAGTACAAGTGTTTACCAAATGACGGAGTTTGCATAGGCCCACATATATCACTATGTACAAGTTGCAATTTGCGAGTGGCCCACATAGAACCATCCTTTGGAAACGCAGAACGCTACATTTTGCCCAAAATATAGCCTTCATAAACATGTTTCAATGGTGCCTCAAGAGGGGGCAATGAAGCAACCATATCAAATTTCTGCAAACGCAGCAAACTAGCAAAGTTCAGATGACCAAAACGAGCATGCCATATTTTTGCATCTGAAACTGCCTTTTCATCACAGAAACTACATTTACTGAATCTTCCACACACTTGTCATAAGAATTGAGCCTATACAGCCCACGAAACAAGGTGCCAGATGCAATAACCGTATCACCAGAAGTCAAATCATGAACAGTACATCTGTCATCCACAAATTTAACTACAAGTCCAAGTCTAGCAAGCGCAAAGACAGACAATAGATTCTTCTTTATCGCTGGCACATACAAAGCATCTGAAAGTGTGAAAGCGCTGCCATTTACAGCAGTAAGCATAATTTTACCAATGCCCTTCACTGGGTAAGAAGCATTATTGGCACATGTGACAGTATTCCCATTAGAGACAGTCTCAATATAAGTGAACATATCACGATGCGAGGTAATGTGCTTTGTAGCACCACTGTCAAAATACCATACATCAGAGTCAACAGAAACTGCCAAACATGCATCATGTACAGATGGGTCATACTGGCAATACACGCTAAATGCCCATTCTGTATCCTGCACAACATTTGCAGAATCTACATTTGTAGAAGCATCCGCTATTGTGGCTGCATTTGACTCTTTCTTGTTTGCTTCTTTAGCCTTTAGCTATTCGTGTGGCTGCATTTGTAGAAGCATCTGCTATTGTGGCTGCATTTGACTCTTTCTTCTTTGCCTCTTTAGCCTTTAGCTTAGGGTAATTCTTAATGACATGATCAGTTGCCTTACAATAGTTACACCTGATCTTTTATCAAGAGCCTTCTGAGACCTATTGTTGCTACCTGTGGAAGGAAAAGAAGTTGCAAATAGGAGAAGAAATAGTGGAAGTGGCTGCCTTACCACTTCTTCTCTGCTGGGGAGCAAGAAATGCCTGATCAATCGCTGCCTAGCCCTATTTTGCCTGGACTGTGCTTCTTGCAAGAACTTGTTGACTAAATTATCATACTTGACAACATCAGGTTTGTCCTCAGTAACAAGTCTCCACGTGGAAGCAAAAGTCTGATATGACTCAGGTAAGGCATCAAGAACAGTCTGCACAAGAGAATGATCAGGAATAATCTCACCTGCAAAAATCAACTGTTCCTTAAGATTTTTAATCCCAGCCAAGAAAAACATTCATGTCATCATCTTCCTGCATAATCTTCGATTCTAGCTCTTTACGCAGGTAAGAGATTTTTGCCTCGTTATACGACCTGCATACATATCCCAAGCCTGTTTTGCTGTTTTAGCTGAATGAATATGTGGAGTGATGTTACGTTTGACAGAAAGTGCAATCAAGGCATGAGCCTGCGCATCTTTACCATCCCAACGAGCTTGTTCAGCAGTGGGTAAAACAGCAACAACAATAGAGCTGCTAGAACCTGCAACATCCTCAATAGATCCTACATCCATAGAACCTGGACGTACATCCATACCCTGCACAATGTTCCACACTCCTTTTGCAACCAAAACATGCTGCTAGGCAAGTTGATTGGCAAGCTAGTATAGAGATAGACTAACGGGCGGGCACCCAAGTATGGACGGGTGGACGCCCAAGTGTGGATGCTCTCGGTGACCAGCCAAGAGCCTATAAAAGGGTGGCCAAGGTTAGTCAATGGGTCATAGAGTTTCGCAAGTCTTTGCAAGAGCTCTATGGTCAGGAGCTTGAATCTAGTGCAGACATGCATCTGTTTCATGCAGTCGAGGTCGGCGGCAATCTCAAGGCCCACGAGGGTAGCTTCGTGGGCGGTATGGGACGTCACGGGATAGAGATTGGTTAGTGCATCTTGCTAGTTAGCTCAGCTCGTGGCTCGGTGGGGACAGCCAAGACTTGTGGATTTTGCCCACGGCTATCATGGTTGGGTGGTGAGTCAGGCCTGCACCCCCTTTACGTTGTTTGGCTTTGTTTTGTAGGTTTCGAGTATTGTTTTAGGAGCGCTCTACGAGGAGATCCATGGGGATTTAACAAGTATGCAACCAGTCAAATGTCCTTCAAGTAAAGCAGATGCACTGCCAATCAATAGTATTTCACAATTCCGGCATTAGAGCCATAAATCCAAATCCACGATCCGAAGTCAGATACGGGCACAAGGCCAATCGTATCGAGAAAGAAACTTTATCCATATCCCGAGTCAAGAACTTTGAGAATAACCAAACATTGGCACAAGAGGCAAATGTGTCTCAAAATATTGATAAATTCATAAGCCGAGTCAACAACTCTAATATTAACTAGACA
Source organism: Cibotium barometz (assembly GCF_041138505.1). Classification (NCBI taxonomy): domain Eukaryota; kingdom Viridiplantae; phylum Streptophyta; class Polypodiopsida; order Cyatheales; family Cibotiaceae; genus Cibotium; species Cibotium barometz. The sequence continues at coordinate 20,315,580 of NC_141054.1, forward strand.
CAAGCACAAGAGCCAACTGAGTCCGAAATATCCATAAATCCTTAAGTAGCTTTAAATACTTACAAAAAGAAAAATAAGCAAAATACATAGTCACAAAACATTTTACTTGTTGCTAGCGCTCGTGAAACCTCACCTCACCTCAATCAGAGAACGTGAGTCAGAGGATGCTAGCGGCGTAGCCCTGGGAGCCGATGCCTGCTCTGATACCAATTGTTAGAATTAGGGTTGCAGGAAAGCACACAAAGCTTGGAGAAGAAGAAGCAAGAATGCACACAACACACATTGTATTAGATTGTGTCAATGTACAAAGATAAGTTAGCCCTAAAATAATGGGCGTATATACAAGCCGGGGGAAAAAAACTCCTAAGGAGGGAAAAAGTGCCCCGACGGTCTTAAGTGTATTCACACACATCACTGCCTATATATATGGCAACAAATTCATGAATGATTTTATTGATATATCAATTTGGTTAAAGGTCTCCTCTCTTATGGGATTTTGCATGCTATTGATGTCTTTTATGTGATGGTTTCCTTTGTAAGAGGATGCACCGTGCGGTGTATGAAGGCAACACTCACAAAAAGTAGGACTTTCTTTCACAACATAAAAATTCAAATGTAAATTGCACAATAACATAGATAGAGAACAATGTTGGATATAAATTCCCCACACGTGTGTGCTCTAGTGAAGGTAGCAGGGATGGCTAATTTGAATTACTAAGATGGAGGTTGTATGCTAATAGAATATAGGGCATAAGCTCACAGTGATGATGACTAATGAAATGTATGATGAATGGATTGGTAGTATCTTTATAAAGGCAAGGAGATCATGGTTTATTTGAATTACTAAGATGGAGGTTATATGCTAATAGAGTATAGGTCATAAGCTCATAGGGATGACTAATGAGATGCATGATGAAGGGATTGGTAGTGTCTCCATAAAGGCAAGGGGATCATGACTACACATTGCATAAGTTCTTGGTCTCATAGCAGTCAATTCCACTGTATGGGGGTAGGCTTGGCCTATAATGAATGCAACACATCATCCCATATCCCACATCCATTCATAGGCTCACCTTGGGCCTCACAATGTTTGGACATGGTATCCAAGAGTAAAGTCTACCTACTCCATCTACTACAAATTGTTATGGGGTAATGGAAAACTTTATCTAAGCATCTCTAAACCATATGGTCTCCTATGCCACCATCCCCAATGAATACGGGGATGCCAAGTTGTTCAACCATGGCTACTCCTTATAATGGGAACTATACAAACATGTGCTAGTTGCATTACAATTTGTTTCCTCACAAGTCCACCACTTTCATAGTTGTACTTTAGTTTTATAAGATTCCTCCATTTCTTAATGAAGACATTCCATGTAATCTCATTTTTGTATGTATCTCCCCATTACTATGTACTCTCATTTTATAGCCCTTCTACTCTTAGCAAGACAATGCCCCCATTGAATAAACATATATATGTTCTCTCAAATTTTTTCATTCCAAACATTAAGAGCTTTTGGTTCATCATGTCTTCTCTATATGCTCTCTCTCAAATTCATGCTTAAGGCTCTTAGTTTTAAGAAGGTTGAAATTCATTTGAAACAGAACTCTCTTACATGAGGTTTTTTTGGCTTAGTTAAGCATTACTATTAAGTGATCACCTATGGTCGAGCCTAGGTATTTTGGAGTTAGTTAGTGTGAATAGCTCTTATCTAGTTCTCATCAAAGTATAAGGCTTGATGCCTATAAAAGCATGTACTTAGGTGGTTCTAATAACTTTGAACACCCTCTTTAGGTTTGATGTTTTTGCTACCCTCATCAATGATGTGTTTTTCTCTAAGCCATGCATGCATCTATGATTCACATGTCCTCTTTGTGTTTTTATGTTGCCACCATCATCTTTGTTGTGTTTTTCTCTTAAACTATCCATTTTCTCATCTTTGCCACCCGTGTACTCTCCAGGAGTCACATGCAATGGTGTATGTTTTTTTGAACTATGTGTTTTCTCATTAGTGCAACCGTCTATGACATCTCTCAACTTGCTTGCATACATGGTGTATACATTGGATGCAACCATTAATGCAAGGGAGAGAAGGTAAATTATCATTCCACATGTGCCCAATAGCAAAATGCAATGCAGAGGAGATGAATTATTATATTTCCACATGTGCCCAATAGCAAAACACAAGCATCTAATGCTCACTGTGGTGGAAAACGCAACTCCTACAAGGGTAGTCTAGCAAAACATTTATATAGGCTACTTCTTTGTTGTTGCCTATAGGTCAGCAAAGTTAAGTCATCAAGGGATTATTTGAGAGAGAAATATACCTTTTTGAAATATGGAAAAAACATTAAATTGAAGCCTCTGCATGCATACAATTTTGGGGCTTTTTTCAAACCAACATCAAATTGGAGATTCTGCAGTGCCATGGTAGGTCCAAGCATATATGTAGCATATGTATATTAAGGCATCATTGCCTTCCACAAATTAGCACTAGCATGGAAACATTGCCAAAAGAGACTACTCTTGGCCAACATATGCTCGAGGGTAAGTTTTTAAACTTCCAAAATTATATTTTTCCTATTATGTTTGAGTAATGGGTTCTCTGCCAAGTCCCCTAAACTTTGAATTAAGTATTGTGCATGTGTTTGTATTGCTCCATTATTACCCTTACTTAGAGCAAGGGTGGTTGTCTTGATAGACTGATACAGGCTGTCATCTCTACTGTGTTGCCATATATATAGGCAGTGATGTGTGTGAACACACTTAGGACCGTCGGGGCACTTTTTTCCTCTTTAGGAGGTTTTTTCCCCCGGCTTGTATATACGCCCATTATTCTAGGGCTAACTTATCTTTGTACATTGACACAATCTAATACACTAGTGTGCATTGACACAATCTACTAGGAGGTTTTTTCCCCCAGCTTATATATACGCCCATTATTCTAGGGCTAACTTATCTTTATACATTGACACAATCTAATACACTAGTGTTGTGTGCATTCTTGCTTCTTCTTCTCCAAGCTTTGTGTGCTTTCCTACAACCCTAATTCCAACAATTGGTATCAGAGTAGGCATTGGCTCCCAGGGCTACACCGCTAGCACCTTCCAACTCACGTTCTCCGATTGAGAAATTTCGACAGTGCAGTTTTCTGCAAAACAGGCATATGTATCCTATTGTGGACTGTGCTACATAGCACGAGTTGTTTTCTGTTCAATCTTTGCTCCATTACATGTAGCTTTTGCATCAATTTCAGTCAGTGGCCATGGCTGATAACAGCAATGATGTATTTCGCATGTTGTCTGATAATAAATTGGATGGAGACAGCAACTACCCACTTTAAGCATACATGATGCAACATGTTTTGGTTGCAAAAGGAGTGTGGAACATTGTGCAGGGTATGGATGTACGTCCAGGTTTTGTGGATGTAGAATCTGTTGTTGAGGATGTTGCAGGTTCTAGTAGCTCTACTATTGCTGCTGTTTTACCCACTGCTGAACAAGCTTGTTGGGATGGTAAAGATGCGCAGGCTCATGCCTTGATTGCACTTTCTGTCAAACGTAACATCACTCCACATATTCGTTTAGCTAAAATAGCAAAACAGGCTTGGGATATTGTAGCAGGTTTGGGATATTGTAGCTGGTTTGTATGCAGGTCGTAACGAGGTAAAAATCTCTTACCTACGTAAAGAGCTAGAATCGAAGATTATGCAGGAAGATGATGACATGAATGTTTTTCTTGATGAGATTAAAGATCTCAAGGAATAGTTGATTTCTGCAGGTGAGATGATTCCTGATCATTCTCTTGTGCAGACTGTTCTTGATACTTTACCTGAGTCATATCAGACTTTTGCTTCCATGTGGAGATTTGTTACTGAGGACAAACCTGATGTTGTCAAGTATGATACTTTAGTCAACAAGCTCTTGCAAGAAGCGCAGTCCATGCAAAATAGGGCTAGGTAGCATGCAGTTGATCAGGCATTTGTTGCTGCCCAGTAGAGAAGAACTGGTAAGGCAGCCCCTTCCACTGTTTCTTCTCCTATTAGTAGGTCTACAACTTCTTCTCCTTCCACAAGTAGCAATAATAGGTCTGAGAAGGCTCTTGATAAAGGCAAGAAAAAGATCAGGTGCAACTATTGTAAGGCAACTGATCATGTCATTAAGAATTGCCCTAAGTTAAAGGCTAAAGAGACAAAGAAGAAAGAGTCAAATGCAGCACAATAGCGGCTGCTTCTACAAATGCAGATTCTGCAAATGTTGTGCAGGATACAGAATGGGCATTTAGCGTGTATTGCCAGTATGACCCATCTGTACATGATGCATGTTTGGCAGTTTCTGTTGACTCTGATGTATGGTAATTTAACAGTGGTGCTACAAAGCACATTACCTCGCATCATGATATGTTCACTTGTCTTGAGGCTGTCTCTAATGGGAATACTGTCACATGTGCCAATAATGCTTCTTACCCAGTGAAGGGCATTGGTAAAATTATGCTTACTGCTACAAATGGCAGCGCTTTCACACTTTGAGATGCTTTGTATGTGCCAGGGATAAAGAAGAATCTATTATCTGTCTCTGCGCTTGCTAGACTTGGACTTGTAGTCAAATTTGTGGATGACAAATGTATTGTTCATGATTTGACTTCTGGTGATATAATTATTGCATCTGGCACCTTGTTTCGTAAGCTATATAGGCTCAGTTGACAAGTGTGTGGAAGATTCAGCAAATGCAATTTCTGTGTGATGAAAAGGCAGTTTCAAATGCAAAACTATGGCATGCTCGTTTTGGTCATTTGAACTTTGCTAGTTTGCTGCATTTGCAGAAATTTGATATGGTTACTTCAATGCCCTCTCTTGAGGCACCATTAAAACATGTTTGTGAGACTGTATTTTGGGCAAAATGCAGCGTTTTGCGTTTTCAAAGGATGGTTCTGCGTTTTCAAAGGATGGTTCTGTGTGGGCCACTCGCAAATTACAACTTGTACATGGTGATGTATGTGGGCCTATGCAAACTCCGTCATTTGGTAAACACTTGTACTTCGTAACTTTCATTGATGATTACTTTCATTGATGATTACTCAAGACATGCACTCAAGGCATGCATGGGTATATCCACTGAAGGCAAAGTCCGAAGGGTTTTTGTACTTCAAACAGTTTTTGCTTATGGTTGAAAATGTATCCAATTGTACTGTGGTCACCCTCTGTTCTGATCGAGGGGGGGGGCAGTACATGTCTAAAGAGTTTGATGCATTTCTGGCTAGTCGTGGGATAAAACACCAATGTACAATGCCATATACCCCTTAGCAAAATGGTGTTACTAAGAGGAAAAACACGTCACTTATGGAGATGGCACGATGTATGGTCAAGAGCCAAGCTTTGCCACATGCGTTTTGGCTTGAGGCTGTCATGTGTGCTGCATATGTACTCAACAGGTGTCCCACTAAGGCCTTGCAGTCTGTTACTCCATACGAAGCTTGGCATGGCAAGAAGCCTTCTATTGGTCACTTGCGTGTCTTTGGTTGCTTGGCCTATGCTTTAGTGCCTGTGCAACAATGTAGAAAATTGGATGATAAGGCTGTCAAATGCATTTTTGTTGGTTACAGTGCTAAGAGTAAGGGTTACAGATTGTATTATCTACAGTCAAAGCGTATTTTGATTAGTCGAGATGTTGTTTTTGTGGAAGATGCTGTGCAACCTTTGTTATCATGTACCAAAGAGACAAGTGTGAGCTCACGGGATATATTTGATACGTTGTTGCCTCTGTTTACATGTGGCAATTCAAATGTAAGTCCTAATGAGGCAAATATTCAGCCTATGCAGATTTCAAACGACATCATAGATCAGCCTATTTCTGATGTAAATTTACAAGATGTAATTTATGAGGATAGGGCTGAAAATGAGCAGGCTAGAGGTATGCCTAAATGGCGTGTGCAAACCTTGCGTGATAGTAAAATTGATGCACCTATTTCTAGTCGTACTCGTTCAGGTGCCTCTTATGCATCAGATTGTTATGCTTTGGCTGTGTCTAGTATGTGTGAAGAGGAAGAACCTCTTTCATTTGATGAGGCACAAAAATCAGAAAATTGGTTGGCTACAATGCAAAGTGAATATGATGCTATAATGAAGAATGGTACATGGTCTTTGTGTGATTTACCTATTGGTAAAAAGGTCATTGGATGTAAGTAGGTTTTTAAGTTAAAACGGCAGTGTTGATCGCTATAAGGCTAGACTTGTTGCAAAGGGTTATGCTCAAGAAAAGGGAATTGATTTTTATGAGACCTTTGCTCCCACTTGTCGTATGACTACCATTCGTAGCATTTGTGCATTGGCAGCTCATAATGGTTGGAATGTACATCAGTTGGACATAAAGACTGTGTTCTTGAATGGAGATTTGCATGAGGAGGTGTATGTATCGCAGCCTCGTGGTTTTGTTCAAAGAGGGCGGGAAAACAAAGTGTGCAGGTTGAAAAAGGCTTTGTATGGTGTATGTATCGCAGCCTCGTGGTTTTGTTCAAAGAGGGCAGGAAAACAAAGTGTGCAGGTTGAAAAAGGCTTTGTATGGTTTAAAGCAAGCTCCACGAGCTTGGTATGCAAAGATACATGCATATTTGACTGCACATGGTTTTCAGAATAGTCCAACAGAAAGCACTTTGTATGTTATGTTAAACGTGTGGATGATGTACATCTAATCATTGCTTTCTATGTCGATGACATGCTGCTCACAAGACCAAATGAGAGTCATATTGCTGATTTTAAGGCTAATTTGAATGCCTCTTTTGAAATGTCAGATTTGGGCATTTACATCATTATTTGGGGATACAATTTAAGCAGTGTGATGGAGGTATTGCTTTGTGTCAGACAAAGTATATTGAGACATTGTTGCAGAGATTTGGCCTTGAAGACTACAAGCCTATTGCTACTCCAATGGAGACAGGTTTGAAGTTGAGTCATACTTATATTCCCAAAACATTTATATTTCTAGCCACTTTACCAATTTCCACCATGATAGTTTCACTTATTGGAGGCAAATGCACTCCATACTTTTCTCACAAAATTTGTAAGTCCTCTCAAGTTATAAGAAAGGAATGTATTAAGATTTGAGAAACCCTTTTCTTTTCTTGCTAATGGATGTGTCCATTTTGGATCATATATGATTTCCTCATCTTCAGCATAAAGAGGAAGCCCACTTGATTTCCTCTATTCTTGGACATATTTATTGACATTTGTTATGGTATTGAAGTGAGGTATGAGAGGTGGAAGGTTTTGCACTGCAGCTCCGTCGTTTGCTTTTTGTCTCCTTTCATTTTTCTTCCATTTTTTGGTTGGAGTATGATTTAGTTTTGTTATCCTCCAAAGTGACCGCTCTTTTAGGAGGTATGACCTACAGTGTGGGAAATTCTTAGCTAGGCTAATAGTAGCAAGACTCTTGTAAGAACTTTAGATATTACTATTTCTTATGACATTGATGTCAATTTCTAGTTCTAAGATTTGTTGTTTTTGTAGATTAAGCTTTTAACCTTGTGGTTGTAGGGTCTTCTTTCAAGTCCTCTTATGAGATTTGTTGTTTTGTAGATTAAGCTTTTAACCTTACGATTGTAGGGTCTTCTTTCAAGTCCTCTTCTTTCTTGACCACCACCACCCCTACGGTTAGGAATAATTCTTCTTCTACCACCTAGACGAGCTCCATCAAGAGGTTATGAATCTCCAACTAGATTGGCATCTCCTATATCTGGTCTCGCTAGACATCAAAAGTTGGATTTCCATGGGAATGCTTCTCTTGTAGAATTTAGTTTCTCGCACCCTTAGTTAACCAAACCACATACAAGTTTTCTACTAAAATTATTGAGTAAAAATTTATCCCGAGATACTGAGACTGTCTTAATCACCTAGTCCCTTCTTTCCTTGTGCTCATGCATCCACATAGATAAATCCAACATCTTTGGGTTGCAAGTATTTCAATACACAATGACAATTTTTGTGTTGTACTTAATTCTTGGTGCATGGCAAACTAAGGCTAGAAATGTATGCCTTTTTTTGGTACCAAGCATAGGTTGTTTTGAAACAAGGGAAATTTTAGCATTGATGTTGAGGGTGTTGAGTGCATCAGGCTAGAGTTTCCATTCTTGTAAGATCTTTTTCCTTTATGTCTTGTGATTTCACATCCATAAAAGCTTCCTTGGCACCTTTTTCGAGTTTCCTCCTCCTTTTGGTGAATTATTAATGGGTTATTTGGAGACGACCATTCTTTTGTTTGTCCTTTTACTTGCTTCCACTCATGAATGGGATATCCTAGAGCACATAATGAAGCTTTGCAAATAGTGTGTCGAAATCACAAGGGTTCTTCCTTATAGGTACATATGTTTTCTCTTTTTAGATGAGACTTGTGTGGTGCGTTATCTACTTCATATGCCTTTCATATTTGTGGAGTACATCATCCATGTGGGCTAATTTAGACTTTTAAAGTGAAGCTTTGCACATTAGACAACAAGTTATAGGGTTGCCTATAGCATGGATGTGTGTGTGTATGCACACGCATGTGTGTGTGTGTGTGTGCGTGTGTGTGTTTTCCATGCATGCGCACTTGTACACGTGTGTATGTGCATGTGCATGTCATGCACGCGCACGTGTGCATGTGTGTGTGTGTCGTATGCACACGCACAAGTGCATGTGTGCATGTGCGTGTGTGCATGTGCATGTGCATGCAACACACACACATACATGCACACGTACGCGTGCATGTGTGCATGTACATGTGCGCGTGCATGCAACACACACACACACACATGTACAATGCACACGTGCGCATGCATGCACACACACATCCATGTTATAGGCAACCTATAACTTGCGCACACACACACATGGGAAATCTCTCTTTGATTCGGTGCATTGAATGAGGTCATTGTTTAATGTGCTTGCATATGGCCTAATTCTTCCAATTTAGCAATGTTAGTTTTAAAGCCTAAAGCATACACGTTAATGGGAAAATACAATGTTGGGTCAAGAAGGCCTCCCTTGTTTTTTGGGCAAATACAATGTTGGGTCAAGAAGGCCACCCTTGTTTTTTGGGAAAATACAATGTTGGGTCAAGAAGGCCACCCTTGTAAAAACAGATACAAAAAAAGGGCCACATGAAATTGTATTTAGATTCTCATAGTAGTGATATGATTAAATATTTATAATATAATATTAGACAATTCTAGACTTCGAATTTATGGCATGTAAGTATCTAGCTAGAATTCCAAGCAAGGGGATGTTTCTTGTAACTACATTTGTGCAACTACTATCTTGGGATCATGGAGAGATGAGCATTGTGAGAATAAAATCCATTAATTATCAAGGATAATGACTGCTTCTTTTGTTTCTATGTGTGGAGAAGTTCTTTTCTATTTACAGATTGAATATGTTATTGCGAATGTGTCTATGCACAATCTTTTGCATGTGCATGTAAGCATGCATGTGTGTGCACAATCTTGTGCAAAATATGTTGTTGTGAATGGGTGTGTGCACAATCTTGTGCATGTGCATACAGGCATGTCATGCATCAGATACTCTATGTGATTAATGTAGGGAAACTTAATATATTTCACATTACCTTGGATTTATGATTTTGTTCCTTCTTAGTATAGAAGAGCCTAGTGTCTTGGGTTAATATTATTTCACATTATCTTGGGTTTATGAGTTTGATTCTTCTTAGCAAAGAGAACCCATTTGCTGCCACCACAAGGGTCATAGTGTGTCACAAGTTGATCGTAGTTGTACAAATCTTTCTTTACATCAACCAACAAGCTTGCTCTAGCTTCTCTTGATGTAGATCGAAGAGCTATCCAAATTTCTATAGATTCATTGGATAGTGCAATGACCTTTTAACTAGACTTTATACTTTTGGCTTAAAATCTTTGTATATTTCACATGTATGTGTAGCTACTAGTGAAATTGAAATTAGATTTTTATGAAGTAGGTGAACCTTTCGCTTTCACAGGCTTTCACCGTTTTAAGGATATCTACTTTAATAGGAAATAATTATTGCCTTTACATGTGTTTGCATGTGCCTCTCTCTCTCTCTCTCTCTCTCTCTCTCTCTCTCTCTGTGGGTGATTTTTGCAAAGTATGCCAACGAGTGATGCCTCTATCTTTCAATTAATCAAGGATGCCTCCCCTTGGTCAACTTTTTTCAAGAATAACTCAAAGTAGAGTTTAAACTATGCAAGCGACCATTAACCTTAGGAAGGTGAATTTAAGAAAATCTACTTTAATAAGAAATAAACCTTGCCTTTACTTATGTTTGCATGTGCCCCTCTCTCTCTCTCTCTCTCTCTCTCACACACACACACAGCTTCAAAAGGGTGATTTTTATAAGAAGCTATGCCAATCGAGCGATGCATCTCTCTTTCAATTAATCAAGCCCCCCCTTGTTTATTTTGTTTCTTAGTGTGCACAAGTTCTTCACAACCTTGTGAATGGGCATGTAAACATGCATGTGTGGGAGTACTCCACGTGATTGGTTAGGGGCAACTTAATATTATTTCACATAATCTTGGGTTTATAAGCTTGATTCTTCTTTTGTCTCTTAGAGTGGAGAATCTCTTTGAAATCTTGTGCATGTGCATTTAAACATGCATGCATGGGAGTACTCCTTGTGCATTTAAACATGCATGCATGCATGGGAGTACTCCTTGTGCATTTAAACATGCATGGGAGTACTCCTTGTGATTGTCTAGGGCAACTTAATATTATTTCACATAATATTGGGGAAGCTATGCCAATTGAGCCATGCGTCTCTCTTTTCAATAAATCAACCCCCCCCCCCTTCGTTTATTTTGTTTCTTAGTGTGTAGAAGTTCTTCACAACCTTCTATATGTGCATGTAAATATGCATGCGTGGGATTACTCCATGTGATTGGTCTTGAGCAACTTGATATTATTTCACATAATCTTGGGTTTATGAGTTTGATTCTTCTTTTTTTCTTAGAGTGGAGAACTTCTTCACAATGTTGTGCATGTGCATGTAAACATGCACATGGGAGTACTCCTCCTGATTTTCTAGGGCAACTTAATATCTTGGGTTTAGAAGTTTGGTTCTTCTTAGTATAGAGAACCCATTGTTCCCACATGGGTCATAACGTCTCGCAAGTAAGTTGATGGGAAAGTTTGGTTCTTCTTAGTATAGACATGAGTCATAATGTCTCGCAAAATGGCAAGTTTTGCATTGTACACAACTTTCTTTATGCCAACCAATAAGATTGCTCCAGCCACAATATAACTTCTCTTGATGTAGAGTGAAGAGTTATCTAAATTTATATGGAGTGTATGGGGACTCATTGGATAGCACAATGACCTTTTAACTACACTTTATACTTTTGGTTTATAAGTTTTTATATATTTCATGTATATAGAGTGTATCCCCACTCATTGGATGGTGAAATGACCTTTTAACTAGACTTTATACTTTTGATTTATAAGTGTTTGTATATTTAACATGTATGTGTAGGAACTAGTGAATTTGAAGTTATGAAGTAGGGGAACCTTTGAATTTCATAAGGTTTCACCATTTTAACAGAAATAAATTTTGCCTTTGAGTGTGTCCTCATGCACCCCTTCTCTCTCTCTCTCTCTCTCTCTCTCTCTCTCTCTCTCTCTCTCTCTCTCTCTTCATATAAGGTTGATTTTTGCAAGGTATGGCAATCAATGATGCCCTTTCTCTTTTGATAAATGAAGGATCCCCACTCCCCTTTTTTAGAAACATCTCAAAGTAAAGTTTAAACTATGCAAGTGACCACAAACTTGGGAAGAGTGATTTAACAAAATCTACTTCAATTGGCACAATAAATCTTGCCTTTACCTTCTCTCTCTCTCTCTCTCTCTCTCACACACACACACACACAAAGTTGCATTATACGTCTCGTATAATGATATTTTACCGAAAAAATACGAGGATATATGTGAATAAATGTATAATTCAAGGAATAACGTTTTTTTAAAGCATTAGATTTGATTGAAAGCCATTCAATCGAAAACCATTCAATTGAATAAAAACGCGAAACCACCCCCCATTTTCACCATTTCACGTACTCTCTCTCTCTCTCTCTCTCTCTCTCTCTCTCTCTCTCTCTCTCTCTCTCTCACCATTTGCATAGGTTAAAAAAAAACAAAAAAATAATAAAATTAAATTTTTTTTAATTAGAATTTTCAAATGTGTTTTCAAATTAGAATTTGTTTTAAATTTTTCAAAAATGCATTGTTCTCATTTGGATTGCATATGTTGTCCCACTCTGCTATTGTTACGGATACCGCTATGGGACAACAATTTGTGTATAAAGCATATTTAAATTTAACAAAAAGATTATCTTCATTTGCATTTGCATTGTAGTGTCACTGCAACGTTGAATCAGACGTTGTTGTGATTACTGCCGCCTACTTCACCACTGCTAAGTGAGGCGACGGGTGGTGATTGTAGGTTTGTTTGCTTGCTACTTATGTGCACTGTGCCACTGTTTTGGGTGGCATTGTGCACTTCCACGTTTTTGTTTGTATTCACCTATGTGAGTACTCTGTCACTGTTTCGAGTGGCAATGTATCACTTCCAGGTCGTTCACTCTTCTCTTTAGGCACCACCTGTGTACAACTTTGTCACTGGTTCGGGTGGCATTGTTGTCCTTCTAGGTTTCCATATCGTAGATTCTAGAATATAGATTAGTTGCTAGAACACCCCAAGCATTTGTACTTAGTGCCATTGATTCGGGTGGCACTTTGAGCACTTATGCTCCCTAGGAATGGTAGGGGGAGGCAGTGTTGATATAGTCGAACATCTGTGCCACTGTTTTACGGGTGGTATCAAAGTTCAGCTAGTTTGATACTCTCTTTCACTCCATTCATTATGATAAGCTTTTGCATAGCCATGCATGGTGAAATCAACATTCATGATTCTATCATGCTTTAGATTTAGGTTTATAGCTTTGAAACTAGGCATATCCATAGTTTTCTTTATCTCTTGACTATATAGCTTAGGTATATCCATGGTGGAAATGTTTCATGTCAAAACATAGAGTTTTGGTATGAAATGTTTCACCCCGTCTCACAAAGACAAAATGAAACGCAGAACTGAAACATCTAAGCACTTATGTCTAAGCACTAATACACACACACATACACACGTATTAATGTTTGTCCTTTGTTTGTTATTGTAGTCAAATTGGTTATATAAGCATTATCGCACAAACATATAGGTTTATTGGTATACCTGGATTTAGCCATGAGCTTTTCAGAGCCAGAGCAAGTGCCAGTGCAAGTGTCAGAGCAAGCACCAGTGCAATTGTCAGAGCAAGTGCCAGAGCAAGTGCCGGAGGGATTTGTATGAAAACTCCAATTGACAAGGGACGAACATCATAAACTTATAATGGCAATTGGGAATGTTTTAAGTGTCAAACCTGAAGCATAGATAGATTAGTTCCTCCAAACAACTGACAACAATCTCTAAGAGATTTCTAGTATCATGGTGGCTGCGGCATGGAAGGCCTTGATAGAGTTTGATCCCTCCCTTAAGCTGCATGTGCATTTACTTAAAGATGGGGAAATCAGGAAGGAATGCTTAAGGTGCATAGGAGAAATCTCTCCCTCCATCGGTCACTTTCCTGCTCAGAAAAGATCAGATTCAGCCTTTCAAGCAAAGCTACAGTATATAAAGGCCATATGGAGAAAGAGAAGCATAACAACGGGCAAAATAATTGTATACACAAACAAAGAAACGAATATAAATAACAACAAATATCCATGCTTATTGAATCCTACTACCCCAATTCCATTTATGAAGCTAGCTTCTAACATGGTCTATCAACAATGTCCCACCCCTTAGACCCGAGTGTGAACTATGTTTGAACACAAGGGATTCTAGCTTTTGCAATTTAATAACCTATACCCTAGTGTGAACTATGTTCCAACACAGGGGATTCTAGCTCCTTTAATTAACCTAAACCCTAGTGTGTGAACGATGTTCCAACACAGGGGATTCTAGCTCCTTTAATTAACCTAAACCCTAGTGTGAACCATGTTCCAACATAAGGGATTGTAGATACTTTAATTGACCTAAGCCCTAGTGTGAACAATGTTCCAACACAAGGGAACCTAGTGTGAACCATGTTCCAACATAAGGGATTCTAGCTACTTTAATCAACCTAAGCCCTCGCGCGCGCGCACACACACACACACACACACACATAGATAACTTTAAATGCAAGCTATGCCAATCGAGTGATACGTCTCTCTTTCAATCAATTAATCAATCAAGTGATTTAAAGAAAATCTACTTTAATATAGGCAATAACTCTTGCCTTTACATGTGCTTGCATACACTTTGGTTTGTGAGGATTTTTGGTACTGAAATTATACCATTTAGGCAGACACCTTGCGGGGGGTTTGAACTCATGCCCTTGAGAAGCGAGCCAACTATTTTTGGTACTAAAATTATGCCATTAAGGTAGACACCTTGTGGGTGTAGTGGAGCATGGTTTGAACTCATGCCCTTGAGGAGTGAGCCAACCCATTCAGGCAAACACCTTGCGGGTGTAGTGGATCAAGGTTTGAACTCGTGCCCTTGAGGCAGACACCTTGCGGGTGTAGTAGGTTTGAACTCGTGCCCTTGAGGAGAGGAGCAAGCCAACCCAATTGAGGCATACACCTTGCGGGTGTAGTGGAGCAAGGGTTGAACTCACCTTGCAAGGTTTGAACTTGTGCCCTAGAGGCAAACACCTTGCGGGTGTAGTGGAGCGTCGTGCCTCATGCCCTTGAGGCAGACACCTTGTAGAGTGTAGTGGAGCGGGGTTTGAACTCGTGCCCTTGAGAGGAGCGAGCCAACCCATTGAGGCATACACCTTGCGGGTGTAGTGGAGCAAGGGTTGAACTCGTGCCCTTGAGGAGCGAGCCAACTTATTTTGCCACTGCACTAGTGACTACAAGCCGACAGCTTGGTGGGCTATATGTCTAGCGGCTTTCGAACATAAGGTTAGGTTTGAGAATTGACATGTAATATGATGGGGTTTGGAGTTTTCTTCTTTGCGAATATACATCAACCTTAGGTGCACATCTTGAACATGGGGGTGCCACGCTTCCAGTATACAATGCGTTGGATCTGCGAGAATCGACGGTGCAGGGAGTTCCACGGAGGCGCACATCTTGAACATGGGCGTGCCACGCTTCCAGTATACAATGCGTTGGATCTGCGAGAATCGACGGCGCAGGGAGTTCCACGGAGGCGCACAGGTCGTGGTAGTGAGAGAACGGAGTAGGACGCTTGGCACATAGCGACCGGGAATCCGAGCTGGCCGGTCATGCGTGGCAAGCGAAAAGGACAGTGACTACAGCGAGCAGTAAAAATGAGTGGGCTTACGTGGCGAAAAGGCTGCCACGATGGAAAGTCCACGTGAGAGGAGGACAGGCGGCCACGTGAAGAAGCAGCATGACGTGCAACGTACATGACGTGTCAGGTCTTAACGGCCACTGTGCATGTCCACGTGGGAAGGGATGTAGGAGAGAGAGCTCTCAGGAAAATAGAAATGGCATCACTACTTCATCTTGTCGCTCATGTTGGATTTTCGTCAAAGCCAGGGTTTCTCTCTGTGCACGGCTGCCTTCCCGTTTGCACTTGCTTATGCTGATCCCTCTGCTGGATTGCCATAGCAGAATCTCCTGCCGAGCTCTCGCTTCCCGCTTTTTTTGTCTACTTCCTCTTCCTCATTGACTTCTTCGATCGATTTCCACCCCGCCATCGCTGGTGCTCCCCGAAGCCTGGTTTCCTTCAGCGCTTCTTCCACTGCCGCTCACTTGAGTCCCTCGCTTCGTTTAAGGATCGCACGACCATTGCTGTGGCCCTGCAAGTACTGTCTTCGTCATTTACATGTCTCAGGAGATCGCTCGTGGCCATGCGGGATGGAGTGTGAGTCGATCATCATTATCGATATATGTGCCACCGCAGGGTTCCCTCGACATTTTCTGCTGTTGATCCAGATATGTCCGTTACTGCTTGCTCTTGATTCGAAAAATGTCCGTCAGAGTTCGCTGTTCAGTTCAGATATGCCCGTCACTGCCTGCCGTTGATCCTTCAGATGATCGGAAACTGCCGATAAGGTCTGAGCCAGGGTTTTCCTGAAGCAGGGGCAGCGCTGAGGGCAGCAGCAGTTGCTGTTGCGACGAAGGTCTGAAAGTTAACGTTTTTTGGGATCTCCGTATAGAGAAGGAAAGAAAAGGAAGAGGAGGAAAGGGGGGCAACGATGGCGAAAGTTTGCACGATAGTGTGGGTCAGGAGGGATCTTCGGGTGGAGGACAACCCGGCGTTGAGTGCAGCGGCGAGGGCCGGGTCTGTGGTGCCGGTATTCATCTGGTCGCCGGAGGAGGACGGGCAATTCCGCCCGGGACGTGTTTCGCGATGGTGGTTGAAGCAGAGCCTCATCCAGCTCGACATCTCCCTGCGGAGCTTAGGTGCTCGTCTCGTGATGAGAAAGACCAACGACACTCTTTCCGTCCTCTTAGAGCTCGTCCAGACTACCGGAGCGAGTCAAGTCTTTTACAACCATCTTTACGGTACGTTTTACATGCACTGTGCAGCATTCTGTGTTCCGAGTTATTCAGGTTTGTTTTTAGCTGTTGTCAGTCTTGTTCTGTAGCAGCTGTTTGTCCTGTCCGGGCCTGTCGATGTTGGGACTGTGGGTATGCAGCTCTCGGACGCCTCCTTCGTCAATAGTGCACGCAGTTCTGTCATCGGCTTTTGTTTTTAGCTGTTGTCAGTCTTGTTCTGTACCTGCTTTTTGTCCTGTTCGAGCCTGTCGATGTTGGGGGGTATGCAGCTCTCGGATGCCTCCTTCGTCCATGCAATATTCCACTCTCTTCTGGAAAAAATGGATTGTATTCTATTTCATGTGCCAGACGATACTGGGCAAGAAGTAGGGATATATTTGTGACAAGGACAATGAACATGGCATTGCTTGTTTCATTTACCCTCAGAAGTAGATGCCACCATAACCTGGTAGTGTTCTTTCTCTAGAAGTATGCAAAGTAAATGTAATTATTGGTAATCTAAAAATGCGTTTTTGTCTGTGACTTGTAGATCCAGTATCTCTTGTTCGAGATCATCGTGTTAAGCAGGGCCTTGCCCAAAAGGGTATACAGGTTCAGAGTTTCAATGGTGATCTACTCTATGAGCCTTGGGAAGTGTATGATGAAGATGGAAAACCGTACACATCCTTCGAGAGCTACTGGCAAAAGTGCCTGAACATGCCTTTTGAACCCGACTCTCCACTGTTACCCCCAAGGCGATTGATGTCTCCAGGTATTATGAACGAGGAAGTTGAATAATTCTGTTTTAGTTGTCTGTATGAAGGTGCCTGTTGGAAAGTGCTGCATTATTTACATGTCTCCTTATGGCGAGAGTGGCTTTGTGGATGTAGCCTTACTTTTTGGCTTATGCATGCATTCATTAGGAAGCAGTAAGGGTCATCAATGTGCTACATAATACTGTCTTCTGTTTGCTGTCTTAATAAGACCTAAGAATAATAGCCTGACTTGATCACTTTCAAGATGTCAGTTTATTTGAGTGTGGAAAAAGCACAGGAGAGCTATGATGGAGGAGAGGACTCGCAGATGTTTGTAGGCAGTCTGCTTTGAATGGTAAGATAAGAGGGGAATTTCATGTAATTTGTAGACACACGAGGATTCGAATTCAATGACAACTGACAACATTGTGTTGGTTGGGTTAAAGACATACCAGTCATTGGGATATTTATGTGTTGTATTCTGGAGTCTGAGGTCCTTTGCTTTATTTATTTTATTGTCACAGAAGTCCTTTCCAAGTAGTGCTCATGTAGCAGTATTATCCAGTTTCAGAGGCCAGGGTGCTGGTTGGAACTGGCACACAGAATTTATTGCCGGGATTAAGCTTGCTGCAGAACAAGTTTTAGGTACATGGCAGTTCCTACAGTTAAGTGAGCAGAATTGATGATTCAGCAAGCTGGGTAGCTTCTTTGTTTTTCCAATTGAGTACATCAAGTGATGGATTTGTGCACAAAGTGATGGTTGCAAAAGCAGGTACATTACATTTTTATTTGATTGTTAGCACTGTCAGGTAAAAGACATGCAAGCCTAATTGTTTAGCAGTCTACCAGGCTGGTTTTGGTCAGAATAGAGTCCTCCGTCTGCCTGCCCTTACATGAAAGCAATGACTGCTTTTGTGAGTTACCAGACTCAAAATTTGGAAGGGATTTACAGGCACACCTGTTTCCTGTCAATGAGTGGACTAAAAGACTCTTGTCACTTTTGACAGCACTGAGCTGTTTCAGCTTAGTAATGTTAGCTAAGTACAGTTGACCAGGAGATTAAAGAGTTTGTAATGGAAATTGGGGTGGAGGCTTTTCATACTTCTGTCTCCTAAATGGTAAGCAGTTGAGTGCATGCTTCCAGAATGTAGATAGGGTGTCTTCATAAAGAACACACGACACTGGAAGAGATGGATTGGGGGTTATTAAATGAGGTGGACTAGACACTCATGAATGACTTGCGGCAGTGAGTGGAGTTTCTATACTATCTGCGGCCTTGATATTGATTATAAAATACTGAACTGTCTTTTGCTATTTTTCAACGGAAATACTTGCATCTGTGGCCTTTGTTAGCAGAATCAGAAATATTTCGATGAGTCAATTATGAGTGCTTCAATCACATTTACTGATATATGCTTTTTTGCTTGTGATTCAGGTAACCTTTCTACTTGTACTCCGGAAGAGCTAGGACTTGAAGATGAGACAGAGAAAAGCAGCAATGCTCTTTTGGCAAGGGCTTGGGCACCAGGTTGGAGTAATGCAGACCGAGCACTCGAAGCTTGTTTGTCTGGTCCATTACTTGATTATTCCAGAAATAGACACAAAATAGATGGTCCTACAACTTCCTTACTGTCACCTCACATGCACTTTGGGGAAGTCAGTGTTCGAAAAGTTTATCACTCAGTACGAAGAATGCAAATTCTATGGGCCAAGGATGGTTCTATACTGGGGGGAGAAAGTATCAACTTCTTCATGAGGTCTATCGGTTTCAGAGAGTATTCAAGGTATCTCAGTTTTAATTTCCCTTTCACTCATGAGAGGTCCCTTCTCTCAAACTTGAAGTCATTCCCTTGGAGGGTGGATGAGGGCTTTTTCAAAGCCTGGAGGCAAGGCCGAACTGGGTATCCACTGGTAGACGCAGGAATGAGGGAATTGTGGGCTACAGGATGGCTACACAATCGAGTACGGGTGATAGTGTCCAGTTTTTGTGTCAAGTTTCTTCAGCTACCATGGAGATGGGGCATGAAATACTTTTGGGACACTCTTTTAGATGCAGATTTGGAATCTGATGTGCTTGGTTGGCAGTATATCTCTGGAAGCCTACCAGATGGCCATGAACTGGACCGAATGGATAATCCTCAGGTATTTGTAGGGTCATCTTGTCTTGTCCAGTAGAATTTCTGTAAGAGGAATTTTTAAGCTGAGTCGTTGTTACTGTATGCGATTTTCAGACAGAAGGATATAAACATGACCCTCTTGGTGAGTATGTCCGGCGATGGCTGCCTGAACTTGTCCGGTTGCCTACAGAATGGATCCATCATCCATGGGATGCTCCTCCAGCTGTCCTTCGTGCTGCTGGTGTTGAGCTAGGTTCTAATTATCCTAGACCCATCGTGGAAGTAGCAGCTGCTCGGGAAAGGCTGCGGCAAGCTGTTTCACAGATGTGGGAACAGGAGGCAGCTCTGAAGGCTGCTGGAGTTCATGGTGATGACGAGGCTTTAGGTGAGAATTTGGAGGTGAAGGTAATAACTCGGCCGTTGGTTGCAATTCAACCGTTGAAGACAGCAGAAGCAGGACCATTAAAGGCAGCAAGCGGAGCTTTGCAGATGTCCTCAGGAAGCTCACACCGTGATCAAATGGTGCCCACCTTTGCAAAACAGTTGAAAATGAATGAGGGGTCTCCATTTGGAGGTCTATATTCAACAGCTGTGCCAGTGTCGTCTCAACAAGATAACGTGCCTCCATCCACTCTTCCATCTGTAACAAGGGAAGCTCCTCAAACTTCACCAGATAGTTGTGGTAAATTGGTGGATCATAATCAAGCCTCGATGCCAACGTATACTCCTCCTCCGGATTCTGATGTGAACTCCACGGCAGAGTCGTCCTCATCCCCCAAGAAACAAAATGTGGAAAACAAAAATGACACCCTTTCAGTGTGGGTGCCTGCAATTGACCACCAACGGTTATCATCAGACTTTGGATGTGTACCTTATGCAGGTGATACCGGACAACTCAGAAAGCACGTGATCTCTCTGCAGCATTCTAGGGCTGATGACAAGGTACTATGGTCACTAATTTGTGTTATGATTGCAGCTTATGATATATATATATGTGTGTGTGTGTGTGTGTGTGTGTGTGTGTGTGTGTGAATAAGGCTATTATGCTTTGTGCCCTTCTCTCATGGGGTGTAGTAATGGTTATTGACCAGGTGGGAGAGGGGGCCCAAATTTCTGGTGTCCGGTGGCTACGAGGAGGTAAACGGAAGTCTAGAGCCTAGACTTAGTTGTCGTGAGGACATGCGTAGCTCTTGTGACCTTTTCAGCTCTCAGTGTGATATAAGTGGTGATATAAGTGGACCTTTTTAGGTACATGTAAAGGTCTGAAAGCAGAAAGCAGTGAGGTAGATTATTCTATATGAGAGATGCATGCTTCATCAGTCAGCTGAGGATAGGCAGCATCATTATCATCATCCTCCACACCCCTCACTCCCTCTTCCCCCTGGTTTGGAGCTCTTTTAGAGGTTTTCATAACTGAACAGTCGTGTGTTTCTCTGCCTTTACTAGATGTCACAAAAAGAGGGAGGGTTGGGTGGTATGAAAAAGAAAGAGTACTCTATTTGCATGGTTGACTGGTTTTTTTTGGGCTGATGTAAAATATCTGAAGCTCCTTTTGCAAAGAAAATCTGGAGCTTGAATCCAACTAAAAGAGGTTTTTTTTTTGGGACCGGCGCGGGGGGGGGGGTGGGGGGGGGGGGTGGTTGGTTGTTCTGGGCATACAACTATGTACACTCTTTTTGAAGTTTTGGGAAAAGAGTGCTATACATGGGCCAAGGTAAGTTTCTGAATGGTAGTGGGCTGAGTTCTGTATATACAGGCGTTGGCCTTGCAAATTTGTGCTGGCTATCACAATGGTGCAGCAAATTCAGAAAAATTGTGTTGCACTGTGTGAATTTTATCTCATGTTTTGTGAGACTCACATTGTACCATCTGTGTTTTTCGCAAAAGCAATGGAGCTATCAGGTGGGCTGATGAGGGGTGGGTGCCTCTCATTTCTGCAGCCGATATAACTTCATCTTTTGCCCCTATCTGGGTGGGTTTGATGGGTGGAGTTGATGGATGGTCACCTTGGGTAACCTTGGGCCATTGTGCATAGAGAGGGAACCAAGAAATCTGCATCATGGAGGCCACTGATCATGTGCTGGCAGTGTTAATCGAGAAATCTGCATCATAAGCTCTTGCTATGCCTAAAGCTTTTCCAACCTGGCAAAGCAAATCTTCGCTGCAGATTGATGATCAGGGGCATCAGTGGTCTCTGAGATTTCATACGTGTCCAATGAACTAATCCATAAGACTGCAAATAAATTGAATAGCTGGCATGTGTTGACGGGTGCGGTGTGTTTTAAGATGGTTAAAAAAAGCGTATATACAGTTGGGGAACGCTTTTCTACATAACCTCAACTACAATGCTTGGGCAACTGTTTCTTGTGTACATGTATGTATGTACATTCAAAATGTACAGGTAGAGGGAGATGCAAGAGTTTGTGTGTCTCCGCCTTTGTGAATGTCTATTTACAATAAACAGCGAATCATTGTGAAGGCTAGCGAATTGTGAAATCGTCGTGATTTTTCGAATATTAATATGGGTGAAACTGCCCGAAATCATACTAATTATATTAATGTCTGTTCCTACTCGCTTTGCTGCTTCTGTAAATTAATCTCTCTTCAATACGTGGAGATTTCAACGATTCTGGTCCATAGATATTTTTTAAAAAATTCAAAGAAAAATCCCATGAATAAAAAACAATCCAAAGAAAAATCCCATGGAAGCATGTTTTTCCACCCCCAGCCCTCTCCCCTCTCCCCTCTCCCTCTCCTCCTCCACCTCCACTCTCCTCCTCCTGTATCAGCCCCTCCTCCTCTTCCTCCCCTTCGCCTCACTCTACGCTGCAGGCCCTCCATGCTTCCTCGCCCTCCCTCCTTCCTCCTCCCCTTTCTCTACAGGCACCTCCCTCCCTTATCTCTCTACGCTTGCCAGCAGCCCCCAACACCCCTACCGTGCTCCCCCTCTCTCTCTCTCTCTCTCTTCCCCCCATGCGTTGTCTCTCTACATGATTTAAGGTGGGTGCAAGAACCTTCTCCGAGCTTTGCATATATTTTTAAAAATTTCCTATTCTCATTAAGGCTGCGCAATGCTAAAGGTCCTCTGCTTGTTTTCAGATTGCTCTTGCATGCCCATCTTCGTGAAGGGTCATACCCCTCCCCTCTTAAGCTCAGATTGTCGTATCGAAATAATTTGTCTGAACCACAAGCAACATTTCATTTCATGAAACCTTAGAAACGCCTTGAAAAAAAAACGAAGATCTCATTGGGCAAATATTTGAGCAGTTGCAACAGTTGGAAAAAAAAGCAGTAATTAAAAAATTTAATTACGTAAGGTTTAATCCTTAAGTCAAACCTTAATAAATTACATAATTAAGTTTCGTCAATTAATTAATTGAATATCTTTTTTCACTCGTATATCCCTATTTGAACATTTTTCTTCCTTCATCTAAAGTTAAGATGTTTTTAGTTTTTATGAGGTAGTTATTTTTTAGAATTTGTGACACTGACCACTCGTGTGTGTGATTAATAGGGTTAAAATTCGGATTACTTTTCAATGTGTAGAATGTTTCATCCACAGGTTTCAATAAAGAACCCATTTCATCCACAGTTTCAAAAAAGAACCGAAGTTTTGAAGAGGAGATGAAAACCATTGATTAAAAAGTCAAAATGAGAAAAGCTAAGTCGATTTTTCAAGTTGCAAGAAGACTTTACATATTTGAAGAGTTTAGACCGACAATTATGTGGATTGGATTCAAAAAGTTATAAAGCTAGTAATTTTCAAGCAATTCATGAAACTCTCAGCAAATAAATCTATATCTATTGCTTGGAATTCATTAGTTACATAAGGAGGGGTTACGTGTTGATTTCTTTGGTATCACAGCTTTGATTTTGATCCATTTTCTTGGAATTTTTTTGAAATGTTTTTAGTTTTCTTGATTTTCTTGATCATCAAGAAGATGGGAAATTAGAAAATTGGATGGGTGGATCTTTTAATCTTGATTGTTTCTAATTTTTTTTGGGACCATGGGTTTGAAATTTTTGAGGTAGTCGCTCCAAAATTTGAAAAAGACTAGGGAAATTTCACTAATCTTGAGATTAGTGGAGACTAATCAACAAAAGGAGGGGCTGGTCGGTGTTTTGGAGCCCTAAGCTATTGTGATTTCTGGCCAGCGAGGAAAGGCTTGGAACCTTGAGGCATTAACCAAGCTACCACAAGGAGAAACAGAGGCCTTTCCAAGCTTGAAGTACTGAAGTACGCATCTAGCTCAGAAGAGAGGGCCGTGTGCAGGTGCTGTTGTTCCTCGGCGGAGCAGAGCATTTGCTCCTCACTCTGAGAATCATCGCCAAAGCACCACGAGCTTGGCTCAGCAGAAAAGGCCACCAGCAGAGAACTCGCAGTGCAATCTCTAAGCGATGGTTTCTTAAACCGTGATCAAGGAAGGGGCTAGAGGGATTCTTTAAAGCATCCCAGCCATGGAGAAAGGAAAGGACGATTTTTGAGGCGCCATCTAGAGCCTAGCACAGAAGCGCTTCATCTCCTGTTCCTGCACAATAACCTGTAGGCGAAAGAAACTCGAGGGAGCAAAAAAAAAAAATCCAGTTTTTGAAAGAAATGGGAATACCAAGGTTGTGGACCGCCTTATCAACTCCTTGAAAACATCAAAGAGGGCACTAAAGCTATGTAGGTAAGTCAATAATAAATTATAAGGGTGTGCAAGTGTGTGTGAATGAAATTTTGGTGCACTTCATAGGGATAGCACAAGAAAGAGGAGGATGGAAAGACCGAATAGGTCAAAGATAGAGAAAAGAAAGCATGGCAATTGGACTCAAAGATAGAAGAAAGCAATGTGCTTATAATTGCATGGTGGGTTGCCATGTAAAGAAGAATGATGAGCTCCACCAAGTCATTGGGAGAGAGAAAAAGAAAAAGAGCTAGTTGCTAATTGAAAGGAGGTGGCAAATGGGAATCCTCCACCAATGGAACAAATGTGGGAGTGATGAAAGAAGAAAGAGAAACTAAGGAGGAAGAATCCACTTGCACATCAAAAAGAGGTGGCAATTAGGAAGCATGAGGCAAGAAGAGCTAAGAAAGCTAAATGTAAGAAACTAGAGTGACAAGAAGGAGAAACTAAGGAGGAAGAATCCACTTGCACATCAAAAAGAGGTGGCAATTAGGAAGCATGAGGCAAGAAGAGCTAAGAAAGCTAAATGTAACTAGAGTGAGAAGAAGGAAATACGAAGAAAGACAAGGAAGAAAAAGAAGAATAGAATATTGATGAAGAAAGTATTTATTACGAGAAAGGAAAGAAGGAAAACAAAGAGAAGAAATAAATATGAAGAAAGACAAGAAAGAAAAAAAAAGAAGAGAATATTGATGAAGAAAGTATTTACGGCGAGAAAGGAAAGAAGGAAAACAAAGAGAAGAAGAAGAAGAGGAAAGAAGACAAGGAATAATAAGAAGGGCACGAGATCCTTCCACCAAACCTTTTGAGAGCACACGTGCATTATTTATGGAGGGTATTCTTTATAAGAATGCAGCACAGTGGAAAGATAGATAGCAAAATAAAGTGTAATAGACAATGCATAGATAAAGAATGGAGAAAATTTAAAATTCAAAGATAGGTACAATGTGATGGTGTTGTCCACCCATGTGCTCTCAAGTAGAACTTGGATGGTGATGTAGATAGACTTTGAATGCAAGATGTATTAAATGTAGAGGGTGTGGATACTCACAAGAATTGGATACCTTAGCTTTTGAGATAACTATGCCCATATATAGTGTTGCAAGTGGTGTGACAGGTGCATAATGTAGGCGATCACGTTGCATATATACAATCATCGACCTCAAAACACGGCCAACCGACCATCGCTCATCACTAATAATAGATCCATATCGCTTGACTAGGGGCTCTTGCCCTTGGACCCTTTGCTAACCCTTTACCATCCCTCCTAAACATCAATGGTCACAATAATGATCCCATTGGCGTCTAAGTTGGGATTCCTACCAAAGGCATTTGCAACAATGGCCTCTTCTCATAATGAGGGCCTTTATAAATGTGCACCATACATAGATGTGAGATACATGCTGAGAGACACGCATTGAATGTATACTAACATCCCCCCTTAATGTTTGCCTAAAGGCTGATTATGTTCATGGCCCAATGCCAAGTCGATGAAGATGCCCAGTGAGCTAGCCTTTTATATAAGAGCCTTGGTGAAGATGTCGGCATAATTCTGGTCCGTAGAACAGTACTCCAGCTCCACTATCTCATCCTCAATCGCTCTTGCACATAATGATATTGAATTTCAATGTGCTACATTCGAGCATGAAGCCATGCAACTCTGGTTATCGCTTTGCAAGGTTGTAGCCTCACTAATATGAACTTCCATATCCACTAAAATCCTCCTCAGCCATACTGTTTCATAAGCAGCAAAACAAGTTGCCTTATACTCAGCTTTTGTAGAAGAAAGTGTCACTGCAGGTTGCTTCTTGTTGGTCCAAGGGAAATGATCGAAACCAAGTGGAAAATAATATCTAGAAAAACTGATTTGTTGGATTCATAATCTCATGTCCAATCTGAAACATAGTAACCCATAAGAGTCTCACCTGCACTACAACCGATTCCGTACTTGAGAGTAACTTTGATGTACCTAAGTACTCACATCCCTTGCTTCTAATGACTCTTCTGTGGCTTGTTGAAAAATCAACCAACAACTCAGAAGTTGATATCAAGTCTAGTGTTAGTGAGAAAAATTAAATTCCCCACTAGCTTCCTGTCTACTAATGGTGAAGAATCTTTTATAGAAAGCTTCACGTTCACCTCCCATAGGTGTTGGCACAAGTTTACAGTCGATCATCCTAAGTGCTATGAGAATCTCCCAAGCATACTTCTATTGGCAATATGAAGATCTTGCCTTACTCCTACTAGACCTCAATTCCCACAATAGAAATGCATAAGACCCAAGTCTCATCATCTCAAACTCATGGCTCAGCATATCCATTGTCTGCTAGATAAATTCTTTATTGTCACCTGTGATGTTTAAGGCATCTACATATACGAGACAACCAAAGAAATCTCGCCATGCCTTTTTTAGAATATACAAATTAGTAAATCAGAAGTACTTCTCTAGTAGTAAATCTAATCTTTTTGAAAAATTGATCTATCTTGTGATACCATGCTCTTGGGGCCTGTTTTAGCCTGTACAATCCCTTCTTCAGCCTGCAAACTTTGATTTTTGATTTGGGTATCTTAAAACCTGGCGGGTGAGCTACTCCTAGAGATGTCCGTTTAGAAATGCCGATTTGACATCCATGTGAAAAATTGGCCACTATTTATGAGGAGCCAAGGCAAGTACCACCCTGCTAGTTGTCATGTGAGCAATGGAAGAAAAGGTTTCAGCAAAATAAAAACCCTCACTTGAGAAAATCCTAGTGCAACCAACCTAGCTTTGTATTTTTCAAGTGGACCATCAGCCTTGAACTTAGCTTTCTAAATCCATTTGGTAACAATTACCTTTTTGTTTGGTGGTCAGTCAACTAGCTCATAGGTGTTGTTCTTTTTGTTTGGTGGTTAGTCAACTAGCTCATAGGTGTTGTTCTTTATGATGCTGTCATACTCAGATTGCATCGCGGCTTTCCACTTTGGATGTGAAGGCTTTGTTCAAGGTGGCTAGCTCCTTCATTGTTCCCATTATCTCAGCCTATCAAGGCCATGTTGAAAATGAGATTAGATGCTCTTCTTTGTCCCTCTATTCTCCGTTAAAGATTATGGCATCAACTATAGCTCCTTCATTATTCCCATTATCTTAGCTATCAAGGCCATGTTGACAATGAGATTAAATGCTTTTCTTTTCTCCTCTATTCTCTTTGATCTGTGTGGTCCATCCGTTAAAGATTCTAGCATCTCAGATACTAGGTTGTGCTCATTAAAGAGATGTTGTGTCCACTTTGGAAGTGGCTTTCCGTATGGTGGAGCAGCAGGCTAGTGTGGTGTGTGGGTCTTTGTCCTCTGAAAAATCCTCCTTAAGAGGAAATATGGTTGGTGGGTTGAATTATTTGTTAGGCTGACGAGAGTGGATGGATATGTCTTCTCCACTGAGTGTGGTTTCTCCATAAACCCCACATCTCGACTGGTGATGATCTTCTTCACCTATGGATCATAGAGTCCATAAGCATGCGACTCTTGATTGTATCCAAAGAAAGATACACTTCTTTCTTTTAGCGTCAAGCTTCTTCCTGGATGCATATGGTATACGCACACAACATTGACAGAATGCTCTGAAATGAGATGCTGAAGGTTTCTTACCAGAGTAGGCCTCTTGTGCGTCTTTTTATAGCTTCCATTGAGGATATAAACTGTTGTATTTACTACTTCACCTCGGAAAGTATTTTGTAATCCTTTCCCTTTTAACATGCATCGAGTCATCTCCATGATGGTTCGATTATGAAGATCTCTATAATTCTGTTTGTTGAGGTGTGTGATCAGTGTGGTGAATTGGCGCTTAATGCCATTCTCCTTACAGTAGCTATCAAATTTGGCTGAAAGGAATTCTAAATTCCATTGAAAGGAATTCTCCTCCTTCGTGTGTACTATGGAACTTTTTCACGTACTTTCATGTCTCTTTCTCCACAAGCTTATGCCACTATTTAAACTTGCCAAAAGCTTTAGCTTCATTCTAAAGAAAATAAACCCAAATCTTTTTACTGTAATAGTTGACTAACAGCATAAAGTAAGAAGATCTTCCCAATGAAGTAGTACACATCTTACCACCACAGAGATCATCATATACACGTCCTAGAGAAGTCTTTATCTTGTTTTGTTGCTTTCTTATAAAAATTCTTTATGCTGTTGCTTGCTCATCATGCAAGCCTCACATAATTCTTGCAATTCTAAAAATGTAGGCAAATTAGCTACCATTCTCTTTTTCTAGATCTCTTTAGCACTACAAATCCAATGCGACCAAATTGCTCATGTCAAAGCTTGCTCGTGTTCTTATCTGTAGTCATTGTAAGGGCACTTAGCTTGTACAGATTGTTGTGCCTTACGCATTTGCTGACTAATTTGCTGACTAACTTGCCAGTGACATCTAGAATTTTTGCTTCAATTTTCTTGAAGTGTACTTCAAGTCCACGATCTGTCTCATCGTAAGTAACTGACAGCAAGTTCCTCTTGATTCGAGGTAGATAGAGCAAGTTTGATAGCTTCTCTTCACCTATAGCTACCACAAAAGAGATGGTTACATACCCTTTGGCTAGAAATTTAGCATTATTCCCAACACAACACTGATGGGTTCCTATAAAGACTTCCAAGCATTATTCACATGACTAAAAGGGCTAATATTTCTTCACCTATTAGTCCTTTTAGTCATGTGTCGAGATGCTCCACTATCCAAAATTCACAAATTATCAACAAGTAGAGCCTGAGCAGATGAACATACCTCTTCATCAATGGTGACCCAAAATTCAAGCTCGGTCTCGGCATTGTTAATAGATTCCTTTCCCTTCCATGAAAACTTCAATGTGTTGTTCTTCTCATCTACTTCTTTTTGCAGTTTTGCCTTTGCCTTTAGCATTGGCAAAAAATGTAGCATCATTTCCATTGTGGGCCTTCAGCTGCATCTTCTTCTCAAGCAACATAGCGCTAAAAATTTTAAATGCTAGAGGTGGTTCTCTAACCTGAGTGTTAAGTCATCGTACTTTTGTGGAAGAATTTAGATGCAACTCTAGGCTAGCTCCTCATAGCAGCCATTTGATCCTGCATATTTTTGATATGTGTGATAAATGCTTGAGTAGCTTCTCTTTTAACAAACTTTTCAAGTAAGCTGATTCTCCAGGTTTTGAATCTTGGTTTGATTCTAGGTCCCATATTTATTCCTTAGTATGAACCAAGCCTCCATCCAAGTTTGTGATGTCTTAGTTGTGTGATGAATCATAGTAAAAGTAGAAGCACGTATGCTAGTGATGGTGGCACAAAGTGTGTCAGCATTATGCCTCTTCCATGCTCGAAGAAGTGTAGCATCTGGTGGAAGTGTGTTCGCACTATTGTTGGGATGGGGTCGGGGATCCATAGTGGTTATGTATCCATTTCAAGAATAATTTCTAGATCTTAAGAGTCTAGAATGGCATTGATTGTGAACTTTTAGAGAGTGTAATTTTCCCATCAAGGTGAAGGCTGGTGGACGAATGCGCAAGACTGATGCAGTAGTTGTAGCAGTATTTAAAGAAAGACTAGGCTTTATGCACTATTTTTGTTAAAAGCACCTAAGCTATGATACCATATAATAATATAGCACAACGAAAAGATAGACAAAAAAATAAAGGACAATGCAATAGATGGAGAATGGAGAGAATTTAAAATTCTAAGATAGGTACAATGTGATGGTGTTGGCCACCCGTGCGCTCTCAAGCAGAGCTTAGATGAATCTAGATAGACTTTGGATGGAGGATGTACTGAGTGTAGAGGGTGTGGATACTCATAAAGCATTGGATACGTTAGCTTGTGATAACTATGTTCATATATAGTGTGGTAGTAGGCGTGTATACAATGCGGGTGGTTATGCAATATAGATACAATCATCCCCCTTTAAATTTGACCAACCGCCCACATTATGAATCCATACCGTTGGATTGGGGGTGCTCAAATCCTTGATCATCTCCTAACCATCAATGGTCACAATAACGACCCCATTGTTGTTGTCTAAGCAGCAAGGATTCTCAATAAAGACACATGCAGCAATGGCTTCTCCTTATAATGGGGACCTTTACAAATGTGTGAGGTACATGCTGAGAGGTGGGGATTGCATGTATAGTAACATCCTTGATGCTTTATAAATGGATTGTAATGACAGATGGAAGGAGCTCATAAGTAGGACACAAGTATGGAAATTGTTCATGATGATATTGAGAGGGATTTGAGAGACGAGATTAAGAGGGAATGATGAGTAATAAAGAGCTGTCATTTTTTCAACTTCTAATCCCCTTCATTTCATAACAAAATTATGGAGGATGCTAATAAGTTTCTCACATTTTCTAAGAAGCCTATGCGTGAAGATCTCTTATGGAGCCATGCCTTGGTGATTCTATCCATGAGGAATTTCCATTGTCTAAAGGAGAAACTTTTGCTTTAGATGGTTCTGGGACTACTTTTTTTGGTGGTTATGATCATTATTCATCATGTGCTTTCTCTTCATGATGTTGTTCTTTGGAGTCTATCAAGTGAAGATACTCTTAGACTTACGTATTGGGAAGATGCCAGAATACTACCTATAAAGATCAATTAAGGAAGATTTATTAAGACCCAAGGAAAGATCATGCGTGGAGATCTATGTGAGGAAAATGGAGATCTATGTACTTGATGGAGTACCATGACTTGGAGACACTCACATGGATGCTTTTTTGTGGACCGAGACATTCTCTTGGTGAGCCAAGGCTATCATCATTTATTATGCTTAACTGTGACTTTGGCTATTGACTTTAGTATATCTTTGCGCCATGGTGAAACCAATTGGTGGTCATATTCGCTTGTGATGGGATGAAATTGAAAAGAGGAAGGCGGAGGATGAAATGTTCCCTTTGTACAGTTCACAATTTGTGTACTTTGGTCACAAAGTCAAGTTTTAAATATTGATAAGGTATCGAGCTCAACTAGTGTAGATATGGATGATACCCCAGGATGACAGCTCCGCACTTCTGCCACTTATATGGGTTGTAAAATTATGGGTGATATGCCACTAGTGGTTTATAATCTATGAGACAACCACTTTGGTTTATAATCTATGAGACAACCACTTTGGTTTACTAGAGCTATAGCATAGTTATAGCGCCATCTCATGTAGTAGGGTTCATATTATGGACCAAGCTTGTATGTTTTAGTAGTAGAGTAATCTTCCTTATAGTATGTACTCTTATCTTTCTGTTATCATTGTAGAGAAGAGAAAAAAATTCGGCCATCCAGTGTGTGTGTGGTTGCTTACAAGGAGCTCAAGCTCACCCTCTTCCCCACATTCTTCTCATGGTATCAGAGTGTCGGTTCATAAATAGAGCTTAAGAGGCAAGCAAAGGAAGTGGTACATAGGTAAGGGTAACTCCATCTCTTTCCCTTTTATTTAGAAGCAAATCAAAGGGAAACTCCATCTCTTTTCCTTTGATTTGGAAGTAAATCTCTACAAGTACTTGCTAGTTAAGAGCACAGCAAGTAGGTATAACAATAAGGTGCCCTATCACATCTTGAGCGGTCTTGTGTGAGAAGCAGATAGGCATTATATTGTGAAGAAGAAAGCCTATAGGACTTCAATGTGCACAAAATTTGGAATCAAGGCTATTTTGGGTCCCTTCTTGGCTTTGCAAGTTTTTCGCACTCTGTGGCAATTTTATTTTTAATTGTGTATGCCCAACTTTCAGTTTGGTACACAGTTATCAAAGAAACATGAAGGAGTTTCCTCTAAGCTCAACAAAAGTGTCGGCAGGCCCAACAAGTAAGCCTTGCTACATAATGGTGTTGTATTGGTTTAAATAGGCCACTTCTGAACACACTCCACCTTCTTGGGATCCACTCTTATGCCATCTTTGCCAACTATATGACCAAGGTACTCCACTTCACTAGCCATAAATGTGCATTTTCTTTCCTTGGCATACAATTGATTGGCATGCAAAGCATCAAAAACCATGCGCACATGCTTCAAATGCTCTTGTCACCCTTGCTATACACCAAAATGTTGTCAAAGAAGACCAACACAATCATTGCTCTCATCCTTACAAAGCTGTAATACATATACGCAACCCATCTTCTTGAGCTCTCTCTTAAGTTGAGTAGTATTGATTAAAGTGAGCTTTGGTGCATTCACTCCCATCAATGTAATGCTCCGTTTCACCATGCATAAGCTGCATAAAGCCTTGCTTCAAATTCATAGTGAAAGAACCAAGACTTGAGAGCCAATCACACCCAAGAACCATGTCATTGGGTCCCATATCAAGAACAAGAAAATCAGCTTTGCATGTATACTCCTTCAAGAGCTCCAAGCTAACATCTTGACACATCATTGTGCAATCCATTTTAGCTCTATTTTCCACTTGAACTTCATGAAAAGTTGCCAAAGGTATGGGCTATAATGTGAGACCGCACAATGACTTCTTGTTCACAAAGCTATCTGTACTTCCACTATCCACCAAAACATGAGCCACTTTACCATTGACTTTGGCTTTAAACATTAAAGTGTTTGCATCCTTGCATCTTGCATAAGAATCATGCGGCGACAAGGTACACAAAGTTGGCATCATGCTTGTATCCCCAAAAGTACACATAGGCAATCCATCATCATGCTCTTACACCTAGCCTCTTGCAAAGTGCCACCAGGATCAAAAGGAAATTTCCCCTCAAGCACTTGATCATCATCACTTTCTAAGTATTCATTGCAATCACCAAAAGCTTTGTTATCATCTCCAATAGCCTCAGCAACCAAGACCATGTTGATAGTGATATGCTTCATGATCATCTTCAATAGCCTCAGCCAAGACCATGTTGACGGTGATATTTTTGTCTTTGCAAGTTTTGAAATGATCCTTGTTCCACTTTTCACCACATTTGTAGCAAAGCCCTTTATTCCTCAACTCATTAATACGGTCTTTCTTCATAAACTTGCTTTTCTGACTCCACCATTGGGTGGCTTTCCATCCCCACTTGAATCATAAGAAGGATTTGACCCAAATCTAAAATTTGGTGTGGCACCACAACCATAGACGGTTGGATATCTAGGAATGGTGGGAGTTGTACAAGCATCTCTTGAAAACTTCCCAAAAGTTGGGGCATTCAAATCAGCCACATCTCCACTTCTTGCCTACCCTCTATATGCATATTTGTCTTCATAGATCTCGGCATACATAATAGCTTCTTGGAGGTTATTAGGTCTTTGCGCTCTTATATTTGCCCCAATGATTGGTTTGAGACCCTTGATGTATTTAAGCATCTTAAACTTCTCACTAAATCCATCCACATGAATAATAAGCTTCAAGAACATTTGTGTGTAGTCCTTGACGTTGCCAAACCCTTGCTCCAAGTCATACCATTCACCAATCAACTTGTCATTCCTCAACTTGGAAGTAAAGGCATTTTGCATGGCAATGTCCTTAAAAGCACCCCATGTGGTAATCTCATAGCCATTGTCATGCAAATGTTGTAATATTTTTTATCACATCCACATGCGTGTATCACATCCATATGTTGTAATATTTTTTATCACATCCATATGCGTGTATCTTCAATCAAGAAAAAGTAAACACTACTAGTTTATAATGATATGAAATATGTTTTTGAAGCAGAAGGGATGATTGTGATGAAGATAACCTTTATGTAATTTTCAAAACAAAATTCAAACACAAAGATTGTTATAAGAAATTCTAAAATGCATATGGAATGCATGTCATATGAAAATTCTAGTTTCTGGATCCCTAACATCTTTTTGTGCTACTATTGTGTGTTGAGAACAACTCTTTAAAAGAGCTTGCTTTAAAGGATCATTTTGAAAGTTTTTCCCTTTTTTTTTCATTGTTTTAAAAAGCCATAAAACCAACCTTTTTTCCATAGAACTTATAAAAAGATTTAAAAATCTATAAAACTAACCTTTTTGTCATTGTTGATTTAAAAAGCTATAAAACAAACCTTTTTTCCATAGAACTTGTATATTAATCCATGTAAAAAGACTTGCCTTTTAGAAAAAAAAGCTTTTCTTTCTTTCTTTTTCAAAAGCTATTGCAGTTGACTTTTGGCACAATACTTCTACTTCTAATTACACCTATATGAGTGACATTTTGATGCTCCGTGAGCTGCATGAAACAATATTGTTTTTGTGTGCTATGATATAATCACCAATGTAGATATCATAGTATACAAATATATGCATTGGTGCATATATTTGTAGAAAAACCATGTAATACCAATAATAGAAAAAAGTTTATCAGAATGTTTGAAAGTTGAGAACTAGCTAATCCAAGTGTTACCCTTAAACCACAATTCTCATCAGTCATTTGGTAGTTGCATGGTTACTTGCCTTGATGCAATTTTGAAATTAAAAGGTCCTTATTTGAAATTTGTAAAAAGAAAGGAACTAAGTGTAAAAACAAAATGTTTTGAGTTGGAAATTTTTGAGAAAAAAAACCACCTCATGTCAATGGCGCAAAACTTGCCTATATTAAATATTAATACGTATATTTATATTATAAAATTTGATATAAAATGGTGATTAGGAGCCATGAGCCACTGAGATTAACAGCTAAACTGGTGCAATTAAGGGTTGTGATGTCTCTCTTCCGATGCTTGAAACTGCATTCGTCTCTCGAATGAGGTTCACCACACTTGAAGTTCAGCCCAATAGCTGTTCCGTGTGAGTACTAAGGCTGATTGATTCAAGGAGGGCCAAAGCCTTATGCATGGGAATAAATCCAATCATGTGTGACTCTCTGATATAGTGTGTGTGTATTTGTGGGTGGGGGGAGCGAGGGGTATGTGTGTATGTGAGTCTCTCTGAGACAGAGGGAGAGACACCTTTAAAAGGGCTACTATTGTAGTAAGTCTTTTTCTTGCACTAGTCACTTCATTTGGTGAGATGAAACGGTTATATATTGGACAATGGTACTCCAAGCTATACCTGTGGTTTGGAGCAAGTCTCTTCCTTGTGATCAGTTTATTTGGTGGAGAATGAAATGGCTATAAATTGGATGAGGGTACTACAAGCTATACCTGTGGCTTGGAGTAATTAGTGAGGGGAAGGTAGTACATCACATGACGGCCATGTGGCCATTTGTAAAGTAATTTTGGTAATATATCTTCTATTACGAAAAAAATAAACACTTTTAAGCTGTAGAAATACCAAGAGAAGTTAAAATAAGTGCGACTCTCTGATTGTGTGTGTGTGTGTGTGTGTGTGTGTGTGTGTGCGTGTGCGTGTGCGTGTGTGTGTGTGTGTGTGTGTGTGGGTGTGTGTGTGTGTGTGTGTGCATGCGCGTGCACATGTGTGTGAGAGAGAGAGGGACCTTTAAAATGTAGAAATACCAAGAAAAAGTTGAAGCCCTCACTTTATTTATTTCTCAAGTTTCATTCATGGGACCAATCATCATCGTCTTGTTCTCTTAACCCTCTCCAAGGAACATTCATTGGCATTCACTTTTTTCTATTGACATTGCCATGCTTTAAGCAAGTGGGCCGAAGAGCCACCAACACTTCAAAAAGAGGCTCAAGAATCACCTAGATCCATTCGGTGCATGTCTAGTTTACCAATTTACATGTTATATTGGGTGTCCTAAATTCTTCCATTCTCATGGTGGACCATCCAACCTCATTCACACTCACCTTATCGGCACCTCTCTACACAATTAGCACTTAATTTCCTATCTCAAACCATGTGCCAGATTCGAAGTAAGTAGACAGATAATTGAAAATCAGTGTTATGCTAGATTTTCATATGAAGGAGCTTCTACACAAGCCCACCTTTTGCCCAATGTCTATGCACAGTATACACACGAGCTCTACATCTAGTAGACAAATTAATATGCACTGATATCTCAGTCACTTGCATTAAGCCATCGTCGATAGCTATCTACGTACGTTTCCAAATGGAGAACCTTATGTGGCCTCTTCTTAGGCCCCACCACCTATTGATCTACATTGTCTCTATCCCCAGTGCTTGCTAAAATCAAATCCCTCGAGTCATAGATGCCCAGCTCCATTCACAGCTATGGGAAAAGCCACCTACCATGCATCAATAATTTAACAATCATGGCTTCCCACAAAAAGGAATGCCAAGAGAAATTATCAAAGAAATCAAATATATGAGTCAAAGAAAGTAGCTGAGTTGGTGAAATCTTCAAAATGGAGTACACACATAGGCACGTGCACCTTCCGCCCATTTTCCATGCATGTCACTTGCATATTTCAGTATGGGGATGACATTTTTTTTCATACCTCATATCTTATGGCACGCACAAACACATGCACCTATAACTAGCCTCATCAACACCACTGACCCTCTAGGCACATCTCTAGCCTCGTATGAAGACGACCTACATTTCCTATTACTTTCCATGCCACCCCAACACACATATATACCACCATGGCTACCCGAAGCTTCTTACCACATTTTGACTTGTATTTGGCTATGGGCGGTGTGGCAGATTGGTTTCGAATCATACCATTTTAACCTCGCATGCCCACTTCGTGGTGTTCCCTCGACTATCCACACATTTTTGCCTTAGCATTAACTTCACATAGACTTGGGTGACGCGAGGACAACTCTATTGCCATTAGAAAGGGGGGTATGTTAACCACCCCATAGATTAACATTGTTTCACGTGCTTGACCTATCATAAGGTGCTTTGCCATCTTACATGCTCGAACATGCATTTATCTTTTGTAAGATGACGTTGGGACATATAAAGTGGCCTTACCTTGAGTGGCCATCTTACATGCTCAAATGAGTGCTTATCTTTTGTAAGATGACGTGTTGAAACATACAAAGTGAACTTACCTTATGCTCAATTATGTCAAATAAGGAAAGTATAAGGAATTCATGTACATACTTGTTTAAGACTAGTAATAGAGGCCATATCATTTTTAAGTTTATTTGACCTAGTGTGAAAACTAGTCACTTGTGTATAAGTCATTCCCTTGTAATGCATAATCATTCCCTTACAATAGTTTACTTGTGAGCTCTCCTCTTCCCTCTTCTTGCTTGCTTGTATACCATTGAATCTTGCATGCTAGATAGGTTTTGTTGTAGGTTCTCTTCTTTCATTACATCCCCTTCATTCCTCACCTTTTGTGATAGAGAACCATCACAAAGGACCATCTCTTATAAACTCCATTGTTTCCTCTATATCTAGGCATAGGAAGCTCTCCCATCACTCCTTTAGCAAAGGATCATTCTGGCGTGACAATGGAGTGAGGATTCGATGGACAAGCTAGTGCACATAGAGAAGTTACAGTTTGCGACTCTAAGATAAGATCTAACAACACATGCTTTGGCAAGGCTAAGGTAAGCTCTTGACTTGAACAATGTATCTCTATTGGGGCATGTGGTGATTTGAATAAAAGGATTGTCTACTGACCCTGAGAAAAACATAGTCATTCTTAGGTTTCTCCCTCTCTCTAACTCCAATGGGGTGCAAGAACTCCTAGGACACATGATATCAGCACCTCTTTTTGTGAGGATTCATGTATATTATTTTTTTCTTTTGATCCGCCTTCTTCATCTAGAGGTGCCTTTCCATTGGGTTTCAAAGTCTTAAAGTCTCAAAGTCTCAAGCACATATTAGTGCATGCCCCCCAAAACTAGTGGCCAACATCATCTTCCATGTACACATAGACGCAAGTGCAGTCACGATGGGAGCACTCTTGGCCAGACAAGATACTTAATATGGATAAGACAATCCATTATGCTAGAGTCATCAAAAAGGCCAAATGAAACTACTACACGAAAAGATTGGGAAGGTTTGGCCAATGTGCTTTTGTTTCATAAAATTTGGCATTACCTATTAGGTCATCATTTTGCTGTTATCACTAATCATTACAAGGCCCTAAAGTACCTTTTAAACAAGACACATGTGGTTGTGATGCTGGTTGTTATTGTTTTAAGAGTTTGATTTGTATCCCTTACTCATATAATTTTGTCTCCCTCTCTCACTCAGATTTTCCTTTTCTCTCACTCAGAGAATGTTAAAATGATCTCCTTTCTCTCTCACTCAAATTTTCCTTTTCTCTCGCACTTAGAGATTGAAAAAATGATGGCATTTCTCTCTCTTATGCTACTTAAGGTAAGGTGAAATTGTAGCGTCACAAAAACAATGTTACTATCTCTTTCCCAATGTATGCCACTCACAATGGTACAAAAACAAAGATAACACAGATACAAAGGGGCCAATTTGTAGACTAAATGGACTCTCTCTTCTTCACTCCATTTTTCCAAATTATGAAAGGAAGACAATAAAAAAGAATTAGATTTTCCCCAGCCCAGAATCCGGTAGGAGGTGACAATAAAAAAGAATTAGATTTTCCCCATCCCATCATCACTTGCCCTAGAATCCGGTAGGAGGTGACAAGTGGCAGGGTGTTTCCCTAACTATTCCAACAATTTTGACTCCCTATTGAGGCTAGTGATGGGAATTGATGAGATTTTACCTAAAAAGTATGTGACACATAACAAAAACCTGTACTTTTAAACATAGAATTTGCATACCCGATGCGCCCAACATCAAGAAGAGAATCCTTAGACCTTAGAAAAGATTGTCATGATGTACCTTATTCTCGACATGTTAAATTTAATAAGACAAATTGGAAGACCTTTTTTCATGGCCAAGAATCAAGAACTAGACTTGTTTTAGAGGCTTTCTACATTGCCAGAGTGAAGCAATACATAGGGAGAAGAGTTTCTAGGAAAATGGAACCTTTAGATGTTCCAAATCAAAACATGGGAGGGATTGGGAGGAGCCCATTTTGATGGATTTCATCACTGTTAGATGTTCCAAATCAAAATATGGGAGTACTCCATTTCAATGGATTCCATCACCTAGTTTCTTACAGCTTGAGGAGGTTGTGGTACATTGTGGTAGTGGACATACTTTCCAAAATGGTGCACTCTTTGTGGTAGTGGACACTTTCCAAAATGGCATACTTATTTCCTATGAAAAAGACAAATATGGTTCTAGAAGTCGCCAAGCTCTTTGTCAAAGAGACATTTCAAGAACATAGTGTCAAATAGAGATTCTAGATTCATGTCCAAGTTTTGGCAAGCTACATTTAAAGCAATGGAGCTTTGGATGAGCACCACCTTCCATCTATGAGGATAGAGCCCTTTGAAGGAGGGGTGAGTTTAAGGATAGAAAAATAAAGACCAAGGTGTGGGAACATAACAAATAATAAAAGGCCATGCAAGTGATTATTCAAAAAAAATTCATGTGTGTGGATGTGTGTTTAAATATGCCCAAGGTTTGCTAAAACCTGACAGACTAGATGGACCCTGAAATAGAGTCTGGATGAGAAAGCTAAGGATGACACAAGGTGAGCATGTGAACCTTCTCTTATATTTGGATAAATATTTGATTGAATAAATTAGTAAATATTGATTTGTTGGGGTGTGCATGGTCCCTAGAGTTACCTCCACATTTTTGTGGCTCAAGTATGCAACATTAGTTAGCCACAAAATTGGATGGTGGCAAGACTATAATTTGGACAAGTGGTGAACCATGGTAATTTAACAAAAGGAACCTTGAAAATTTGAAGGGAATTTTCCTGCCAAAGGGAGGAAATTTATTTAGGGGTTTTTGTGTTCAAAGAAAGGTGTTGAGGGCCCAACCAACAAACTGGATTGGGGAACCTACTAAAGTGTCCAACCACCAAGAAGAGCTCCCATAGATAGCACGAGGAGCCACATAAAACCAAGGGAACCACACATATGAGGCACAACCCACAAGGCAACATGTAACTCGAAGAACCAACAACACCAAAACATGATGGCTCCTCTCTCTCTCTCTCTCTCTCTCTCTCTCTCTCCCATTTGATGGAGTATATGCATCACTTTGCTATCTATAGGATTTTTGGGAGTTTTATAGAAGGTATGTGTGATAAAGAGATAGAAATCCTAAGCAAAGAGGGACACATATCATGTGAGAAAAAGGGAAAACGGTGAGATTTCCTATGAGTTTCAAGCTAAAACATACACACACTATATGTGGAATATCTTGAACTAGAAGGATAATATTTAGGCACAATCTAAAAATAATTGTAAATTATTTTGGGAGTTAAAAGGAGCATATGGGATGTCTAATTAGACAAAAATTTACAGTAGTTAATCTTAAAAAAGTAGATATTAGGAAGGATCTAATCATCTTAATTTGTATAGAGATAGTGCAAACTAGTGAAGCTGTATCTTTCAACTTATGTTACGTATCGAAAAACTTTCTTTTGGGCCAAATACACTAGATGATATCAGGAGCTCAAAGTGAATAGAATTTATAGGTTAAACCCTCTACAAATTAGAGGATTAGTGATGGATTAGTCAACCCTTCATTACATGGATATGAAAGAAAGATTGTAGAGGGCATATCTAAAGTTCGAAGATTACTTGATGCCACTTGTCTATGTTGACAAGGTTCACTTTTAATCCCATTCTTAATTCTATTTATTAAGAGGTTTTTTTAGCACCTATACTGTAACATATAATATTAATTCCTTAAGACGATATGTTTGATTAAGGTTTACGAGTGTATTATGATTGAAACTAATCGGTTGTGGCCAATTTGAAACCGGGATTTAAAGACAAATAACAAAGTTAACCCTAAGTTAAAAACTTAAGTCAAAGAGAGGTACCAAGACTAGAGAAGATTTGACCATAATAAGTTACCTTGGTGTCATGATGTGTGAGACCAAATTCCATGCATGTGAAGAAGAGTGTGTACCATTCCGAATCCATGACAAGCGGGAAGTGGTAGATGAATCAATGCCAAATTTTACTCATTAAAAGGAAACCCTGAAAGGTAAGTCAAGAAAACCAAAGAAGGGCTTGAAGGTTAGAGAACCAAGTTGTTATATTTGGAAGCAAAAGGATAAAGGATGGATGCGCACTAACAAGAAGTCAATGCTATAAGGATGCAAGGATAATGGATGTGCACCAACATAAAGTCAAAATTGGAAGGAACCCTAAAAGGTAAGTCGAGTAAAATCAACAGGCCTTAAAGGTTAGAGAACTAATTCTTATATTCCAAAGCAAAATTATAGAAGATGGGTGCACAAGTCAAGGTTAGAAGGAATCCTCCAATATGCATATGAAAAGAAAGTGGATTGGTCCAACCAATTCAGTTATTGCACTACTTTAACTAGTAGAGATGCATGTCCTTTGATTGCATTGAGGATTATCATTGTGTCTTGTGTATGATTTGAATCATTGTCTCTTTCACGGTTTAATGTTGTATTTTATATCATCATGAGTGTTATTTTAATATGTATGTGGACATCACACACATGTTCTTATGTACGAAGAGGCTTCAAAGTTACTGAAACATTCCTTCTGTGTTTTCGTTTCGTTTCTTCCGTTGTGGCTAAGTTTAACTAAGTGCAAGTTCCATAAATGAGTAAATTAGAGCCTCACAGTACGTAGAAGAATGTGCTATTAGTAGAGAATCATGCAATGACAAATTTGGAAAACCCACAAGTAGGCTACTCTTGTCATTTGGGATTGGGTACAACAACTCCCAAGAGGATTTTCCACGATACAAGACTCATCCAGTGCATGTGTAGCTCAAAATAATATGCATGAAAAGTTTTTATCATTAAATGAACTAACAACATCATGAAAAAAACTTCTATACGTTGGACACAAGCAGAATCCTTCACCATTTGGTTGGTACAAAATGGGGTCATCCTTTGTCAATCAAGATTATTGCTTGTGGCACTCCATAAGTGCTTCCGTGAAAGTCGTCTTCTCTTCTTTTTAGAACTGTCTTGTCTTTCTTCTCTGTCTTCCATATGGAGCTTTATCAGCTCGCCTTGCTTGGGCTTTTCTGAATTTCCACCTCTTACGTGATAGTCATATTGCCAATGAGCAGACGCATCACTAAGATACTCTTTTTCTTCTCCATGGCTGGGATGCTTAATCAGAGACCTCTGTCCTTCCCTAAACCACAAGCTTCGTCACACTAATGGCTCCAAGATACCATCACTAAGAGGTTTTCGCGCAAGTTCTCTGTTGTTGGTGGCCTTTCCATTGTCCTCTGAGTTCTAATAACGTTGTTTGATTTATCTCTTTCCCCTGTGGGTGGGTGGTTTACCTACCAAGGAGATGCTTACTGTGTTATAGCACAGTCCCTTGAGAGAAGCTTGCCCGCTCAATGGAAAAAAATACTAATGATGCTTAAACTTTGCTTTATAGGACAGTCCCTTGAGTTACTGGATTCTTTTCAAGTTACTCAATGGAAGAAAGTTTTGAACATGGATCTGCAGGTCCATCAATCTCTCCTAGAAGTATGTGCTTTGAGGGAGGCCTCAAGCAATTAAGTCCATCATACATATCAAAACCTCCATAGTACATGCTATAAAACCCCAACTTACAACTTAGAATCCTTTGTCATGTGTGAAAATATACGAGAACTGGGCCAAGAAAAGAACAGGCATTTGTAGTTGAGATTCGAATCCATTGATTATTACAAGGCCATTATGCATTCCCATGAATTATTTACTATGTACCAAATATCAATAAATTACATCTGATACAATTTCAGCACTAGTTAATAAGTAAGGGGCACACCCAGGTCCACTTGTTGACCTGCTACAACAAGCTTGCGCAATGCACACCCCTGGACTTGCCTGGTTCTCTCTCTTGAGATCCCAATCCTGATAATTGCAAAAACCAAGAAACTATCAATGCAGTCACCATTGGATAGATTTGATGTAAAATAACCTCAAAGGTTGAAACCCATATTTAGAACATGCATACACATGAAGCTTAGGCTGGTTATAGATGATTTCTGCAAGACCCCCACAATCCCCCGCACCGATGGGTGGGAAATTGGACGGGCAAGTTTTCATATCCATTCCTTGCGCATGGCCAAGATGGCTCCCCCCCTAATCGGTGGACTGGTTCTGTAACCCACTTACGTCATCAGCACCCAAGAGTAGGTGTAGGTTCGTGCATAAAGATAAACCACTACACTGAGTTTCTATCAAATTCTGAGGACCTCATTCATTTGATTCCTTGGAGATCTGCCAGGGGAACCAGCCACCGTACAAAATCTGGGCAAATGCCATCAGCCTTTGACTGCTGCCTTACCTCCCAGACATCATCTGGGAAACAAGCATCCTGGAAAACATCCTCACCTTTTGAAAAGCCACCACATCGACCAAGACACAAAAGGCAGGACTTCGCACTGCTTCTCCTTGACTGTGATGAGGCTTATGACAGAGTTGATTGGGTCTTCCTTTAGGGTACAATGGTCAGGATTGTCTTCTCAGAACTTTGGGTACAAGGAGTCTTTGCTCTTGCTAACAGGCATGTAGCCCAGCAGTGAGGACTTGTGACTCTGGGAGGATAGGTCCCAGCAAGTTCAAATCCCTGCAGGCCCACATTGGTATCGTGGCCACTTTGTGATGACAAGTTGTAAAGCCTCTGAGCGAGTAGACCACATGGTCTCTAGGTGG
The DNA here is from genome assembly GCF_041138505.1 of Cibotium barometz. NCBI lineage: Eukaryota > Viridiplantae > Streptophyta > Polypodiopsida > Cyatheales > Cibotiaceae > Cibotium > Cibotium barometz. Next base: position 20,359,154 of record NC_141054.1, read on the forward strand.
GTACCAAACCAGGTGACTACAGGAGGATCCACTCATTGGGAAAAGATAGAAAAGAAGTCATCTGTCTTTACTCCACTGCTCACAGCAGCCAGGTCCTCGTCTAGGGTGTGCATTTTGGTGATGAATGTATTATAACAATTGTTAAATATTAATAGTGATAAATGCGGGAATAAATTGGTGCTAGGTGGTTGTGTAAGCTGGCACCTAACAACTTAGTATTCTAGGTTTAAATAAAGCAGTTCTAGTGTGTGTGAACAACCACTAGTGTGGGTTCTTTTGTGTGTGGAAACCTCTTAAGAGGATCTTATGTAAGCAATGATATATGTAGGTGACACCTCTTAGGGACACTTGGCATCATAGTTCAACATGTGGCATATGTGGTGGCAGCATATGTATAGACCTTGTAAAGGGGTGTCTCTCCTATAAAACGACCATTATCATAATGTTATGAGTATGCCTAATCTTGCGTGCTGTTACGTACCTAATGCTAATCCTCAGGATTAGTGGCCTAATCCGGTAGGGTTAGGGGAGCCCTGGGATTAGAGGAAACAGGTTGATACAGGCAGCTAAGGCTCATGGTTAAAAATACCAAGTGTAGTGGCTATTTATGGACCGGACAGTTATTTATACCAACAATAGTCACTATATAAGTTAGACTTGGGTCAAAGAGAGTTATTCACTTCGTGGTTTGTGATGGACCGGGATTACTTTCGGGAACACGATTGGATTCGATTTTTCCTTAGCTAAAAGTGGCCTTCCCTCATAAAAATATCCAAATTTGTGCTTTATATAGCCAATCACTCTATTAATGACCGAACTTGCCATCTTTAGAGTCTAGATTATAAAAATACCTCATAAAAAGGTAGGCACCTGGCTTTTATTGACTTTTTGAGTCATGCCCAAATACTAATATGTCCACCCCTTTGTTAATAGTGTATGAGAACACTAACTCATCACTTTAATGATGAAAATCCCATGCCATCTTTGTCCAGATGCCATCTTCCAGGCCAAAACCTTGCTGGTTAATGCTCCCACTTTCTTTTGTGGAAAGAACCCCCTTCACACCTTGGTTCCACCTAGTGTATAAAACACTTGTCGAGACGGCGGGTGAGGGACCAAATGGTGACAAAATGTAACTACTGCCATAAGCTTGGCCACTACATCAATGAATGTAGAAAGCGGATTGCAAAAGAGAAAAAGAAAGATGCAGGCAATGCAATAGCAGACTCTTCTGATGACAAAGCACATCAATCGGCTAATGTAATTCAGGAAGAGTACACTTTTTTGGTCACATGCACTAGTGACACACCCAAGTTCTTCATACAATGATATGTCTTGCATTGCATCTGACATCAGACAGACAGGATGTATCTTGGTATTTTGATAGTGGTGCTTCGAGCCACATCACTTCATGCAAAGATGTATTTCAGCACTTGGTTTATGCTTCAAATGGCTGCACTGTATCATGTGGAGATCATACCACATATCCAATAAAGGGAATTGGCAATGTCATACTTGTTGCAGCCAATGGTGCCAATATATGTATGACAAATGTGTTGTATGTTCAAGGGATAAAGAAAAATCTGCTCTCCGTCTCAACGACAAACGACCAAGTTTAAAGGTTGAATTTGAAGATGGGAAGTGTTTGGTAAAAGACCCATCAAAGGGTTATGAAATAGTCACTTCTGGAACAGGATACAAAGGCTTGTATAAGCTGGACAGCTATGACAAGCGTGTTTATGATGCACATATGGAACATGTGGAATAGCCAACAATTCAGCCCCCTTCTATGGAATAAGTTGAAGATCCTGTCAGGGAAGAGCAAACAGCAATAGATAGCCAAGCCGGTGCCAAGATGGTTGCTGAAAACTTTGCAAGATAGCAAACTTGCAGCTCCACTGACAGGTAGAACAAGGTCTAGTTCCAGCCATGCATTGAATATGCATCATGGGGAGTTTGCATTAGCCATGGGTGGTCTCTTTGATTCAAAAGAGCCTTCTTCTTATGAAGAAGCACAGGAGAATGAGCACTGGGTGCAAGCCATGCACGATGAAATCTCTTCTATCATGAAGAACAATACTTGGGATCTTGTGGACTTGCCAAAAGGCAAGAATGTCATTGGAACAAAGTGGGTGTACAAAGTCAAAAGGAAGTCTGATGGTACTATTGACAGGTACAAAGCAAGACTTGTGGCTAAAGGCTATTCTCAAAAAAAGGGAATAGATTATGAGGAGACTTTTGCTCCTACTTCGAGAATGACTACAATCCGATTAGTGATTGCCTTGGCTGCGCATAAAGGATGGAAAGTGCATCAATTGGACATCAAAACTACATTCTTAAATGGGGATTTACAGGAGGAAGTATATGTAAATTAGCCCATTGGTTTTGTAGTTCCTGGTGAGGAACATAAAGTATGCAGGTTACACAAAGCATTGTATAGGTTAAAGCAAGCTCCAAGAGCTTGGTATGATAAAATACATGCTCGTCTAACCAGCCAAGGTTATGTGAATAGTCCAGCTGAAAGCACATTGTATGTGAAGAAAACCAATGCCGATATTCTCATAGTCATCTTATATGTAGATGACATGGTCATAACATGGACTAGCAAAGCACAAAATTCAGATTTCAAGGCTGATTTGAAAGCTGAATTTGATATGTCAGATTTGGGGCCTTTACACTACTATCTCGGCATACAGTTTATGCATAGAGATGATGGCATTGTTATGCAGCAAACTAAGTACATAAAAAGTTTGATAAAAAGGTTTCACATGGACGAATGAGCCAATTTCTACTCCAGTAGAACTAGGTGTATGGCTTACTATGCATGATATTGGAGAGCTTTTTGAGGCCGGCATTTACAGCCAGGCAGTGGGATGTCTCATTTACTTGTGTAACACGAGGCCTGACATATCTTTTGGAATGTCTTTGTTGAGAAAATTCATGCACAGTCCCAGGCACAAAGCATTGACAAGCAATCAAACGCATTTTCCGTTATCTTTAGGGTACCCTGGATCTTGGTTTGTTCTATCCCAGGGGGGCAGCTTGCAGCTTTATGCAAACAGTGATTTGGATTGGGTTGGTGATTATGATACCAGGCAATCCACCAGTGGGAATTGTTTTTTTCTTGGCAGTTCATGCATATCTTAGTTGAGCAAAAAGCAACCCACTGTTGCCACATCTACTTGTAAGGCTCAGTACAGGGCAGTCTTCACACCTACAATAGATTGTGTATGGTTGAGGAGATTATTGGCTGATTTTCGTGAGTGTCAACAGATACCTACCACCATTCTCACTGATAGCCAGAGTGCTATGGCCGTGGCACGAAATCACGTATTTCATGCACGTACCAAGCACATTGAGATTCATTATCACTATGTCGGGGAGAGGCTACATGCAGGGGAAATCAGTTTATCTTACTGCCCTACACAAGATAATGTTGCAAATCTGTTCACAAAGGCTTTACCTCAAGAGAAGTTTGAAGCTTTCCGCAAAGCTTTGGGCTTACTCTTATACGGAGAGTGATCTGCTACCTTGTACAGGTTCACACTTCCACTACAAGGGGGATTTGTAGGCATATGCTCACTTATAGTAGTGCTACGTGTGAACAAGGCTTAAACAAGGGCACTTCTTCCCATGTGGTTTTTCCCCTTGGATATCAAGTGTGAAAGGACACTCTATCCATATAGCTTTTGTACTTCTATATTATATGGATGTGACTCACATGCAAGGGTTGACTTGCATTTGTGATCACCACACATTTTGTGTCTAGCTCTCTCTCTCTCTCTCTCTCTCTCTCTTTATGTGAGCTTCTTCTTCCTGCATCTAACCCTAATCTGCAAGAAGCCTTGCTTTGTGTGAAACCTGAAGCGATCCACAATGGTGAAACACTGAGTGTTACGAGATCCGGTGGATGTTGGTAGAGGCCCTACATAGAAATGTCGATGAAAGATTCGTCGGGGATACGCAAAGGTTGAAGTAGCCCAATCTCTTTTGTATGTGAAACCTTAACTTTTTGACAAGTCTTATAGGCTTGAACATGTGAATAAACATCACGCCTCATTTTTGGCCAATAAAAGGAAATTTCTCTTTTACCGAATGACAGAGACCGTTCTTGTAGAACAACCAACCGTTTTGCACTGAGTAATGGCCAGGCTCAGAAGTGAGGGCCAAACTATATTGAGTACCAAACCTAGGAGAATCGACATACCAATCTTTCATGCTATCTAAGTCTTTTCCAGTGACTTCGAGAATGGTAGACTCCTGCATGGTCTGGATGCTGGCCTTTCGACTAAGAGCATTGACTGAGTTATGCTTACTAGGCATAGTTGTCAGGTACAATAACGTACGGTTCGTACGATACGATACTGTACGGAAAAATACGATACGATATAAATTTTTTTCTTATCGTACGATAAAATATGGTGTTTTAAAAAAATACTTATAAACTTAGGTATTTCCAAGTCCAGATATGGAGTATTTTAGAAAGGAGGATAGCATCATAGTACAGAGGAAGCTCAAACAGCCATAGATAAGCCCAAAAAAAAAAGGACCATTGCCTCCGAAAAAAATATTTTTTTTTTGGAAAAAATTATTTTTTGAAAAAAATAATTCGAAAAAAAGATTATTTTTTCCTGAAAAAATCCATACAAGTACGTACGGTATCGTACCGTACCGTATTCCATACGATAAGCTGTCCTACACCATACGAAAACAACCATGTTACCAGGGATGTACTTGATAATTCCTCCAAATTGTTGGAAGATCTAACTTCATCTGGCTTGCAGATCACTCCACTAGGCATTTGGCATGGTTTGAAGCCACTTAAGTGCTTGGTGGTCTGTTTTGACTGTGAATCTGTCCATAAAGGAAAGGCTTCCAATGTTTGAGCATTGTGATCACACCCAAAAGCTATTTGTCGTAAACCGAATAATTCTTTTCGGCAACATCCAACTTTCTATTGTAGTAGGCCACGGGTCTATTATCCTGTTGATGAATTGCACCTATGGCTACTTTGTTGGCATCGGTAATGACCTCGAAAGGTTCATCCCAAGATGCTAACTTCAGAACAGGCGCTTCTGAGGCTGCTTTTTGGAGTGCACGGAATGTATCAAGTGCCTTGCTTGTACCTGTAACTTACACACGGTATTTGATCTTGTAATCTAGTTCCTCCCTCCTGCTACTTGCTTCCATATTTAAGCATAAAAGCTTACCAATTGCAAGTAGAGTCGATGACAGCGGAAGTCTTCGCGAGCGATGGAAGTCCTTGGAGTGATGAGATCTTCGATTTGTCGCATTTCTTCGCGCGACAAAAGTCTTCAAGAGGATGAAGCGAACCTTGGGAAAGCTTCCCCTATGGTTCAACTTGAGAAAGGAGGGCTGAAATTAGGGTTTTCAGCAAAAAAAAATGTAAGTGAGGATCAAACTTCCATAGCTTCTGAGAGGAGGTTGAGGACCCAAACTACGGAATGAAAACTTCTTAACTTCTGGACCAACATATGGTTTTAGCCAAGAAACATGGAAAACATCATGCATTGTCCAATTGGTAGGCAACTTTAACTTCATGGAGACATCACTTAACTTCTTAACTATTGGAAAAGGGCCAAAACTACGAAATGAAAGCTTGGGACAACGTTTGCCCACTTGTTTCAATCTTTGTTTCATGATACGCAAATAGACCCAATCTCCTTCCTTGAAATGGACATCTCGTCTAGACTTGTTCGACTGTCTGCTATATGTTTCCTGTGCTTTGGTCAAGCGATCCTTGACTGACTCAATGATTTTGGAAAATGCTTCCGTGGTTTTGTTGGTCATGACAGTATGACTTGAGAACATCAAAGGCCAATTGGTTATAAATTTCTGTTTGGCCATCTGTCTGCGGATGGAATCTGTAACTTAGTTCCGAAGTTTTCAAATAATGCCCTCCAAAAATGCGAGGTAAACTGGAATCTCTATCTGATGTTATGGTGCTAGGCAAACCAAAAACTGGATACCAATGCTTGAGAAACAGACGGGCTACGTCCTCGGCTGTAGCCGTATGCTTGCATGGGATGAGCATGCAAAATTTACTAAAGCGATCCACAATGGTAAAACAGTGAGTGTTACGGGATCCGGTGGATGCTGGTAGAGGCCCTACAAAGTCCATAGATATGTCGATGAAAGGTCCGTTGGGGACAGACAAAGGTTGAAGTAAACCTGCCTTCTTTGTATGGGGAACCTTGACTTTTTGACAAATCTTACAGGCTTGTACATGTGCATAGACATCACGCCTCATCTTTGGCCAATAAAAGGACCATTCTAATTTGTCGAGGATACTGTTGATAGCCCTATGTCCTCCAACTAAGGAGTCATGGGCATCGTGGAGAAGAGCGGAACGCTTTTCCCGAGTAACACATAGACGGTTCTTGTAGAACAACCAACCATTTTGTACTGAATAGTAGCCAGGCTCAGAATTAAGGGCCAAACTGTACTGAGTACCAAACTCAGGGGGGTCGACATATTGGTCTTTCATACTATCTAAGTCCTTCCCCGTGATTTCGAGAATGGTAGATTCTTGGACTACCTGGATGCTAGACTTTCGACTAAGAGCATCTGCTACTACTGTTGGAAGATTTGAATCCACCTGGCCTGTCGATCACTCCACTGGGCACTTGGCATAGTCTGAAGACACTTAAGTGCTTGGTGGTCTGTTTTCACTGTGAAAGCCTGTCCATAAAGAAAAGGCTTCCAATGTTTGAGCGTTGTGATCACACCCAGAAGCTCTTTGTCATATACCGAATAATTCTTTTCGGGGACATCCAACTTTCTACTGTAATATGCCACGAGTCTATTGTCCTGCTGAAGGACTGCACCTATGGCTACATTCCTGGCATCGGTGATGACCTCGAAAGGTTCGTCCCATGATGCTAACTTTAACACAGGGGCTTTTGAGGCAGCTTTCTGGAGTGCACGGAATGCATCAAGCACCTTGCCTGTAATAACTGAGACTTTCTGCTTGCGAGTCTTCACCCCCTTGAGCAAGTCGGTAAGAGGTGCTGCAAGGTTGGAAAACTGATGGACATGGGTACTATAGGCCTCACAAAGACCTACGAATGAACGGATTTCTTGGGCAGTCTTAGGAATGTCTCAATCTAAGATCTCCTGAACCTTTGATGGATCCACTCTAATCCCATCGGAACCGATGATGTAGCCCAAATACTGAACTTCCTTAACACCAAAGACAGACTTTTGGGCGTTTATGTAGAGCTGATTATCTCGCAAAAGTTGCAAGACTTCCTCCACATCTTTCTCATGCTGCTCTGCAGTGGCTGAGAAGACTAGTATGTCATCAAGGAATATGAAAACACACTTCCCAATGTGGACTGCAAAAATCCTAGACATCATCTTATTGATGGTTGCGGATGCATTTGTAAGTCCAAAAGGCATGACTACGAACTCGTAGTGACCACGCTCTATCCGAAAAGCTGTTTTTGGAATGTCAGCTTCAAAAATGCAGACCTGATGGTAACCACTCTTGAGGTCGATCTTAGTGAAAAACTTAGCACCGTCTAAATGCTCCAAAATGTACTCTATCCTTGGCACAGGAAACTTATTCTTGATAGTGAGTTTGTTTAATGCCCTGTAGTCTACACAAAGGCGTGCAGACTTGTTCTTCTTTTGGACAAATAGGATAGGTGCAGCAAATGGGAAGGAAGAAGGCCGAATGAATCCGGCTCGGAGAAGCTCAGATAACTGCTTTTCTAACTCGCCTTCTAAAGTCTTGGAAATACGATAGGAAAACCTGCTAGGAGGATCTGAACCAGGGACCAAATCAATGTGATGGTCCTCAAGGCAAGAGGGTGGGAGACTGGGCAGGAGATCGTCCCTGAGCATAATGTCCTGATGTCTGGACAGGAGCTTTGCTAACTGAGGGACCGAAGATGAAATGGATGCTACCAATGAGGTAGAGGTTGTTTGAGCACGAACATAAAGTAGGGCTCCTTCTGCTCCCTTGCGGATAGCTCGTCTGGCCTGGAGATGCGAAATCAATGGGATGCCAAGAATGCTTCTATCCCCACGAATCATGACAGGCTCAGGAAAACCTTTACAGATAATAAAAGTGTCCTGTCTCCAATCGGGAATAGGCTCATACTGACGGAACCACTGAATTCCTAAGATCATGTCGCACCCCAACAGAGGCGAGACGATGAAATCTCGTTGGAATGAGGCCTTTTGAACTTCAAAGGCAAATTGCTGTGCCTTCTGGGGAAATGTGGGTGTGAAGACCAGGTGTAAACCCGTCCACATCCAAATGATATGGGACTAATGTGCAGTTCAATTTATTAGCCAACTGGGGATAGATGGCGTCTTCAAAACTACCCATATCGAAAAGGACTACAAACTGTCGGCCCTGGGCAGAGCCATAAGCTCGGATGAGGCTCTTTTGGGTAGCATCGCTCTCACCCTCCTGCTTAGCATCAAATACCACTGATGGCATAGGATGCATAGCAGGTAAAAGTTGAACCGCATTGGTGGTAGTAGGCGGGGCTGGAGGAGCTGGGGAGGCTGTGGCAACTGTGGCAGAAGAGGCTTTAGCGGCTTGTTCTGCTTGCCATTTGTGGCAATCCTTCTTATCATGCCCTATGATGTGATAGAAAAAGCATCTATTTTCTGACTGATACTTCTTTTGCTCCTCTGGAGGAAGACAACCTCCAGTAATGCCTGCTTTAGCCTTTTCATCGGGGGTTTTCTTAGGCTTAGATTCTTTGTCTTTCTTACCCCCTGAACTGGAGCTATTACTGCCGTCCTTCTTAGCATCTTTAGAAGATGCGTTACCTTTCCCTGGCTGTGCAGTGGATTGGTGCTGCTGGGGTTTGGTACTGGACTGAGATGACTGCTTGGGCTTGCCTCCGTTCATCTTCATTCTGGGAGAGAGTCAAAGCCCGGTCATATGTACTGGGTTCAAAGTTACGAACAGTGAACCGAATGTTAGGATCCAATCCACGAATGAATTGCTCCATCTTGGCCTGTGCAGATAACCCTAACTGTTGTGCTAAAGTGATAACCTTGCCGAAAAACTGAAGCATTGGGGATCCGTTCTATCTGAGTCCATAGAACTCATTTGCCAGACCGGTCATGTACTGGGGCGGGAGGAATTTGGTCTTCAGGTCATGGACAAAGGTATCCCAGCCTGTGACACCTGTGGTCTGGTCTGTATAGAGATTAGACCAATGCTGCCACTAAGTGACTGCCTCACCAATGAGATGGGGAGCCGCTACGTGACCATCTATATTTTTCTAGGCCTTCTACCTTTATTGTAATTCAAAAATGTACCCACGAGCCTCCTTAGTCCCGAGACGAGTTCTGTACAAGATGAATAAGTTGGCAGATGGAATCCAAAATGATATGCATAAAGCATTTGTGTGTGTTTTGACATGCATGAATGACTTGTCTTAGCTGCATGGACAATGCCTGGTATTTTTGCTTGTGATTGTCCATGGGCTCCGGGGACGCTGGAAACCTGTGGACGTGTGTGCACACCTGTTTGGGAATGAGGCGGTGGTCTTATGTGTTTTGCAGGTGGTAAGTGACCCCAAACTCAATTTACAGATTATATTTTATTATACTAAGGTTTACGAGTGCAAGTGTTCACATACACTTAAATTTGGGCGGACAAATTATGAAGTGTTCACATACACTTAAGTTTGGGCGGACAGTTTATAAAGTGTTCACATCAAGTGGACCAGTTTTTAATGAAACTTGGCCATTACTCAAAGTGGGCAGCCCATCATGCAATAATAGCTCCACGAGTTGCTATTGTGGGAGAGAGAAGCCAAAAGCAAGTAGGCGTCCCCTTTCCAGCTATTTTTGGATTGGAACACTCTAGGGTTAGAGGACAAATGTCAGTTTGGCATGCACAACAGCTCTACATGGCTGGTCAACTCCTTCCAGGGCTGATATATAGCTGTAACACGCGGAAGCTCTGGATAGTCTTCTTTCAGCCCTAAACACTCTTGGAAACCTTCTGATGCAAAAACGCACCATCTGATGCAAAAACGTAGGTAGAGAGAGAGAGAGAAGTGCTGGAAATTCAGTATATAGTATATACTATGGTACAAAAAGGTACATATCTTGCAGCCATGGGCTGCCTTCATAAAAAAGGTGGTTAACCCTAAAATCTGTCCCCTATGGGACCTCTAAGGATCCAAACCCCTAGTGGGATTGAATGAGTTCAATGAGGAGCACTTAGGCCTTTTTACATGGGTCTTGGACCCCCTTTATGCTGGCCGACTGCTGGCCAGTCATAATTTCATTAAAGTTTATTTAATTCAGCCGACTGGTCATTAATGCTTGTTTTCGATGATGCGCCTGCAGCCCCCCCTTCAACTTGGTTCAGCCGCCTCCACCTCTGGTACAGCCGACTCCCTTGTGGTACGGCTGACAGGCTTTTCCTCTTGCTCTCCAAGCCCTGCTCCAGTCTACACTACCAACAGCTCTCTGTGCTCCATTTTTTGGTTCTAATGGTCCTTTTTCTGGCTGCCTTTTCTGGACTAGCTGAGGAACTTGTCCATGGGCATCTGTGCACATGACATCCCCCTCTGCTAAACTTGATGATGGGATTCCAACCTGCTCTTGGATGACTGTCATCATCCCAATCCTTTTCCCGAAGTCCCTCTGTCATCATCCATCCTTGGCAAACCCTTTTCACTGAAATCCCGGCGTGTTCTCCAAACCACTCTGTCTCTGATGAAGATCTATGCATCTGGTTTCCTCTAGTCCACCATCCATTCCTGCCCTGACTCTGAACACCTTCTTGGTCTTCATTCCTGGAACTGAGTCTGGCACTCTCACATCACCCTTGGAGGATCAACCTCCCTTGGGACCGTTACCTGAGAACCTATCTGGCTCACGGAACTGCCATCCCCATCTGGCACTGTGGAACACCACCAACAAACCTCCTGGGAGTTCTTCCCGATCTGTGTTCCTTGCCTTGGGCTTTGAATCTGTGTACTTTCCTATACCTTGGACCTGTACACCATCATCTGGGACTGAATCAGTGTTTAGCTTTGCTGAGCCTGATGCTCTGATATCAATGTAACACGCGGAAGCTCTGGATAGTCTTCTTTCAGCCCTAAACACTCTTGGAAACCTTCTGATGCAAAAACGCACCATCTGATGCAAAAACGCAGGTAGAGAGAGAGAGAGAAGTGCTGGAAATTCAGTATATACTATGGTACAAAAAGGTACATACCTAGCAGCCATGGGCTGCCTTCATAAAAAAGTTGGTTAACCCTAAAATCTGTCCCCTATGGGACCTCTAAGGATCCAAACCCCTAGTGGGATTGAATGAGTTCAATGAGGAGCACTTAGGCCTTTTTATATGGGTCTTGGACCCCCTTTATGCTGGCCGACTGCTGGCCAGTCATAATTTCATTAAAGTTTATTTAATTCAGCCGACTAGGCATTAATGCTTGTTTTCGATGATGCGCCTGCAGCCCCCCCTTCAACTTGGTTCAGCCGCCTCCACCTCTGGTACAGCCGACTCCCTTGTGGTACAGCTGACAGGCTTTTCCTCTTGCTCTCCAAGCCCTGCTCCAGTCTACACTACCAATAGCTCTCTGTGCTCCATTTTCTGGTTCTAATGGTCCTTTTTCTGGCTGCCTTTTCTGGACTAGCTGAGGAACTTGTCCATGGGCATCTGTGCACATGACAATAGCTGATTGCTTGCCTCCATAGCAGAAGCAATTCCTCTCTCTCTCTCTCTCTCTCTCTCTCTCTCTCTCTCTCTCTCTTCCACACTCACTAAGGATGGATTCATCCAGCACAGCTGGGCTACTTGAGTGTTCACATGTCCCATGCCATGCGGATTGCGATTGGCCAGATACGGGTTTCTTCCCACCGCCTCAGAGTGGAGACAAGTAGAGCTGAGTGCATCTTCAAAGCCGGGAAGCTCGTACAGACACCGAGGAGAGGATCTGCATACTATGCCACACAGAGGTTGAGACGGAGGAGCATTACATATGCCACTGCCCAGTATACTATGAGATCTGCGGGAGGTTTCACTGTCTATTTCGTGAGGGATTTGGTCCACTCTCCAGGATCATTGACTTCCAGGACCAGCGTTGCCTGGGCCTCTTCCTGCTTGAGCTCCGCAGACATAGGGACACCTTCTTGAGACACAAGCCCCAGCCACCCTGCCCCCTCCCTCGACAACCAACCATCACCAGTTTCTTCCGGACCCAAGAGGTGGAGGACACCGACACAGTGGATCTTGTGGACCCTCCACGAGCTGCTCCGGACCTACCTCGCCCGAGGAGTTACCTCGGACCGAGCCTCTGCACTCCAACATGCCCGACGCCCTCGACCCCCCCGTCGGCTATGATCACATCATCAGCTCCAGATCCAAGACATGCTCCACCGCCATCAAGCTACCTTTCCACGTGACATAGCTGAGGGAGACCTCTCGGCCATACTCGTCAGCCCCATGCTTGACATTTTGGAGAGTGGTATACCATCTACTCGGAGCTGAGGTTGCTCCCATGTTTTTATGTTCTCAATATTCCATGGACAGTTTGTATCACCCCAGTGAGATAGCTATATTTATGTTCTCATTCTGTTTTATTTTCCATTCCATGATGAGATATGCCATGGACATTATTGTATCACTTTGGTCAGGCAGCAGGTGCAGCCATCTGGACAGGTGCAGGTGCCATGTGGCAGTCGGCCAGCAAACAACAGGTCAGCGAGGTGTATACAGGTTGTGGGCAGTCCTGAGAACATGCTGATAGTCTTTTTATAGGTTGACCAGCACTAGAAGGTGCTATGTGTACGTGCGTGGAAAACATCATTCTCATCTGCATTTTCTCAGCATTAGAGCCTACAAAGAGACTCTCTGGTGCAAGGGTTGGCCAAGCAGAAATTACAGCAGGGCATTGGACTCAGCATTAGAGCCTACAAAGTGACTCTCTGGTGCAAGGGCTGGCCAAGGGGAAATTACAGCAGAGCGCTGGGTGTGAATCATGGTCAACATTCACAGTTGTCTTTTGTACGTGGAATAAAGTTGTAATACCTTTTCTTGTACATAATACAAATCAGTAGTTTAGGGTTATAGTGTGTGCTGTGTGTTTGAATTCTGATGCTCTCTCTTCTCCAACTCTAGCACATAGGCACAAGAGCTTTACAGTTGGTATCAGAGCTTAGGGAACATGCAAATTTTTCCTTTTCAGGCACCCGTGCATTGGTGCTTGGATAGGGTAGAGCCCCAAGCTTCCAGGAGTGCTCAAGGTTGGGTTTGGGCTTCTCTTCTCATGGGATCCTAGTTCTTTGCCATGGAATTTGAACATCTTGCAGAGTTGCTCCAGCGCCACCTGAAACACAAATATGGAGGCCATGTCTATCTGTCTCAATAGGCTAGAGATGGTGCCCCGCATGCCTATTGTTCCAGATTTGGGTTCTACTGAGGCTCGTGCTTCTCAGCAAGGCCAAGACGATTCCGAGCATGAAGTGGCAAATCTCTTCCTCGGAGGGTTTTCACTCCTTTGGATGTAGGTATGGATGTACTGCTGTAGCCTCCCTGAGATCAGCCAGCCATGGATAGAGTCCATCCCTCCTTTTTTACGGGCTTTTCCACTTTGTGAGCATTGATATCTGTATGTGTGTTTTCTCCATGCTAATGGAAGGATGATGTTTTCAGGGAAAAAAAATTGCATATTTAAAACCAAGCTCAATCATAAGGCATACCCTATGTTCAAAAATATATACAAAGTTTCCGATTTTTTACTCAATGTCGCGTTACCTGTGGCTGATTTTCTGCAGTGACATGCCCTGTCCGCCTGCACAATCAAATCCATAATATAGCCGGACAATATCCTGCTCTCTCTTGCCCAGTGTAGAGGCCAAAAGTGCATCTAGATCCTCCTGAAGAAAGAAGACACTCATCAGGAGGTAGTTTCACAAACAAAGGAAGTTTCATTGGTATGGCAGTGTCTTGTGTCCCAGGTTCTAAAACACTATATGTACTTACCCACAAAGACATCCTGTCGACAACATCCCAAGGGTTGTTTTCAGTACATGGATCGGCAACATACTGCAATAAGGTCCACGACATCATCAAAGACTGAACAACCAGGAGAAAGTATTCTAATAAGAATTAACATTCCTCTCCACCAAGGGCCTTACATTATGCATAGAATCCTCTTCAGGATTGAAGTTGCCCCATCTTTTAGGCTTGTCAAGTGATATCATCTTCTTCGTAGCCTGCAGGGAAACCACTATGCTAATCTCAGCAAGCGTTCAGGGAGCTAAGAAGATTAAAAACCACCATATTAACACTAGATAGATACAAGTAATCACTAACTATTTTTCTAGAAGCATTCAGAATACCTTCAATGCAACAGACACTATTTCGTCTGGCATATTTAAGGCATTGGCGAGGCTCTGCACAGACATCATCCCACCAGGTTCCATCAGTATCTGCTCAAAGTAGCTTTAGAGCCAATTCAAAACCTGCATTCAAGCTTAAGTCGCAAGAAGAAAAGTGCAAGCCAACAAATAAAGCTCAGGTCAAACATCTCCCCTACTTTATAGTTTAGAGAAGAAATACAGAACTCGAAACAGAAGCACCCCACCAGCAAGAAAGACTGGATTTGGACTGCAATAGCACACCTTTTTGGAAGGATGAGGAGGGATGCCTTGTTTTGGTGCTATTGTTTAGTCGACACAGTCGGGAATGACAGAAATATGATCCTGTGGGTTACCTAGGGACTGGGTCGGTACTACGGTGGTGTTGTCTTCAGGACATGCCAGAGTCAAGCCTCCAGCACAGACATTGGACATTGCATGGGAGATCATTGCTAGCATCACAGTCTAGCACATATGGAGGGCGAGATGCACTGAGGCCATGAAGGGCACTTTGGTTTATGATACACAGTGAATTTGCACAATCTGGTGATATATTAACCACATGCTCATGGCCACTTGGGCCAGGATTCAGGGATCTTCAAGGGCTGCAGAGAGAAAACATGGACAAGTCATGAGAGAATGGGATCATGGCTTTTTTTTCACTCTCATATGGGGCCTTGCTGGCAGCACAAGGCACCCGATTGGTTGAGATTTCCCCCTTGCTTGGTCTGAAGTCTCCGTTCTTGTAAATTTTTTTCATACTTAATAGAAGTCTCTTTTTCGGGGGGGGAAAAAAAGAAAGAATTGTGCCCCACACATGGGGGGAGGACGGGGGGGGATTGTATCATTACCTGAATCCTATCATTTCCTTGAAATACTGACTTGACTCGTTTTTGTCTAATGCTATGAAGTAAAAAAGCAAGTTCATGGGGATAATATATGCATATTTGTCAGTGAGTTTTTATGTCTTATTTCCCAAAAACATGCACAGAAAGTCTCATGGACAAATCAACATACCCTTACTGACACAGGTGTGCCCTCCTTCATAAATCTAGCCACGGTTCTCTTGAGGAGACTTAATTTTCCATGCATATATGCCGGTACTCTCACTGTTTTGGAATGTTGTGCGAGGGCTTGTGTTACACCCTGCAGCATCCAATGTAACCATTTACACAAGGCTCTTGATTGAGACTGAGAAACTCTAAACTTTTATTTTCCCCACATACAGAGGCATCATTCTACCTGCCGAATCCACCAATGCACATACGTTGACAACTTGAAACCTTTCTTGTGATCAAACTTTTCAAGTCCTCGAAGAAGCCCCGCGGCACCTTCCTAGCATAAGGCAGCACCCTTTCTCAGTAAGTTTGCAAAGAATTTAAGGTCTAGGCTAGCCTTAATTTGACTTTTAATCTAAAGGGGAAAAAAATCCAACACAAATGTCAGTATTTTCATAGAAATTGCAAGCCAAAGGAAATGGAGCAAAGGAGTACCTGAATAAGATCTGCCAAGTTAACCCCGAGGCTAGAGTACTTGCTTGCAACCGACACCACAAGCCGTAAGTTAGAAATAAACATGTGATCTCTGGCTCTGTCTGCTTCTATTAGCTTTGCCTGCACTTCTCTGAAAGAAAGCTTCACACTCATGGCCCATAGCTCATCCGAAGGCTCGTGTCCTAAGGTCTTTGCCAGCCTGCATCCATACAATGATAAATGAAGTTCCTAGAGCTAAATAAAGCACACTTAGTGGTGATTGTGAGGTGTATTTAAACCCTGTCTAGATGCCATCCAGAACCTCTCATGGCAAAAATATGAATATGCTCGATAACAAAATTCTCCACAACCATTGTGTGTGTTCCCTTTTGTCCCATGACTTGAATCAAAAATATTTATAATCATGTTTAGAAATGGAAGTCAGCATGCTCACAGAAGCGAGTGGGCAGATCTGGGACTCTGCAGGGCAACCGCAGACAGGATGAACAGGCAGATCGATGAGATTGTGCATCAGATGCTCATTGAACTGCAGGACAAAAAGGTAGACAGAGGAGCGGCCATGAGGCATGCAGTTGATCTGGTGGCAAGAAGATTGGTGGGCCGCTAACATAGAGTGCTCAGAGAATGAATGCGTGATACAAGAGGCCCTTCCAGATGCCTTGCAGAGTTTGGCCAATTGTAACTAATAGTTGTGTGTGAACCCCCAGCATGCAGAAAATATGGGACAGTACAGTATGTACAACAAGTACACACGGTATAACTCACAGCTCCCTCCACCAGCAGGTACAAGGGAAAAGCGGCTACTAGCAGCAGAACAGGCCATAAAGAAAGGTACGGACAGCAAGCAAATGGCTGTACGGCAATAATCTCCAGGCGCAGCAGTGATGACGTCAATGGCCTACATGGATTCAGCAGGGCCCACTATACAGATTTGTCAGGTTGGTGCTCTTTTCTTGGTGGAGAAGACGATGATGAGGATAATGAGAAGACGGTGATCTGACCCCCTTCTCCAGGTGCACCCCACGTGACCCTGTTCTAGCTGTCCAGGCTGTCCATACACAGTCTGTACAGCAGAGCAACAGAATCAGGTGTACAGCATGCCATGGTGATGGTGGTGATGTGGTTGTACCTGCTTCTATCTTGCTACTAGTGTTCACACACCACTCGTGGGAGGAGGATATTTCTCAAGTGTTGTCAAACCAGCTCTTTGATAGTTTCTCTACTCACATGATGGGCTACTCTCGTCTTGTGACTCAGATTGAGGATGGGACTAATTTATGAAGAATTCGAAGACCAACATGTTAGAGGCATCCTTGCCTTATGGATTCCCTTTGGGGCTGGTACCTATGCCTCTTGAGTGGAACACCATGACTCTTTGGCTTGAGGGGGGGTGGCCTTACTCTCACGCTAGGTGGAGTTTACTGGAGATATTCTTGGCTGCCTTTTTCTTGGCAGCTGCCCGAACCTCGATAGGATCTCATGAGAGATCTGCAGATTGAATCCATGGACATGTGACAACATTGTACTTGTAAACTGGAATAACCTAGTGCTAGACACATGAAGCACCCCCAAAGCTTGTAACAGATAAACACTTCTTGATAATATGACATAGATTCCAAGGGAAAAGCCAGCCCATTGTGGTCCCAATGTGGTGTAAGATTCTTATGTGTGCCTGTGGTTTTAAGAGGATGAAGTGCGTGCCTCCTGGGTTGGTTACACCAATTTTATGGATTGGGGGTTCAAGCAGGCAGGGCCATTGAGTACACGTTGGCTACTGAGCTAAATGAAGTAACCAACAAGGTGGGGAAATACATCACTGAGAAGGCAGAGGTTATCTACTGTGTACAACTCTTTAGTGGGCTCGGACTTGTAGGCTGCCGATCGGCAAACTTACGTGATGCTTTCTTATTTCAAAGTAATATAGTGTTCTCCGCCCATGTGACAATGGGAGTTGCACAGGAAAGATTGCCCACCCATCCTTCATGGCGAGGGGCACCCTGGATGGGTCCCTGCTGACAGGTAGGTGTTGTTGAGTAGCCAGCCTCAAAATGATAATTCAACCATTTTTTTAAAGCTTTAGTGGCCATTGTTAACAATACTACATGAAGTGATATACAAAATGTCAAAGGGCATCACTATGTACAACACATAGTAAAGAAGAGCCCCAATTACAAAACAGTATGCACTACATCCATACTTAAATCAAAGTCAAGGGCATAGGAAGCTAACTTTTTTCTAGCAGCTCTTAGATTCTGACCCACTTTCATCTTCTTGGACAGTATAACTTCTTCTTCTTTGGTGAGGAGCTCTCTCTTTCCACTGCCTCTCATGAAGCCAAGAGTATTGACAGTCTGCAGAGCCTCTAGTATAGTGGGATTCTTCCCGTTTCCAGCCCTAGGGCTCAGAGGAGCCGGGGAAGTGGACATCACATTGACCCGTGGCAGCAGTGGTGATGGTGGTGGCACAGTGCTGCTGGTGTTTTCAAGTTTTCTGCCCAGAATGCGGCGTTGCCGAGCTGAAAGCCTTCTGGATGGCAATGGTGAATTGCCTCGTGCCTCCTTAACGTTGGAAGGTATGATGTGACAAAGCTCATCTGTCAAGGCCCATTGGCTTTCCAGAAGGGATCTTTGGAGTTCTGTCAAGAGGTCTCTTCCTTCTCCTTTTTCTTCCAGGGCAGGCCATGCCTGCATGGGTGGAGCGATTGGGGGTTCTCTGTCAAAAAGTACAGTAAACCCTTGTTGGGAAGAAGCAAGATGTGATGAAGATGCAGAGGCATGCTCTCTGATAGCCTTTGGTGGTGTTGAAGCTCCATTAGAGCCTTTTCTCCTTTTACTCCCACAAGGCTTTTTCTGCAGGCAGAAGACCCTATCCCACCCTGCAGGGTATCTCTCCTGCAGCTTCTCGTTGAAATCAGGCATGAAAGCTAATGAGCTTGAGATCTGTTTATATGCTCCAAAAGCCATGGTCCAAGCTTGCAAAGGCATGCAGAATTCTTCTCGCTACTCCGTTACGGATTGAGATGTCTGAAGAAGTGGGTCAATTAGGGTCTAATCACCTCCATTAATTATGGTTTCAATTTGTGCTCCTAGGTAGAGTATCAACACCTGCTACAAGAAAACATGTTCTTCAATTCACAGAGGTTGAAGTGCCTGTATTAGGAAAGACTCGTCTTGATTAGCACTTAGATAATCTCATGCGGTTAAACAGAAAATGCAGCACACCCCCCGGGCGGAGGGGGCTGGCAATTCGCCGCTGACAGCAACAACAAACACAAACGCGCTCTACATTTTTGAACTGGCCTTGCATCCCTTCTATCTCCCACGTGGCACCCCCACTCTCCTTTCACTTTTTATGTGACCCACCTTGTCTAGCTGAGATTTTTATTATTATCTATTACATATTATTAACCATCGACAACCAATGTACAAGGAGATAAGAGAAAAAAGAAATCCTCGACGATAAACCCTTTGTATTTAGGCTTTCATTCCTGCGTTTCGCTTCTTAATGTCTTTTACATACCGCAGCAATGCGCGGGTTGAGTACTAGTAAACATAAACAATAAACAATGTGTTATATAAAAATATATACTATATAGCACTTTGCCTCACCATGTTGGCTCTCAAAAGGGGGGTGCAGGTTCTCCCTTCTGGCATACCCTCTCTTCAAATGACAAACATCAAGTAGGGTGTGTGAGTTGGGGCAATTTGCTATGGCTCATTGGCTCTCAAATAAAGAGCCCAAGTTGAACTCCGCTCCCCAACAAATACCCATCCTTCACATAAAAAAGAAGAAGATAAAAATCAAGTAAAACAAAACTATTTTTACAAACTATAAGGAAATCTTTGATAGTAATTGGATTATCGATTGATATCCCCTTTGCTATGTGATGAGATCTGGATGACAAAATTCCAAGCTGTTTGGTCATTCTAGTTATGTTACCACTACAATTGCCACGTATTTATTGCATGGGATTGCAAGGCCAAGTTGTTATTAAAGTAGTCGTCTTGCAAGCTGCTCACAAACATAACCTCACTACATGCCAAACAAAAGTAATGATACTTGTATGCATGACTTGTAAAGTACTCAAACTAGCCAACACTAATATAGAAAAAAGTTGCCTAGAATCAAAAGCAACATTACTGTAGCTTAAGCACATTTCAATGCAACTTAAAATTGAGTTACATTGACGATTCTATCTGTCTTTATTATTTCACAAAGGTACAAAAGAAAATATAAGGTTTCAACAAATTCTTCTTTCTTGCAAGAGCTCTTTGCTTTGCTTTCTCTCTTCTCATTGCTACGAGCTCTTTGCTTGGCTCTCTCTCTTCTCATTGCTAATCGGTTCTTATATAGGGGTTGCATTGTTCCAAGCTCTAAAATTCATAGGTTCATTTTTTTTTCTCCAAGTATAGTGAAATGACATGAAACAACTAGCAAGTTCTCTAAGGCTAGTGTATGTCTTAGTTAAAAGAGTATGCATTTTGTAAGTGCAATGCATGCTATTTTTTAATAATAAATAAGTCTCAAAAAATATGGTTTTGTGGATGTACGCCAAAGTGGATAACTATTTTTTCACAGAGCACTATCCCTACAAAAGATCCTTGTATTGTTGAAATTGTAAGATAATGCAGGTTGTTTTTAGCTTACCCTTGTAAGAGAAAAATATATGTATCAAGAAAGTATTCAAGTCATCTAAAACTTTTTTCGACATTAAAAGATTATGTGTTCTTTGTGATGTGTGAAAAAAAAAGATCATACAAAGTGTATGGTAGAGAGGTGGCACAATTTCTAAAATTTATAGGAGAATATGCCCTTCTCCCATTTAAGGAAGACACTTTCAAAGAGTGAATCATTTTTATAGTACTACATAAGATGAAGCATTGAACTTATGTTGTCATAAGGATGCTCTTAAGTTTTGGATGCTTTTGAGGTAGACAAAGTATGCCTAAAAGAGCTAGAAAGTAGATTGAGCTATATGCTAGATATGGACTGCATAGATGAGAGGAGATAACATGCCACATGTTTTGATGTACTTCAAGAATTTGATAAAACGATGTTATGCTACTCATGTAATGAAGATTATATGCTTTCAATAATATAATATGAAATCCAATATTTGAAAAGATTAATCAAGAATTAAGTTTCATTATTCACAGAAGCATGTAGATCCACATGGTTAAATCAATGTAAATATAGGTAATGCACCTTTTTGTTCCAGGACATGATAGAGCTACTATAGAGTTGCAAGACTCACACAAGGTTATTGATGAGGTTAGTCAATATTTGGATGCACGGTATGTGTCTGTGTGTCAGAGGCATGCTGACGCATATACCAATATGATTTGCATGATGAAAAGCATGATATACAAAGGTTGCATATCCATCTCCTAATGCATAACAATGTGATATTCAATGATCAGGATGATTTGCGTGATGTGATTAGTTGTGATAGAAACCAAAGAACATCTTTGAGACTGAATGGTTCAAAGCTAATCAATTGTATACGGATGCAAGTAGCGTGCTATATGTTGATTTCCCTTGCAAGTGAGTGTGGAATTCAGCTTTGCGCTCATGGACTAAAAGGAAAAGGGGAAATGTGATCGGACGTATGTATAATGTTACTCCGAGTGTAGGTGAGCAATGTTACTTACTATGTGCAAATATTACTTACGCATGTTACTTACTGTGTGCAAAGATTCTAAATCTTTTGAGGATTTACAAATGGTGGATGGACATTTGTATCCGTGTTTTAAGGCTGCATGTGAAGCCAGATGAATGCTAGAGAGCGATGAGGAGTGGTATATGTGTCTCCAACAACAAGAAGCTGCATTTCAGAAAATAGGATTCTAGCTGCGTCAATTGTTTGTCATTATAATGGTTTTTTGTGAGCCTATATCCCCTGGACACCTTTGGAATGAATTCTCCACCGAGCTTTCAGATGATTTTTTTCCATACCTTGCACAGCAGAGAGGGTGTACAGATGTTGGTGTTTGTCATTCTATAGCAATGAATCAAGCTCTCTTGTGCAAATGTAAGACCTCTTACAACAGTATGGAAAGCGGTTGCATGATTTTGAAGGATTGCTATTCCCAATAAATCAAGTGTTGCCAGTTTCAACAATGGTTTGCTGATGGAAGAGATGATCTTTGATTCTGTTCAGCAGGCTGTTTTGTCCGTTTCCATGGAAAGGAGTCTAAATAGTTGTTAATCAAGAGCATTTGACACTATCCTTAAGGCTGTTTCTTTGAACCAGGATGGAGTTTTTTTCCTTGATGGACCAGGTGGATCAGGCAAAACCTATCTTTATAATGCCTTACTGTCACAATTACGTGGAGAGAAACAAGTTGCATTGGCATGTGCATCATCTGGAATAGCTGCATTGTTGCTTTCAAACGGTCGTACAGCGCACTCATGTTTTAAAATTCCATTAGTGCTCAATGCTTCTGGCACATGTGGAATTAAAGCTAACAACCCATTAGTGAAGGTGTTGAAGCTTGCAAGGTTAATTATTTGGGATGAGGCTCCAATGATGCATCGGTACGCATATGAAGCATTGGATAGGACATTGAAAGACACTATGCAGAGTGATTCAGTGTTTGGTGGGAAAGTTATGCTCTTTGGTGGTGACTTTAGGAAAATCTTATCAGTTGTGCCAAAGGGATCGTGTGAGGACATTGTTGATGTAATATTATACCGGTCACATATTTGGAGATATGTGAAAGTTTTAAAGCTCACCCAAAACATGCGGGTTGGACACAATTCTTATGATTGTACGGAACAAGAATTTGTCAAATGGACATTACAAATTGAAGACGGCTCTATAGGCCATCCAAACAATGAAGGCAGAGTGGTAATATTACCACAAATGTTGATCCATGGGAACTCCATTTTGAGTTTGGTAGAATGGGTATACAAAGATCGTCAGAGGGTGGGGGAATATGGATGTTTCTTTAAAGATCGTGCTATACTTGCACCTCGAAATCTAAAGTTTGATGAGGTTAATGAACTAGCCTTGAGTGCATTGCCCGGGTCTTAAAAGAGAATACCTCAGTGCTGATTCAGTTGCTTCTTTCGAGAATGATGCGATATTGTACCCAATTGAGTACTTGAACAGTTTGAACTTAGGTGGTGGTTACCCTCCTCACTACTTGATTCTAAAGATTAATGCTCCTATCATGCTGCTTCGTAATTTGGATCCTCGGTGGGGACTTTGTAATGGTACCAGATTGATATGTAAGCAATTTTACTCAAAGGTGATAGAAGCATAAATCATTACAGGTACCAACATTGGAGACGGGGTCTTTATTCCCAGGATAACATTCATACCTACTGTGCTACAATTACCTTTTGACATGAGAAGGAGACAATTTCCTGTAAGGTTTAGCCTTTGGTATGTCAATAAACAAGTCCCAAGGACAAACATTGAGTGTATTGGGACTTTACTTGGCCACCCAAGTACTCACACATGGATAGTTGTACGTTGCTATGTCACGTGCTAGATCATCTGATGCAGTGAAAGTGTGTGTAAATCATCATATGGAACAGGAAAGCAGCATAGAAGGTTCAAGCGAGGTCTTCACAACCAATGTTGTCTACAAGGAGGTTTTCCAAATGGCATAAACCAGGATGTAAGTTTAATCTATGCCTAAAAGGTAGAGAACAAGCTATTGATATAGCAGCTTATAAACGCTGGAGACTACAATCATAGATATATCTGTATCAATGAAAAAAATGTTTCCAATTATGTAACATGTGTAATCTATGTTGTCTTTCTATGCAATCTTTCACATTGATGCTTCTCTCTTTGGTATTATTGAATTCATGTGTATAAATTTACTTGCATTTAGCTAAATATACCATGTAGATCCACAAAAGAGAGTGCCCCGTCATTGCTTAAGAGGTGGTTCTAATTGTTGACATGGCGGATGGGTGTTGGTGAGTTCCTATTTGTTATTTTTGGACATTTGGATAAGCAAACGTTTACTTTTAACTTGCTTTTATTTATTTTTCTTACTTCGCACAAAATACTAAACATATATAGAGAGAGAGACAGAGGGAGACCTTAAAGTGTTATGTAAATTATTAGTGTTGTGAGTGTTATATTTGATATCAGGGGTATATTTCTTAGGATGGAGGTGGCAAGGAGATCATTTTCATTTGTTTATAGTGATGGCCAAGATATTGAAGGTAATTATTTTTGAGATTGCTATAGTTCATGTATTTTTGTTTTCCATAATCTATGTTGTATTCATGGCTGAATTGTAGACCCTCCATTTTGGGAAGGACAAGCAACAGCATCTCTAATTATCGAACTGTTAGAGAGCACCGGTGTTTTACGGTATAAGTAGAAACCTGTTTTTATGTGGGTTTTGCGTTTTGTTTGGTGAATTTGTATTGCTGTTGATACATTCTTTTTGCAACAGGGAATATCTTTATTTTTTAGAGCCCAAATTATTGTTGGGTTTGTATGGTCGAGACCCTTACGCAACGAGAGCTTTGGGCTACAGTATGAGATTACAAAAGATCGCGGATCAACTTCATGTGCATGTAATGCTTGTAGACTATGAAAAGCCTGATAGGTTAGATTTTTGAGTCATAGGCATTGGACAATACAAAATTTTTCGATTTGTTGTCTACAAGCCTGTTCAAACCCCATTCGCCTCAAATATTGATCCACTAAATGAGTTCTATATGGTTTTGTTATTTTCCTTCTTTTTTTTCACGAAAAGTTAATCTTACACTAGCTAATGTTTTTTTTGCCAGATGGAGGCAAGGAGTATAGGCTTCCAATGAGAGATAATCCAGTTGTCCGCCGCAAATTGTTTTAAAGCTTTGTTCATGTGTGTTGAGATTGTCAACATTATTTTGGGTGTTTATTAATGCCAAGTTTTGTGCTTTATTCAATGAGATTAAGAGCTTTAGGAGTATATATATGGCAAGCATGGTGTGTTTATATATAGGTTGGCAATTTAGGGACCATGGGGCCTATCATGGGCTTTAAATATAAGGCTTATCCCTACCTACCCTTCGAAGATGAGCATTTCTTCTTTTTTTTTTCAGTTGTTTGGAATTAGAAAGTAAGAAAAAAAACACATCCGTGCGTGCCATCACTTTCGCAATGAGGGCTTGAACCCGTGATCTTGGGACTCTAGAGCAACACCTCTCTCTACTACACTGATTTGTGATCGACAAATAAGAATACTCTTGCCCGTCAGGGGGACGGGTCAAGCCACTAGTCTACAGAATAGAGGACGTGAAGTTTAAGTAGCACAGATCATGGTTTATAATTTTTTTCTTCAGAAAAAAAAATTTAATATCAAACCCTCAAAAGTTATTCTTTAAGGTTTTTTTTTAACGTCTCTTCTAAGGTTCTTGAAACCTTTCAAAAGTCTCTTTTTAACCCTTCTACAAGGGTTTCTTTAAACCTTTTGCTCTACGGCTAGTTTTGTCTAAAGCACTCAAGGTTTTATTCCTCATTTCTTTCAAGCTCGAGGCAAGCGAAGGAAGAAGTTATTTGTGTCGTTTGCGCTTGGGAAGTGCAAGGTATGCATAATTTTTGAAACTAAGCAAATCGACACATCAAGTATAAAATCTGATCCTATAATTTTTTAATGAACTCATATGCATAAAAGTTGTCTTCTGTATTGTAATGGAGTTAGACACTGCCCTTGTGTTGATAAACAAGTGGTAAGACCTCTCCTAAATCAATGTTCACATTGGTGTATGTATTTTTTCATCTTGATGAAGTGGAAGGTGGAAGCAAGAAGCATATTGAGAAGCACATGCATAAGGTATTAAAATGTGGGTGGCAGCCATGTGTTGGTTTATGTGGCAAGTGGACTAAGGAAGCTAGCATGATTGGAAGGAGACATGTACGCATGAAGCATGTCTACCACGAGAAAGGATTGGAGAAGCACGAAGATGCAACCAATGAAGCCAATGTAATGAAGAATGGTACATCCAAATCCCACTTAAAGATTGTTTTTTTCAAGAAGATGGTTTCATCAAAGCGAAGGATCAACAAGGGTGGTGCACGAAGCCACTATGGAAGAGATGGTACCAAAGATGTTACTCTACGGTTGAGGGGAATTTTGTAAGTTCCTCACATGATAAGCAACTCTTCTAGTTGAAGAGTGAAGCATGTTTGCTAGAATTGGGAGTGAACCACATTTCTCTAGCTCATCACTTTTGTAAAAGCCTAATTCATAAAGGCTACCTACCTTGTCATCTATCCTATGGTTGAGAGGGGGTCATTTTGTTCTTGTATGTCCAATGCTTACCTTGCTCCATGTTTGGCATTTTTCCATGGTGGCATTGAGAGGGGGTGTTGAAATATATGATGTACAAGTGCTAAGGGCGAGAGAAAGAGGTCATGTAGGTGTGAACACACCCCAAATAAAGTGGTCATGTGGGTGTAAAAGTGTAAAAGGTACCTAGGGTTGGCCCAACCCTAGCCCTTGGTGGACCCTATATAAAGGGCAAGAAACCTCACTTTTTATAACACAAATAACATAACACAACCAACACTTGAAGGTGAAGGTCAAGCCAACTTTGGAGTGGCTGAAATAGAAGGTAAAATAGAAGCTTTCTATACATCTTGTGTTCTCTCTCTCTCTCTCTCTCACATATGTTGCTCTATCTTGCCATAAACTATTGCTTCCGTTGTGCATACTCCCCATAATTTTGACACTAAAAGCTTGCTTGGCATGGAGGGTGGTCATTTAGTTGTGCCATAGAAGGGGTCTGTTGAGATATCGAGCTTAACTAGTGCTACGACGACGGACATTGATAACTTGCCTGGGTGATAGATTCCATATCTACACCATTGGCATGGTTAGCGAGATTATGGGTGATATATGGCCAGTGGGATGACAGGTCGTGTGACAGCCATTTTGGATTACTAGAGACTGGCATGGTTATAGCGCTAGCTCATTTAGTCAGGTTCACATTATGGACCGACCCTTGTATGTTGTAGTAGTTGAGTACTAACCCATATAGTGTGTACTCTTATCTTTATGTTATGTTGGTTGAGTAGAGAAGAAGAAGATAGAAGAAAATTCAGCTATCCATCTGTCTCTTATGTCTTGCTCTCTCTTGTGTGTGTGTGTTTGCTTGCTAGGGTTTGAAGCTCTCCCTCTCCCCCACATTCTCTTTATGGTAGTAGAGCCTGGTTCGTGTGAGAGATAAGGAGGTAAGCAAGAGGCAAGAACAAGCAAGGAAGGAAGCGGTACTACACGGGTAAGAGCACCACCATCTCTTTTCCCTTCTTGGTTTAGGTACAACACCCCCTCAGTAGCTTTGGGAGCTACACATCTCCAATTGAGGAGCTTTCTTCTCGGGAGCCAGATTCGCATTTCAGGCACGTTACGGGCCTCGTTTCGTCATTGTAGGGTATTTTTAGCAGTGTTCTGGAAGTTCTGGTAGAGAACTGCTTCTGCTTGAAATCTAGTTATTGTAGTGTAGCAGTGCATTTTGGAAGTGCAGACAGGGTTTGCACATGTATTGTTGATACTGGGTGTATGTACATGTACTTTGGTCACATTTAGTGACACATAGACTGTGCTGAAGTACCGTTGCTGCAATAGTTACAAGAGATACTAATGTATTACAGGTTGCATACAGAAGTTGTCTGTTTGCAGGTTATTTGATTGCTACAGGAAAACATGTCTGACGGAATTAATTAGATTGTTACTGAGAAGCTGGATAAGAATAACTTCCATACCTGAAAGTTCAGAATGACTAATGGGTAAAGGATTTTGGGATTATGTAGAAGAAGACAATGAAGAGCCTCCAGCGGGGCGTTATCTGAGGAGAATGCCACTCCTGCATATATAAAGGCATTCAAGGATTGGAATCAGGGTGCAAGAAAAGTCATGTATTGGATTTCAATTAGTGTCACAAACACTATGATAGGACACATACAAGATGCAAACACTCCAGTAGTTGCATGGCAGAATCTGGTTCAGATATTCCAAACTAACACAAAGGCAAGGAAGTTGCAGTTAAAGCAAGAGTTGCATACTGTGGAAAAGAAAAGCATGTCCATCAATGAATATACCTTAAAGATCAAGAGCATTGTTGAATCCCTTGGGTCTATCAATGTATCAGTGGAGGATGATGATGATTTTGTGAGTGTCTGTCTGAATGGGCTCGGCAAAGAGTACAAGCCATTCAAGACCTCCATTGTAGTTAGGGAGAATATTCCCAACTTTCGGGACTTGATACCTATGCTGATCATAGAAAAAGAGGCTTTAGGTGAGGATTATTCTTCACAAAGCAAGAACACATCGGAACATGCCTTCTACTCTAATTCAGGTAAAGGTTGTGTTCGACTGAGGCCAAGGTGGTGGCCGACAAGGAAATCAGAATTCTAGACAACAACAGTCCAATGATTCACAACAGCAATCATACACAGGTGGAAGAGGCCAATCTACAGGCAAGCAAGAGGAGCCAAAGAGGCTGAGGTGGCTGGCAAAGAAATCAAAATGCAAATAGCATAGAGTGTTATTATTGTGGAAAACCAGGACACATGGCAAAGGACTCCTACAAAAAGCAGAATGACATTAAAAGTGGGAAGTTACAGCAAGGCAACTATGCATCATCTAGTAAACATGGAGGTGATAACATAAGTATGCAGCTGTTTGTGATGCAACGCATGATTAGTTCCATAACATGGGTTGTGTCAGGATCTCAAGATATATGGTATGTGGATTATGGTGCCTCTAACCACATGAACAGTCATGCTGAGTGGTTTAGAGATATGCAAAAAATGAAAAAACTAGGTTATGTAGAAATAGGTGATGATACTATGCATCTCATTGCGCATGTTGGTAAAGTGCCATTGTCTATGCAGGATGGCAAAATGAAGTACTTGATTGATGTACTTCATGTTTCAAATATCACAAAGAGCCTAGTTTCTGTTGGATAGATGGTTGAGCAAGGTCTGCAAAGTGAGGCTTAATCCTCAAGGATGTTTTGTGGAAGACTTCAAAAATAAGTGTTGCTTGGTT
The DNA here is from genome assembly GCF_041138505.1 of Cibotium barometz. Lineage (NCBI taxonomy): Eukaryota > Viridiplantae > Streptophyta > Polypodiopsida > Cyatheales > Cibotiaceae > Cibotium > Cibotium barometz. The sequence continues at coordinate 20,388,033 of NC_141054.1, forward strand.
GCAAAGGATAACAGAAATGGCATGATGTTTACTTTGGATGTGAACATGCATGAGAGAAAGGCTGTCATGTTTGCCCATGGAACATGTGTCATTGCAGATATTGACATATGGCACAAGTGCATTGGTCATGTGAATGTACAACGACTGGAGTCTATGCAGGCCCAAAATATTGTTTTTGCAAGTTTGCCAAAGTTTAAGGTTGACGGTATGCATAAGGTATGTGAAGCATGCCAACTTGGTAAGCATGCCAAACATGATTTCCCACATGAAAAGCATGTCAGTGCAAGGCCATTGGATGTCATAAATTCAGATGTATGGGGACCGACCAAGACTACAACAATTGCAGGTTGCATGTACTATGTTACATTCATTGATGACCACACTAGGAAAGTGTGGGTTTATTTCAGGAAGGAGAAAAGTTAGGTGTTTGCTCACTTTTAGAGATTTAAAGCCTTGGTTGAGAAAGAAAAAAGCATGCAAATAAAATGCCTAAGATCAGATGGTGGGGGAGAATATTTCTCCAATGAGTTCAACGATTTTTTGAGAAAGCAGGGAATCAAGAGGCAGTTTACGTGCAGGTACACTCCACAACAGAATGGTGTTGCAGAAAGGAAAAACACGCACATTGCAGAAGTGGCACATGTCTTAATGGTTGAAAAGAATATGCCACATTACTTTTGGGTAGAAGCAGTAGCAACTGTTGTGTACAGTATGAATAGGACACCCACTGCAGTTGTTCCTGGTATGACTCTTGAACAAAAGTTTACACACATAAGACCGGATGTGTCTCGCTTGAAAGTGTTTGGATGTATTGTATATGTACATGTTCCTAGTGAGAAAAAAGTTGGATCTAAAGGCAGAGAAACGCTTCTTCATTGGTTATGCTATGGAGCAAAAAGGTTATAGATGCTATAACCCTACCACTCGTGAGATTCAAGTAAGCAGAGATGTTGTCTTCGATGAGATGAGTAGCTGGTATGCACCAGTAGTGAAGGCAACATAAGATGCACATGTAAGAATTGCTGATGTTGCACCACATGTAGAGCAGCAATCATAGGTGCTGAGTGGACCTGGGGAGTCCTCGAGCAGTAGATCCAATGTTAGGCAGGTTGAGGAACACATGTATCACGAAAAGGGAAGGAAAAGGTAGATCAACCTTTTGTGCTTGATCTGTCAGTAGGTCACTCATATGTGGATGGTGACTCTAGTGGCTCTAAGCAGAGCCTTGATGAGGAGCTTGGCATTCCGTCTATGGTTACTTCTCTCTCTCTTGTTAAAAACCATCCTAAGGAGGATCAAACACTAGCTCCATTGCATAGTTGAATAGAAATGAAGAAGATGAAGTTAAGCTACTAATCAAGAAGTAATTAGCATAATGATGAGCATAATGACAACATAAGTGAGGGGCAATAAAAATGTGTTGATTTCAATAGATGAGAGCCTCTTTATATAGGCTGAAGTACATGAGGATTAAGCTCAAGATTAGGTGTTAATCATCATCTAAATCATCTCCACCTTCCCTCCTAGATTCAAGCACCTAAAAGTGACCACCAACCCTAGAATCTTGCTAATCACACCAATGATACCTAATCAAGGGATCACGACCCCTTTGGCTCATATTGAGCTCCTAAATGACTCT
>NC_141054.1:22274955-22497132 GCF_041138505.1 Cibotium barometz
TCAAGTGAGTTGTCTACTTTCATTGTAGATATATAAGAAGAAATTATTTTTATATTAAGCTTCATTCGAAATGAGAATAGGTTATAGGAATGACCATTCTTTGGGGAGGAGAGAGAGAAATGCTTAAAAACCATTATAAATTAAGCAAAAATAGAAATTTATGTGTTTCTTCATTACAATACATTAAAGAGATTCAATAGTATTCAAAACCCATTCAAATTACTACTTTTCAAGCTTGAGAGGAGTTGAGAAGAGAAACATTTGGGGATTTAAGAAAAAGAAGACAATAATCCACACTTTACCTCCTAAATTACTTGATTCTTTGATCAAGTAGAGGCCCCCAACCAATCAATTGGTTTGGTATGTTGTTGGAGTCTCCAAGGAAGAATGAAGAGAGAGAGAAGCTCCAATCTCTTCAATTTGTAAATGGTTTTTAGAGGATAATAGAAAATAATCTTAACTTAGAGTAATACCAGCATAGTTTAGTTCACAAATGAGAATACAAAGGAATGAGGGTCTATTTGTAGGTGAAGGAGGCCACTAACTGAATCCAATTGAGTTCTAGAATTTTCCAGCTTCAATTTGGCTGAATTTGGACAAGTTTTGGACCAGTTTGGCTCCCTTTTTTATTTGGTTTGATTTAGTAGCGAGGAGAGATAAAAATATCCTATTATTTTTTAGTTTTAAACTCATCCACACATGTGAAATAGGTGCCTCCTTGAAGGGCCCCTTTTTCCTTACCCATGTGCCAAAAATGAATGATTACTCCAAAATATCTCATTTTTTTTATTTAATACTTCACAATTTTTAACTAATAACCTAGTACTTAGTCAACTCATCTTATGTAGGTATTTACTCATTTTTGGGTATTTTATTTTATTCTTTGAATTTATCTTGTCCCAACACTTGGATTAATCTTATTGGTCCATAGGAACCTTAATTGGACCATAATTAAAAAAAATAAAAATCTTGACCCTTAGGCTAAGGTCTTTTAAATCAATTTTTATTAATTCCAATTGCACCTTGGAAAATCTATTTTGATTTTTTATTTTAGGGAAAGATTTTTTTGATATCTGTAGAATTTATTTATCCAAAAATATCCTAATATTGATTTACTACTCTCGATAAATTTTTATCTCACTAGGCCAAACAAGTAAAAATAATATTTTCTTGTATTCAGAAACATATAATGATTACAAGGGATTGAAGTAGAGGCTTAATCAATATTCAGCCCAAGTAAGAATCTTACATCCTCTTCCACTTGAAAAACGCGAGATGTCCTCATCTTTGCAAAGTGGGAGTAATCCTTCGCCAACTCTTCTTCTTTCTCCCAAGTGGCGTCTTCTAGAGGGAAGTGTGAGAAAGAAGAGATGAGAGAAGAGACAATGTACTCAAGAACTCATGAATGAAGCACTAGCCAACTTGATTAGAAATGAACTACAATGCCCCATATATATAGGAAATTTCCTCCACCCTTTCCTCCACCCAAAAATGTGTGTAAATAGGAAAAAATGGAAATGAATGCTATAAATCCCAAAAATGCCTAGAGGTTAAAGAGTGTGCCACTAGCGTGACACCATCTAGAGATGATACCTATCCAACGGAACTCGAAGAAAGATGTTATCTTTGAACGATTCAAAAGAAGAAGGCAATTTACCAAGTAGCTTGTGGACCGGATTGCTTACCAATGTACCAAACTCTTCAAGTTGCCGCTTGATTCGATTGAATTCTCCAAGCTTCTCCCCACTATGTTGTCGGATTCGGAGATAGAAAGCTTATCCAAATCTTCTTCCAACTTAGCCATCTTAACTGTTGAAAGTCTTCCATATTGCATTCGTATAGCGTTCCATAATTGTTGAGCCGTACTCCTTGTAGAGAGAAATTGAGACACAACCGATGTAGACATGCCATGCACAAGTAAAGCTTTGGCCCGTGCATCCATATAGGTTTGATATTGTGAAGGCACCATATGAGGAGAAGTGATTATAGACCACACCCTGGTGCTTTCCAAAAGAAGTTGCATAAACAAGGACCAAGTGTGGTAGTTGTTTGGGGTAAGCTTTTATGAATCGGAAAGACTTGGAAGGCTCAAAGATTGAGTGAATGGGTTAAAGGGCTAATATGATTGAGTGGGGAGAGGAGTAGTAGTGGAAGTAGTAGAAGGAGGAATCATAGTAGATGAGGTTGCCTTAAAAGGCATAGATGATGTAGGGGGATACACCATAGAGGGCATAGTAGTATGTGGATAGGAAGGCATAAAGGACAAAGAAGAAAGAGAGAAAGGATCCATAGAAGGTAATGGATACGACAAAATAGAGAAAGTAGAAGCACCTACCGAAGAAGGAATTGCACCAACTTCCGTTGTAGTAGTTGTCGATCCACAACCGTCGTAGGAGATGTAGGATCCATAGTATCTTCAAGTTTGCCTTTGTCTTTTGGAGTAGAGGACTTCCGAGATGCCATAGGGAGTGGAGGGTGGAAAAACACAAGGGAAGAAGTGTCGTACCTCCAAAAACATAGCCAATAGCTGTCCACCAAGGAAGTATCTCCAAAATATGCACAAAGATAGTGCAAAAAAATGCAACCACAAAACACAGCTCATATATGAACCAATAGACTGCGTAGAAACCACTAAAAGAGGGCTGAGAATGTAGCCTTAGGTAGAAGGAGTATGGAGGAGTTGATTGTCCACAAAAACGCAAACACAAAGTGTGTAGCAAAGTGGAATTTTCAGTCCCGGTAGAAAGGTGTAGAAAAGAGGATGTACCTCAAAACACCATGAAGAGGGCTGAAGTTGATGATGAAAACGCAGCCAAGAAATCTCTCCACCACAAGAAGCCTCCAAAAAAACGCTACCGCATGTAGGGAAAACTAGTTGGCAATGTTTTCACCGCAAGTAGAGTTGTAGGACTCAGATTGAAGTGCTTTAAAAACACACTTGTAGATGATGGTAAGGGGCTATTTTGAAGCCTCTTGCATGATTGAATGAGTGCAAGGATGATGAGTAAGGGCTTCTGCAAAAAACGCAAGCAGAAATTTTGCATGCAGGCAGTTTGCGAAGAATAACTCAAAAACGACGAGAAATTTGCGAAAACTTTCTTCTGCAACGTTGTATACTACGATGATTCCAATAGGTCTAGCGGGAGCAATCCTCAAAAATGCATTTGTTTAGCACACAATCAAAGAATGAAAAAACGCAATTGAAACCGGGTTGTTGAAGAGGACTAGAGGTAGAGAGGAAGAAGGATAAGGAGGCTCTATGTGCACCACCACCTTGCTCTGATACCATGTGAGAAAGAAGAGATGAGAGAAGAGACAATGTACTTAAGAACTCATGAATGAACCACTAGCCAACTTGATTAGAAATGAACTACAATGCCTCATATATATAGGAAAGTTCCTCCACCCAAAAATGTGTGTAAATAGGAAAAAATGAAAATGAATGCTATAAATCCCAAAAATACCTAGGGGCTAAAGAGTGTGCCACTAGCGTGACAACATCTGGAGATGACACCTATCCACCAATAGGAAGAACTTCCACTTTACTAAGAATTCTCTGAGGACTTTGCTCTTGAGAATCTTCTCCCAAATTTCAAGGATTTCCTCAGGTTGGAGTACCATTTGTCCTTGAGGAGAAGAGATAAATTGTTCATCATCAAGCATGTGACTCAGGCTAGGTACATACTTCTTAAGCAAACTAACATGGAATACATCATATACCTTGAGATGGGGAGGCAAAAGAAGTTTGTAGCTAGATCGCCCACTTTCTTTATGATAGAAACATAAAAATTAAATTTTTCATAATTAAAATGAGAATTATTCAATTAATCTAGGATGATTAATCCTAGAATATGGTAGGAAGTCCTCTTTTCATATTATAAATGAAAAAGATTTGTGTTTATTTTTCAAAAATTTTACCATAGCTCCGCTCCTATTACTGATAGTTCTCAATAAATTTGAAAGAATAAAGTTTAGTATTATGTATTTGATTAGAATAACCACTAATTGGATCATTATCAAATTATGCATTGATTCTTAATTTTACCATAAATTAAATAGCATAAAAGTGTTAAAAAGCCATTATTTTGACCTCCAAGTAGACAAGCATAGAATTTACTTTTAGATTAGAGAAATGCTTCATGAGAAGCTTCATTTGAATTGAGAATAGGTCATAGAAATGACCATTCTTTGGGGGAGAGAGAAATGCTTAAAAACCATTATAAATTAAGCATAAATAAAAATTTATGTATTTTTTCATTACAATACATTAAAGAACTTCAATAGTACTCAAAAGCCATTCAAATTAATGCTTCTCAAGCTTGAGAGAGGGGTTGAGAAGAGAAACATATGGAGATTTAAGAAAAAGAAGATAATAATCCACACTTTACCTTCTAAATTACTTGATTCTTTGATCACAGTAGAGGACCCCAACCAATCTGTTGGTTTGGTATGTTGTTGGAGTCACCAAAGAAGATTGAAGAGAGAGAGAAGCTCCAATATCTTCAATTTGTAGAGGGTTTTTAGAGGATAATAGAAAATATCATTATTTCAGTATAATACTGGCATGGTATAGTTTGCATTTTTTTTTTACAAAGGGCTAAGGATCTATTTATAGGTGAGGGAGGCCTCTAACCAAGTCCAACTACTTTCTAAAATTTTTCAGGTTCAGTTTGGTTGAATTTAGACAAGCTTTGGACCTAGTTTGGCTCCCTTTTTATTTGGTTTGATCCGAGAGAGGAGAGATAAAAATATCACGATACTTTTGAGTTTAAAACTCCACCACACACGTGAAATAGGCGCCTCCTTGAAGAGCTCCCTTCTCCTTACCAAGGTGTCAAAATTGAATCATTATACCCAAAATATCTCATTTTTTTAGTAATACTCAAAGTTTTTTACTAATAAACCTTGTCCTTAGTCAACTCTTCATCCTATTTGAGCATTTACTCATTTTTGGGAGGTTTTCTTTTATAAATTGATTTATCTTCTCCCCACACTTGGATTGATTCTATTGACCCATAGGAACCTTAATTGGACCATAATCCAAAAATTTCTGAAAATCTAAACCCTTAGGCTAAGGTCCTTTATACATAATTTTAATTAATTCTAATTGCACATTGGAAAGTTTTTTTTGAATTTCTGTTTTAGGGAAACCCATTTTAGACACTAGGAAGATTTTTATATCAAAAAATATCTCAATTTTGGGTTACCTCTCTAGGTCAAAATAGGATAAAATAAAATCTTTCTTTTATTTCAAAGAGAAATAATTATAAGATTAGAAGGGGAGGTTCTTACACATGTACACTTCAAAAGCTAGAGGGAGGAATCTTACAAATTCACTTTAGAGAGGATTAGCAAAAAATAATTGAATTATTAAAAAATTCAATATAGATGGCTCAGGACAGGAGTAGAGTAACAGTGCAAAAACACCATTAAGCTTTTACAAAAAGAGAGGCTTCTATTTATAAGAAAAAGTGAGCCTCTAACCAAGCAAACTGATTCTAGAATTTTTCAAATCAGTTTGATCAATTTTTGACCATTTTTGGGTTAGTTCAACTTACTTTTCGGATCTAGATTTAAAATAGAATAGAGGAGAGATAAAAATATCTCATTTTATTGATTAAAATTTGAGAGTAATGATGAGAAAAAGATGGCTACTTCATGAGAAGAGATCCCCCACCCACTGAGGTGTTAAAATTTACTTTTTTACATGGATAAATTTTAAATGATGAAAGAGGAATTTCCACTATATTGAAATTTAAAAATTTAAATGAAAAAAGTGTAATTCTTAGTGTAAAAGAATTAATGAAGATTTTTATTTAAATTTTAAGAGAAAATTTAGTTAAACTTATCTTTTTGCATAGATAACTTAAAATGATGAAATAGGAATTCCCACCATATTGAAATTCAAATATTTAAATGAGAAAAGTATAATTCCTAGTGTAAAGGAATTAATGAAGATTTTTATTTAAAATTTAAGAGAAAATTTAGTTAAACTTATCTTTTTGCATAGATAAGTTAAAATGCCGAAAGATTAATTCCCACCATATTGAAATTCAAATGTTTAAATGAGAAAAGTGGAATTTTTAGCTTAATGGAGTTAATGGATATTTTTATGTAATTTTTAAAGAAGAATTTTAGATATATTTGATTTATGGTAAAAGAGGAATTCCCATGATAATTGGATTACACTCATTGAAATGAGAAAAAGAAGGATTTCAAGTTTATTCAAAAAAATAGGTATTGATATTTTAGTTAAAAGAAGAATTTTTATAATATTTAAAAAAAGATAGAATTGAATTAAATTCTAGTGTCAAAAGATGAATTTCCACCATAATTTGTGATGAATTAAGGTTGAGAAATTATGTGGGAGAAGGAATATCTTTGGATATTTTAATTGGTAAAATCACTAAATTGATATATACCTAAAACTAGATGTTTATCTGAAGGGAATCCTTGTAGAACTAAATCGAATGAATTTGGTTAGACTACATGAGGGATGGAGAGTAAACCTAGTGGTGTCAAATCTATTCATCAATGAAGCAAAGGAGAAAATCATGCAAGACAAATTCTTTGCCCCTATTACTACCCTTCTGATACAAGAAAGCAAGACTTCTTAGGAAATGCGTCGAGTTCTTGGGTACAAATTGAATGAAGGATGCATGTATTATAATAATCGCCTATGTATGCCCAATAATGAAGGAATAAAGGGAAGAATTCTGAGAGAAGCCCATGATAGCCTGATAGCTGGACATCCAGGGTTTATAAAAACCTATATATTTGTGAAGAAAAGCTTCTTCTGGCCAGGACTCAAAAAGGATGTACTTGATCATGTGCGAAAAAGCTTGATGTGCCAAACAGTCAAGGTAGAGAGAGTCAAGATGCCATGGAAACTGCAGCCTCTAGACATTCCACAGATGAAGTGGGAATGCATCAATATGGACTTTGTCACTGGATTACCTTCAGTGCAATCAGGTTACAACTCCATTTTTGTGGTAGTTGTTAGGTTGCTGACCAAAGTTGCCCATCTGATTCCAGTGAAAGAAACATACTCTGAAGTGGATGTTGCCAGAGTTTTCCTTAAGCAGATCTTCAGATTGCATGGTTTACCCCGGAGGATAGTAAGTGATCGAGATCCCAAATTCACATCGAAATTCTAGACTGCATTCTTTTAAGCAATAAGAACTTTCTTGGATCTCAGCACAGCCTATCACCCTAAAACAGATGGCCAGACGGAAAGGGTAAATCAAGTAATTGAACATATCCTTCGGTCATGCTGTAGCAGCAAGGAACCCAAAAAGTGTTTAAGTCATCTGCATTTGGTCGAATTCGCTTACAATGCTTCTTATCATCAGAGCATTGGGATGAGTCCTTTCAAAGCTTTGTATGGACAAGATTGCCTTACACCATTGACTTGGTCTGATCCATTGATCAGAGTCAAAATTTCCAGACAAATGCTTGACGACATGGACCAGCAAATGCAATCAATCCGTAAAGATATAAAGGCAGCCCAAGATAAACAAAAAGCATTATGCAGATAAAAAGAGGTCAGAGAGAGAGTTTGAAGAATCAGATATGGTCTTCATTCGAGTACGACCAAAAAGAAGTTCCTTATCCTTAGGGAAGTACAAGAAGCTCTCTCCCAAATACTGTGGGTCGTATGTTGTCATAAAGAAAGTGGGCGATCTAGCCTACAAACTTCTTCTGCCTCCCCATCTCAAGGTACATGATGTATTACATGTTAGTTTACTTAAGAAGTATGTACCTAGCGTGAGTCACATGCTTGATGATGAACAATTGATCTCTCCGACTCAAGGACAAATGGTACTCCAACCTGAGGAAATCCTTGACATTCAGGAGAAGATTATTAAGAGCAGAGTCCTAAGAGAATTCTTAGCAAAGTGGAAGTTCTTCCCTCTAGAAGACGCCACTTGGGAGGAGAAAGAAGAAGAGTTGGCAAAGGATTACCCCCACTTGGGAGGAGAAAGAAGAAGAGTTGGCAAAGGATTACCCCCACTTGGGAGGAGAAAGAAGAAGAGTTGGCAAAGGATTACCCCCACTTTGCGAGATGAGGACATCTCACGTTTTCCAAGTGGGAGAGGATGTAAGATTCCTCCTCAGGCTGAATATTGATTAAGCCTCTACTTCAATCCCTTATAATCATTCTATGTTTCTGAATACAAGAAAATATTATTTTTCCTTGTTTGGCCTAGTGAGATAAAAATTTCTAGAAAGTGGCAAATTAATATTAGGATATTTTTGGATAAATAAATTTTACAGATATCAAAAAAAATTTTCCTAAAACAGAAAATCAAAATAGATTTTCCAAGGTGCAATTGGAATTAATTAATAAAAATTGATTTAGAAGACCTTAGCCTAAGGGTCAAGATTTTCAAAAAAAGTGATTATGGTCCAATTAAGGTTTCTATGGACTTATAAGATTAATTCAAGTGTTGGGACAAGATAAATCCAAAGAATAAAAGAAAATATCCAAAAATGAGTAAATACCCACATAAGATGAACAGTTGACTAAGTACTAGGTTATTAGTTAAAAATTATGAAGTATTAATTAAAAAATGAGATATTTTAGAGTAATCATTCATTTTTGACACATGGGTAAGGAAAAGGGGGCCCTTTAAGGAGGCACCTATTTCACATGTGTGGATGAGTTTTAAACTAAAAAATAATAGGATATTTTTATCTCTCCTCTCTCCTAAATTAAACCAAATAAAAAAGGGAGCCAAATTGGTCCAAAACTTGTCCAAACTGAAGCTGAAAATTTCTAGAACTCAGTTGGACTCAGTTAGTGGCCTCCCTCACCTATAAATAGACCCTCATTCCTTTGTATTCTCATCTGTGAACTAAACTATGTCGGTATTACTCCAAGTTAAGCTTATTTTCTATTATCCTCTAAAAACCCTCTACAAATTGAAGAGATTGGAGCTTCTCTCTCTCTTCAATCTTCCTTGGAGACTCCAACAACATACCAAACCAATTGATTGGTTGGGGGCCTCTACATCAATCCATAATTGGATAATGATCCAATTAGTGGTTATTCTAATCACATGAATAATACTAAACTTTATTTTTTAAATTTATTGAGAATTATCAATAATAGCAGTAAAACACATAAATCATTTTCATTTATATTATGAAAAGAGGACTTCCTACCATATTCTATGATTAATCATCCTAGATTAATTGAATGATTCTCATTATAATCATGGAAAATTGATTTTTATGTTCATGCATAAATAGTTAATTATTACGAAAAAGAGAAATTTCTAGTAATCCATTTTTATGTTAAAAGAGTAATCCCCATGACAATGGAAATCCATTTTTTATGTTAAAAGAGTAATCCCCATGACAAAAAGGAAAGATTTTTGGGAACCAAATTTTGATACTGGATCTCATTGGTTGGCCAGCTGATCTTCAACGGAGAGTTCAGAGGATTCGTTTTTGTAATACAATGGACCCAGAATTTTAGAAAATGATGATCAGAAATATTATGATTTCTATTAAAGGATTGTTTTTAAAGCCAGTCGAATGTGTTATAAATGACAAGTTCATATTGGGTGTGTACGTGGTATGCGTACCTTGATTTTTGTATGAATCACCGGCTAGGGGGCCTGGGAACTCTTTTCCTCGATACCCGAGCAAAAACCCAACCAAATCTTTTTAAAGGAATTCCACCAATTCAGTGGTCTAACCCATGGGCCGGATGGGGTAGCTTGGATCGAAGGATTCCTGAGAAACATCTAGATACGGTTAGTTACGTTATTTAGTTTTAAATCCTGAGAAGACCTTGTTCTATGGGGAGGGGATCATCGGTTGTGCCTCGTAAATAAGAAAAAAAGTGGTGATTCCATGGACCAAGTGCAAGTCTCTTCTTGATCTGACCATGTAACTTCAGGTTTGGCCAGATCAGTTTTTCTAGTTAAGACTTGACCCGTTAGAGTAATTTCCCCGTTAGAAGATTTTTCCCATGGAGGAATCACCCGTGCCTTCCGAGCTAGGGGAGTTTTTCGGGCCCGGTCTCAGAGAGGCCGCCTGGGCTAGCCTCTCATCATCCCCCGGACATTCGCGGGCGAGGTCGCGAGTGTGTGGACCCTGCCCTCTCCGCGGGAGGCTGACACTGCTTCTGCTGCCTCGATAGGAGCCCCGAAGCGGGCGGGGGACCTCCCAGCTAGTATCAGAGCTTTGTTGAAAGCTAATAAGGATAAACAAATTCTTATCATAAATTGATAACAAAAACTTAGAAAAGGCATTTTTCATAATCTATTTTCATTCCGTAAGCTTCTTTAATGAAGAATTTTTAATCAAAGAAATTATTTTTATAGATGGAAGTTCCGTACTTATTTGGTATTCCCGACCTCACCCAGTCGTCACAAGACATGATTGCATTCGCCTTTGAGCATCTCATCTCTTCCACTGCAACTCGAACAAGCCGAGTCAGAATCGCATGCCATTTGGAGGATTTATATTTTCCTCACCCAGCGGAGAGGATAGCATAAGTGTTTGCAGGGCAATATGTCGCGACGATATCAAAAATAAAAATTTCATAATATATCATTGTTTGGTAGAATCATGAGATGAAACCGTGACTGTCAGCCAGACCCTCTCTCTGAAGATGATGAGCTTGACCCTGACGTTCGCAAAACAAAGCTCTTCATAGAACTCAACCAGGACCCTTCAAAGGAGAAGGGGAGAACCTAGGCGAGGCTGTGGAGAAATGGGTGGAAGCAATGGAAAAATATTTTGACGTCACCAACTACAATGAGCGAAGCAAAATGGCTCTTGCCAGGCTGAAGATAGTGGAAACGGCCAGGGTGGCATGGAGAAACCATTGTGACACCAACCATCTGGACAGAAATACTCAGTCTTGGAACGACCTCAAAACCTATTTAAGGTAGAGATTTTGTTCCCCTAGATTTTTGGAAACCAAAATGAACGAATTCTTAGAGTTGAAGCAGGGAATCAAAACCATCGAATAATATCACCAGGCCTTCGCTCTTCTACTTAAATATTCACCACCTCTAGATGAAGAGCAACTCATGGCCAGATTCATTCGGGGAATGAACAAACCCTTGGACACACTGGTCAAAAATTCCAAGCCAGTGTCCATGGCTGAAGCTGTCAGAATGGCGAAGGACTTTGCCAAAGCCTTCATTGGTAAAAGTCCCGCCAAAGCCAGCTCTCTCATTCTTTAAAAAATTTTAGACACCAGGAAGTTCTTCCAACTTTCTGCCTCCAAAGAGACACCAAGGTCCTAACCAGAATGTGGAGACGAGAAGCTTCAGAAATGAAGGAAGACCTTTCCCCCCCAAAGTACATTCTTAGGAACTTTGGCTCTCTCTAGAATGCAAAGGGGAGAGCTTCAAAGCCAGAAAAATGCTTTGGATGTTAGGAATTTGGGCACCAGCTCAAGGATTACCCATCTCCTTCGGTGGGCCAAGGAAGCCAGGGTCCCAGAGTTCAGAGACTAACTCCTTCTCAACAGTCCAATCAGGGTCGCAGAGTTTAGAGACTCCTTCTCAACAGTCCAATCAGGGTTCCCCGCGCCAGAATCAAGGTAACCGAAGAAGAGTGCCAGCTCAGCCTGCAGCCTCCTCCAAGCAAAGCAGTTTCCAAACTCCCTCCCAGAATTGGAATAACCAAAGAGAGAGAGTTCCACCTTAGATTGCAGCAGCCAGAGTAGTCACCATAGCTCAGGAAGTGGAGGAAGAGAAAGGACAGATCTATACAGCAATTGAGCATCAAGGGAATAAATGTCAGTTTTCTTAGTCCTCCAGATTCCAGTAGAGTACAAGGGTAAGCAATTCAAGCTTTTGATTGATTCACGCAGTACTCATTCTTTTATTTCCCCAGGATGTCTGCATAAATTAGTCCTAAATAAAAAATTAGGGAAACCTATGTAAGTCACGGAATTAGCGAGTGGGAAGATTCTTTTCACTCACCTTGAGACTGACCTTATTAAGTTTAGCCGGAAACGTCCTGGCTCTTCATAGGACTCAGCCAGGACCCTTCAAAGGAGAAGCATTAGGACCTCAATGGAAGGCTTCTTGGGCCCTTTTATTTGGCAGTTTAAGGAGTCAAATCTTTTCTCTTAAGAAGAAACGTTTTCTAATTAGAAGCTTCAAAACGGCTACTTTATTCGAATTTGAATTTTGGAGGGAAAATGGAATTTAAAATCTAGCGGACAAAACCATATCATGTAAGATTTCTATGGAAAGCTCTTAATGCGTAGATCACGGATCTATAATCTCCGCTCAAATCGGAGCTTGTATGTAGAAGTTATGGAGGTCCGAAAATTGTAAAATTGCCTCCTCCCCTTTTTGGGAAAAAAAGTGCACCCTTTGACCACTCTTACACCTCTCTTACAAACCCAACATTTCAGTCCACATGGCAACCCCCCATTTGGCTATTCCTTAATCACCTTGATTAGGCTATTCCTTAATCACCTTGATTAGGCTTGGGCAAATTAAAGGGCCCAAGAAGACCCCATTCACTTCCTAATGGGGAGAACCTGGGCGAGGCTGGAGAAATGGGTGGAAGCCATGGAAAAATATTTTGATGTCACAGGCTACAATGAGCGGAGCAAAATGGCTCTTGCCCGGCTAAAAATAGTGGAAACAGCCAAGGTAGCATGGAGGAACCACTGTGACACCAACTGTCTGGATAGAAATACTCAGTCCTGGAACGACCTAAAAACCTATTTAAGAAAGAGATTTGGTCCCCCTGGATTTTTGGAAATCAAAATGAACGAATTCTGAGAGCTAAAGCAGGGGAGCAAAAACATCGAGGAATATCATTAGGCCTTTGCTCTTCTACTCAAATATTCACCACCTCTAGATGAAGAACAACTCATGGCCAGGTTCATTCGAGGAATGAACAAACCCTTGGACACACTGGTCAAAAATGCCAAGCCAGTGTCCATGGTGGCTGAAGCAATAAAAATGGCAAAGGATTTTGCCAAAGCCTTTGTAGTAAAGGTCCCGCCAAAGCCTACACCCTCTAACTTTAAAAGATTCCAAGCCCAAGGAAGTACTTCAAACTTTTCACCCCCAAAGAGGCAGCAAGGCCCGAATCAGAATCAGGATGCAGGAAGATTCCGAAGTGAAGGAAGGACCCTTCCCCCAGAATACTTTCTCAAGATCCCCACCTCTTTCAAGAAATCAAAAGGATGAACTCAGAAGTGAAAACCGATGTTTTCGATGCTAAGGTTTTGGTCACCAACTGAAAGACTGCCCAACTCTTGCCATGTCAAGGGGACACGGAAGTCAAGGACCCCGAATTCAGAGACCAACCCCTTCATACCAGTCTAATCAGGGTCCATCTCGCCCAAGCCAAGGAAACCCTAGAAGAACTCCAGCTTAGCCATTTGCCTCTGTCCAGAGTAACCTCACAACTCCTTTCGAGAACTAGGGCAACCAAAAAGAAAGAGTTCCACCTCAGATTACAGCAGCTAGAGCAGTCACAATTTCAGATGTAGTAGAAGAGGAAAGAGGGAAGATCTATGCTGCAATTGAAAACCAAGGACCTAACTGTCAGTTCTCTGTCATCCATACTCCAGTAGAATATCAGGGTAAGCCTTTTAAGCTTTTGATTGATTCAAGAAGTTCTCATTCATTCATTTCCCTGGATGCTTGCGTAAGCTAGTCTTAGAACAGAAATCAGGGAAACCTATGCAAGTTGAATTGGCCAGTGGGAAGACTCTTTTCACTCACCATGAGACAGATCTTATATAGTTCAATCTAGATGGTAATGTAATCGACTGTCAGTTCAAAGTCTTACCTCTAGGAGTTTTTTACGGGATCCTTGGAATGGATTGGCTCCACAAAAATCAAGCTGACATACACTGTCACAACAATGGAACCATTTCTTTCCATGACCTTCACAGGAACAAAGTTCAAGGAACTGGAGTTTTTGGATCCCCAGACCTTCAATTAGTAAAAGCTTCTAGGTTGCTGAAAGGACTGAGAAAGAAGCAGCAAATTTATGTTGTCAAAATGAACCCAGTAGACTCAAAGCTTAAGGCTAAAGAACTAGAATGGTTAAATGAATTTGATGATCTATTCCCAGCAGAGCTAACTGAAATGCCTCCAATTCGGGAAGTAGATCATGTGATTGAATTGACCCCCGGAGCTCAGCCACAGTAGCCCTGCACACGTTCAAAATGCCAGTTCCTGAAGCCATCAAACTCAAGGAACAGCTTAGATAGCTATTAGAACAAGGGTTTGTAAGACCCAGTGTTTCACCTTGGGGTGCGCCAGTTCTCTTTCAGAAAAAGAAAGATGGAATGCTTAGACTCTGTGTGGACTACAGAGGTCTAAATCAGCTGGACAATTAAGAATAAGTATCCTATCCCAAGAATTGATGAGCTTCTGGACAGGCTAAATGGAGAGCCCAGATCTTCACAAAGATAGATCTCAAATCCGGGTATTACCAGATTAGGATCAATGATCAAGATATACCAAAAAACAACCATCAATACTCGCTATGGGCATTATGAATTTATTGTCATGCCGTTCGGATTAACTAATTCCCGAACTACATTCAATCACCTAATCCAAGACATCCTCAGAGAATAGTTGGATGATTTTGTTCTAGTTTTCTTTGATGACATTCTGATTTACTCAAAGAATGCAGTTGACCATGAGACTCATGTCCGAAAAGTTCTTGAGATTCTAAGGAAGCACCAACTCTTTGCCAAAAAGAGCAAATGCACTTTCTCTGCAGACCACGTTGAATACTTGGGCTTTCTGGTATCCAAAGATGGAATTTCTCTAGATTCCGCAAAAGTCCAAGCAGTCACATAGATTGGCCTGAACCAAAGACAATGAAAGAAGCTAGAGGATTCTTGGGATTGACTGGTTGGTATAGAATTTTTATACCAAAGTATGCTCTCATAGCTTCCCCCTCACTAACTTTCTCAAAAAGAATACCCCATTTTAGTGGTCTGCTAGGTGCCAAAGTGCTTTTGATAAGCTAAAGACCGCCTTGATAACCAATCTCATTCTGAAGCTACCAGATTTCTCTATACCCTTTGAGGTAGTAACTGATGCAAGTGGTTTTGCCTCAGGAGGTGCACTCATGCACGAAGGTCATGCAGTGGCCTATGAATCCCGAAAGCTCATAACACATGAGAGAAATTATGCTGTTCACGACTTGGAATTACTTTCAGTAGTCTATGCCTTAAAGTTGTGGAGACATTACCTACTAGGAAAAAGATTCACTTTGATGAACAGACCATCAAAGTTTAAAGTGCATCTTCACTCAGAAGGACCTCAACATGCGCCAAAGAAGGTGGATGCAGACCTTACAGGAGTTTGATTTTGAAATCAAGTACCGCCCAGGCAAAGAAAATGTGGTAGCAGATGCCCTCATCAGCAGAAAAGCCTCCTTGCTTGCAATTACTGTAGTATCAAATCCTTTGATTATTGAAGCAAGAGAGAAGATCATGCAGGATAGATTCTTTGTGTAAGATTCCTCCCCAGCCTTCGAGGTATATAGGAGTAAGAATCTCCCTTTCGGATCTTATAATTATTCCCTCTCTAAAATAAAAGAAAGTTTCTGTTTAAAAAAGGAAGACCCTTTTCCTAAAATACTTCTCAGGAGTCACGCCTATTTTAAGGATTTAGAACAATGAGTTTAGAAGTGAGAATCGGTGTTTTGGATACCAAGGTTTTGGTTTTCATTCGAGTACGGCCCAAAAGAAGTTCTTTATCTCTTGGGGAGTATAAGAAGTTATCCCCCAGATATTGTGATCCTTATATCTCAATTCAATGAAAGTAGGTGACTTAGCCTACAAGTTTCTTTTATCTCCTCATCTCAAAATTCTTAATGCCTTCTATAGAAAAATGTGTCAAACACAAATCATGGAAAGACGGTAAAACTTCGGTGGCAAGTTACCGTTGGCTTTTAGGTTACGCTAGCTCCTTCCTTTATATAAGTCGTAACTTTTACTTGTCGCTCACAGTAATCTTACTCCCATCAATCTCCTTTCTTTCTTAATCTCCTTCATGGCTTGGCAACAAGAACTAGTTTTATCCATGATGATTTCTCACCTTCAAGACGCAAGAGAGTCTGTGAAGAAAGACTTTATAGAACAGTATGAGCGCTCACTTTTTCCTCACCTAGGAACTTCTGTAGCGCAGACCAAATGGCGGACCTATCAAAACATAACTAGGGTAACACCCTGGGGTCAGCAGCACTTTCGTAACAATGTCCGCTTGGCCATGGTTATTGAAGCTTTGGGTTTGGGTCCCCGATACTACTGCGTCATGAGATCAAGGCATCTTGGGTTTTCTGAGCGGGTCTTCTTACTGGCGTGTTTTCTTCCTCATGAGAAGATATGCCTTTATCCCGTTTTTGGCTTGCCTCTGAGAGGTCCTTTTGTTAGATCACCTCATACCACTGAGATAGGTGCGGCAATAACCAGCAGAATCATTCCCATAGATGAGTTACCCTATACTTGTGCAGCTTGTGAGGACTGCTTTTGTGACCATATGATAGACGGGCTTATGGAAGTGTAAAGAGTTCTTCTATCTTTACTGTATAAGTTCCGTGAATGAATAAAGTTTAAATCTTGTTCTTATTTTGAATCTTGCTCTCTTTAAGACTTTTCTTGGTGGTTAATCTTGATTAAAATTTTTCTCTAAATCTCATATTCGTGCATCTTGTAAAATTATCCCAGTTTGCGAGATGAGGACATCTCGCATTTTTTAAGTGGGGTAGAATGTAAGATTCCTCCCCCAACCCCTTTTTGATGTCTAGTATCTTCCCCTGTAATCAATCCCTCTTCAGAAATATAAAGGCCTTGTTCTAACTGTTTTAGCCTAGAGAGAGAAAAATATGCTAGAGAGAGAATATTCAGATTATGAATATTTTTGGATAGAAAATTAACTCATCTTATTAAAATAAGTTCCCCTGAAATAGAAATTCAAAAAGAATTTTCCAATGTGCAATTGGAATTAATTGGAAATAAGTATAAAGAACCTTAGTCTAAGGGTCTAGATTTTCAGAAATTTTTAGATTATGGTCCAATTAAGGTTCCTATGGGCCAATAGCATCAATCCATGTGTAGGGAGGAGATAAATCCAATTTGTAAAAGAAGATACCCAAAAATGAGTAAATGCTCACATAAGATGAAGAGTTGAAAATGTACAAGATTTATTAGTAAAAAAAAACTATGAGCAATATTAAAAATATGAGATATTTTGGGTATCCAAAAATGAGTAAATGCTCACATAAGATGAAGAGTTGAAAATGTACAAGGTTTATTAGTAAATAAACACATATGTAAGGAAGGGGAGTTCTTTAAAGGAGGTGCATATTTCACATAAGATGAAGAGTCGAAAATGTACAAGGTTTATTAGTAAATAACCACATATGTAAGGAAGGGGAGTTCTTTAAAGGAGGTGCATATTTCACATAAGATGAAGAGTTGAAAATGTACAAGGTTTATTAGTAAAAAAACTATGACACATATGTAAGGAAGAGGAGTTCTTTAAAGGAGGTGCATATTTCACATAAGATGAAGAGTTGAAAATGTACAAGGTTTATTAGTAAAAAACTATGAGCAATAAAATTTTGACACATATGTAAGGAAGGGGAATTCTTTAAAGGAGGTGCATATTTCACATGCTTGAATGAGTTTTAAACTCAAAAATAATGTGATATTTTTATCTCTCATCTCTCTTGAACCAAACCAAATCAAAATGGAACCAAACCGAATCAAAAAGTAACCAAACTAGGTCCAAATCTAGTCCAAATTCAACCAAATTGACTTGGAAAATTCTAGAATCAGTTTGTTTGGTTAGGAGCTCAAATTTTCCTATAAATAGAATCCTCCCCTTGTTGAAAAAAATATAGTGTCTTATGCTTTGTCACTCTACTCCACCTAAGCCAAAATATATAGTGTCTTATGCTTTGTCACTCTACTCCACCTAAGCCAAAATATATAGTGTCTTATGCTTTGTCACTCTACTCCACCTAAGCCAAAATATATAGAGTCTTAGGCCTTGTTACTCTACTCCACCTAAGCCAAAATATATAGTGTCTTATGCTTGTTACTCCACCTAAGCCAAGAACTGTGAATTCTTTAATTCACTAGTTTTTGACACTTCTCTCTTTCTTCAATCCCCATTGGTGGCTCCATCAACATACTAAACCAATTGATTGGTTGGGGGCCTCTACCGTGAATAAAGAATCAAGCAAATTATAAGGTAAGTATATTGAATTTTGATCTTTCTATAATTTCTCAATGATTCTCTCTTCTCAACCCCTCTCAAGCTTGAGAAGTTTAAATTGGTATGGTTTTTTAAATGCTATTGAAGTTAATTGGTGAATAGTAGTGAAGAGTTACATAATTTAATAAATGCTATAGAAGTTAATTTCCATTTATGTTTAAATTCTAATGGTTTTTATGTAATTTCTCTCTCTCACTCAAGAAATGGTCATACTCATGAACCATTCTCAATCCAAATGAAGCTTTTCATAAAGCCTTTCCTTAATCCAAGATTAAGCTATGCTTGAGGCCAAATTAATGGCTTTTTGCTATGCTTTTAGTTTATGCACATTGATGATTCAATCCATTATGGATTGATGACCCAATTAGAGACCATTCTAATTGTTTTCTTAATGATCCAATTAGAGACCATTATGGATTGATGATCCAATTAGAGACCATTCTAATTAATTCTTTAATAATGAGCTTTATCCCTTAGAAAAAAATTGAGATTTATCAGTCATAGTAGCGGAGCTATGGCAAAATTTTTATAGAAATTACGCATAAAATAAATTCATTCAAAGCATAAAAAGAGGAATTCCTACCATATTCTAGGAACTATCATCCTAGATTAATTAAAAGAATTTTATTATGCATGGAGATGTGGATGTTGCATGTAGATGTAGATGTATGGATGTGAGTGTGAATGTGGAGGTGGATGTATGCATGGGATGTGGATGTATGCATGTAGAAATAGATGTGTAGATGAGGATGTAAATGGAGATGTGGATGGATGCATGTAGATGTAGAGGTATAGATGTAGATGTGAATGGAGATGTGGATGTATACATGTAGATGTAGATGTATAGATGTAGATGTGGATGTGGAGGTGGATGGATGCATGTAGATGTAGATGTATAGATGTAGATGGGAATGGAGATATGGATGTATGCATGTAGATGTAGTTGTGAATGGAGATGTATATGTATACATGTAGATGTAGATGTATAGATGTAGATGTGGATGTGGAGGTGGATGGATGCATGTAGATGTAGATGTATAGATGTAGATGGGAATGGAGATATGGATGTATGCATGTAGATGTAGTTGTGAATGGAGATGTATATGTATACATGTAGATGTAGATGTATAGATGTAGATGTGGATGTGGATGGGGATGTATGCATGTAGATGTAGGTGTATAGACGTAGATGTGGATGTAGAGGTGGATGTATGCATGTAGATGTAGATGTATAGATGTGGATGTGAATGTAGATGTGGATGTAGAGGTGGATGTATGCATGTAGATGTAGATGTATGGAGGTGAATGTGAATGTGGATGTGGATGTATGCATAGGGATGTAGATGTATGCATGTAGATGTGAATGTACGCATATAGTTGTGGATGTATGGATGAGAATATACGATTGTGATGTGAGGGAATCTGAAGTGATGAGATGGAAATGATGTGATGGGATGAGTATACATATAAATGGAATATGGAATAAGTAATGTAGATTGAGGAGGGATAATGTGGAAAAATGAAAGTTAAAATAGAAATTGTATTGTAAACTGTTTGTAAATGCTGTTTGTAAATGATTGTTTTATGTCAAGAATGCTGGGGGGAGCATTTTGACCGTCTTGTGATTAAGGTCGTGATGAGAAGTTGCAACTGCTGACGGGGAGTCAATGAAGGACGTCTCGCGTAGCAAGGTCGGCCGAGGTCTTGACCAGCCTCGGTGCGATTAAAATGGTGAGCTTCCGGTACGGTGGATGAGGGGCCAAGGAAGCGGCCTATGCGTGAAGCGCTAGGTTACCTGCGAAGGATCCTATAGGGTGCTGACCATACGGTGCTCGGGCTCTGGGTCGCCTAGGATACCCACGCGTGCGTCGAGGAAGATATTGGAACAGAGTTGGAGTTGTTTTCTGAAATCGAGCATGGATCTGGTTGATTGACCTTGCTGGTCTTCAATGGATGAGTCCATGGCTCCTTATATGGATCTGTTGGTTGATCTTGCTGATCTTCAACGAGAGTCCATCTTGTTAAGTGATTATATTGCCAAGTATTATGGGCTAGGAACTATCGAAACGGCTCCTGAGCGTTCTAGTTGCCAATGATGCCATAGATACTCTGATGAAGGAATGATGGGAAATTAAGAATCAATTGGATAAATTGGAAGATGGTGATCAATGATACTATGGTTTTATTAAAGGATTGTTTTAAACTGGTTGAATCTGGTTGAAAAAGGCAATTTCATATTGGGTGTGTGAGTGGTGTGACTAGTTTTATTTTGCATGAACATCCGGCTAGGGGGCCTTGGAACTCTTTTCCTTGGTACCCGGGACAAAACCTAACCAAATTTTTAATTGGATCCCATCACTACAGTGGTTGGGCGGTTGGCTAACCCATGGGATTGGGCGGTTGGCTAACCCATGGGATTGGTGGATGGGGTTAGGCTGGACGGATGGATCCGTAAATCGAGACTCAAACTTTTGTTTTTACGATAGAAAAAAAAATAAATCCCGGACAGTAACTGTTCTATGGATAGGAATCAACGGCTGTGCCTCTTGAATGGGGAAAAAAGCGTTGATCCCAATGATCCAAGTGCAAGTTTCTTCCTTGAACTGACTAAGTATCTTATAGATGTAATTGGATCATCTCGATCAGAAATGATCTTGACTACGTTAGAGTAAAAAGTTATCCTGGTGGAATCGCCCGTGCTTTCCGATAAAGGAAGTTTTCCGGGTTCGGTTTTGGAACAACCGACGGATTAGTCTCTTATCCGGATATCCGTGGGCGAGGCCCCGAGTGTGGGACCCCTGTCCCGCGCGAGAAGTGCTACTTCTGCTGCTGCCAGTACCCCGAATCCGTTGCTCGGTGGGAACAGGGATCTTACAGTTGGTATCAGAGCATTTGGTTAATAAAGATCAACTGAGAAGACAAATATGTCAAAAATTTATCAAGAAACACAAAAAGGTTATAATTGTGTGATATAATTCATACAATTTGATATTCAAACTGAAACTCGTAATTTTGGTAATTGGGTCTTCAGATGGAAGTACCGCAATTATATAGAATCCCTGACTTGCTTGAGGCCTAGACATGATAGTATTTACCTTATAATTCCAAGGACCGTGACTACCCGTATATACCGAGAGTATACTGCAGCTCTTTACTGACAGTATATACGAGTAAATCTAAGACTTGAAATTATAAGCATTAATGCTATCCAGATGATGATTTCGAATGTGATTGATATGATTTTTAATTCTGTTTGAGAATGGATGAATTGATTTGGATTCTAATTGAAAATGCTAATTGAAAAATGTTGATTTTTAAAAATTAGTTGAAATATAATGAAACCACAATGAGGGGGAATGGGACGAGTCCCTGTGATGATATTCATAACTAGAATGATGATAACGAATTCAGCAAATCACTATGAGATTAGTGGGTTGTGCTGTCAGATTGCTACTGTTAATACTTGACCGGTAGATCAAGTTAAGGGATGTCAAATTGAGAACTTGCTTGACTGAAATTTTCGTGTGGAAGAATGTTCCGAAGGAAACTTTTCGGTCTAATGGACCATTATCATGTTAAAGATATGAATGATATAATCTGAATGAATTGTTATTTAATGATGAGTTCTATATAAGGGATATTTATCCCAGTGTTCTGTTGGGTTGACCAGAATATAAGGAATCCCAGAATAAAATTGGATCTTAAGAATAAGAGCTGTCCTCTACCTTGCGAGATGAGGACATCTCGCACTTTTTAAGTGGGGTAGGATGTAAGATTCCTCCCCAGCCTTCGAGGTATATAGGAGTAAGAATCTCCCTTTCGGATCTTATAATTATTCCCTCTCTAAAATAAAAGAAAGTTTCTGTTTAAAAAAGGAAGACCCTTTTCCTAAAATACTTCTCAGGAGTCACGCCTATTTTAAGGATTTAGAACAATGAGTTTAGAAGTGAGAATCGGTGTTTTGGATACCAAGGTTTTGGTTTTCATTCGAGTACGGCCCAAAAGAAGTTCTTTATCTCTTGGGGAGTATAAGAAGTTATCCCCCAGATATTGTGATCCTTATATCTCAATTCAATGAAAGTAGGTGACTTAGCCTACAAGTTTCTTTTATCTCCTCATCTCAAAATTCTTAATGCCTTCTATAGAAAAATGTGTCAAACACAAATCATGGAAAGACGGTAAAACTTCAGTGGCAAGTTACCGTTGGCTTTTAGGTTACGCTAGCTCCTTCCTTTATATAAGTCGTAACTTTTACTTGTCGCTCACAGTAATCTTACTCCCATCAATCTCCTTTCTTTCTTAATCTCCTTCATGGCTTGGCAACAAGAACTAGTTTTATCCATGATGATTTCTCACCTTCAAGACGCAAGAGAGTCTGTGAAGAAAGACTTTATAGAACAGTATGAGCGCTCACTTTTTCCTCACCTAGGAACTTCTGTAGCGCAAACCAAATGGCGGACCTATCAAAACATAACTAGGGTAACACCCTGGGGTCAGCAGCACTTTCGTAACAATGTCCGCTTGGCCATGGTTATTGAAGCTTTGGGTTTGGGTCCCCGATACTACTGCGTCATGAGATCAAGGCATCTTGGGTTTTCTGAGCGGGTCTTCTTACTGGCGTGTTTTCTTCCTCATGAGAAGATATGCCTTTATCCCGTTTTTGGCTTGCCTCTCAGAGGTCCTTTTGTTAGATCACCTCATACCACTGAGATAGGTGCGGCAATAACCAGCAGAATCATTCCCATAGATGAGTTACCCTATACTTGTGCAGCTTGTGAGGACTGCTTTTGTGACCATATGATAGACGGGCTTATGGAAGTGTAAAGAGTTCTTCTATCTTTACTGTATAAGTTCCGTGAATGAATAAAGTTTAAATCTTGTTCTTATTTTGAATCTTGCTCTCTTTAAGACTTTTCTTGGTGGTTAATCTTGATTAAAATTTTTCTCTAAATCTCATATTCGTGCATCTTGTAAAATTATCCCAGTTTGCGAGATGAGGACATCTCGCATTTTTTAAGTGGGGTAGAATGTAAGATTCCTCCCCCAACCCCTTTTTGATGTCTAGTATCTTCCCCTGTAATCAATCCCTCTTCAGAAATATAAAGGCCTTGTTCTAACTGTTTTAGCCTAGAGAGAGAAAAATATGCTAGAGAGAGAATATTCAGATTATGAATATTTTTGGATAGAAAATTAACTCATCTTATTAAAATAAGTTCCCCTGAAATAGAAATTCAAAAAGAATTTTCCAATGTGCAATTGGAATTAATTGGAAATAAGTATAAAGAACCTTAGTCTAAGGGTCTAGATTTTCAGAAATTTTTAGATTATGGTCCAATTAAGGTTCCTATGGGCCAATAGCATCAATCCATGTGTAGGGAGGAGATAAATCCAATTTGTAAAAGAAGATACCCAAAAATGAGTAAATGCTCACATAAGATGAAGAGTTGAAAATGTACAAGATTTATTAGTAAAAAAAAACTATGAGCAATATTAAAAATATGAGATATTTTGGGTATCCAAAAATGAGTAAATGCTCACATAAGATGAAGAGTTGAAAATGTACAAGGTTTATTAGTAAATAAACACATATGTAAGGAAGGGGAGTTCTTTAAAGGAGGTGCATATTTCACATAAGATGAAGAGTTGAAAATGTACAAGGTTTATTAGTAAAAAAACTATGACACATATGTAAGGAAGAGGAGTTCTTTAAAGGAGGTGCATATTTCACATAAGATGAAGAGTTGAAAATGTACAAGGTTTATTAGTAAAAAACTATGAGCAATAAAATTTTGACACATATGTAAGGAAGGGGAATTCTTTAAAGGAGGTGCATATTTCACATGCTTGAATGAGTTTTAAACTCAAAAATAATGTGATATTTTTATCTCTCATCTCTCTTGAACCAAACCAAATCAAAATGGAACCAAACCGAATCAAAAAGTAATCAAACTAGGTCCAAATCTAGTCCAAATTCAACCAAACTGACTTGGAAAATTCTAGAATCAGTTTGTTTGGTTAGGAGCTCAAATTTTCCTATAAATAGAAGCCTCCCCTTGTTGAAAAAAATATAGTGTCTTATGCTTTGTCACTCTACTCCACCTAAGCCAAAATATATAGTGTCTTATGCTTTGTCACTCTACTCCACCTAAGCCAAAATATATAGTGTCTTATGCTTTGTCACTCTACTCCACCTAAGCCAAAATATATAGTGTCTTATGATTTGTCACTCTACTCCACCTAAGCCAAAATATATAGTGTCTTATGCTTTGTCACTCTACTCCACCTAAGCCAAAATATATAGTGTCTTATGCTTTGTCACTCTACTCCACCTAAGCCAAAATATATAGAGTCTTAGGCCTTGTTACTCTACTCCACCTAAGCCAAAATATATAGTGTCTTATGCTTTGTTACTCTACTCCACCTAAGCTAAAATATATAGTGTCTTATGCTTTGTTACTCTACTCCATCTAAGCCAAAATATATAGTGTCTTATGCTTGTTACTCCACCTAAGCCAAGAACTGTGAATTCTTTAATTCACTAGTTTTTGACACTTCTCTCTTTCTTCAATCCCCATTGGTGGCTCCATCAACATACTAAACCAATTGATTGGTTGGGGGCCTCTACCGTGAATAAAGAATCAAGCAAATTATAAGGTAAGTATATTGAATTTTGATCTTTCTATAATTTCTCAATGATTCTCTCTTCTCAACCCCTCTCAAGCTTGAGAAGTTTAAATTGGTATTGGTTTTTAAATGCTATTGAAGTTAATTGGTGAATAGTAGTGAAGAGTTACATAATTTAATAAATGCTATAGAAGTTAATTTCCATTTATGTTTAAATTCTAATGGTTTTTATGTAATTTCTCTCTCTCACTCAAGAAATGGTCATACTCATGAACCATTCTCAATCCAAATGAAGCTTTTCATAAAGCCTTTCCTTAATCCAAGATTAAGCTATGCTTGAGGCCAAATTAATGGCTTTTTGCTATGCTTTTAGTTTATGCACATTGATGATTCAATCCATTATGGATTGATGACCCAATTAGAGACCATTCTAATTGTTTTCTTAATGATCCAATTAGAGACCATTATGGATTGATGATCCAATTAGAGACCATTCTAATTAATTCTTTAATAATGAGCTTTATCCCTAAGAAAAAAATTGAGATTTATCAGTCATAGTAGCGGAGCTATGGCAAAATTTTTATAGAAATTACGCATAAAATAAATTCATTCAAAGCATAAAAAGAGGAATTCCTACCATATTCTAGGAACTATCATCCTAGATTAATTAAAAGAATTTTATTATGCATGGAGATGTGGATGTTGCATGTAGATGTAGATGTATGGATGTGAGTGTGAATGTGGAGGTGGATGTATGCATGGGATGTGGATGTATGCATGTAGAAATAGATGTGTAGATGAGGATGTAAATGGAGATGTGGATGGATGCATGTAGATGTAGAGGTATAGATGTAGATGTGAATGGAGATGTGGATGTATACATGTAGATGTAGATGTATAGATGTAGATGTGGATGTGGAGGTGGATGGATGCATGTAGATGTAGATGTATAGATGTAGATGGGAATGGAGATATGGATGTATGCATGTAGATGTAGTTGTGAATGGAGATGTATATGTATACATGTAGATGTAGATGTATAGATGTAGATGTGGATGTGGAGGTGGATGGATGCATGTAGATGTAGATGTATAGATGTAGATGGGAATGGAGATATGGATGTATGCATGTAGATGTAGTTGTGAATGGAGATGTATATGTATACATGTAGATGTAGATGTATAGATGTAGATGTGGATGTGGATGGGGATGTATGCATGTAGATGTAGGTGTATAGACGTAGATGTGGATGTAGAGGTGGATGTATGCATGTAGATGTAGATGTATAGATGTGGATGTGAATGTGGAGTGGATGTATGCATGTAGATGTAGATGTATGGAGGTTAATGTGAATGTGGATGTGGATGTATGCATAGGGATGTAGATGTATGCATGTAGATGTATGCATAGGGATGTAGATGTATGCATGTAGATGTGAATGTACGCATATAGTTGTGGATGTATGGATGAGAATATACGATTGTGATGTGAGGGAATCTGAAGTGATGAGATGGAAATGATGTGATGGGATGAGTATACATATAAATGGAATATGGAATAAGTAATGTAGATTGAGGAGGGATAATGTGGAAAAATGAAAGTTAAAATAGAAATTGTATTGTAAACTGTTTGTAAATGCTGTTTGTAAATGCTGTTTGTAAATGATTGTTTTATGTCAAGAATGCTGGGGGGAGCATTTTGACCGTCTTGTGATTAAGGTCGTGATGAGAAGTTGCAACTGCTGACGGGGAGTCAATGAAGGACGTCTCGCGTAGCAAGGTCGGCCGAGGTCTTGACCAGCCTCGGTGCGATTAAAATGGTGAGCTTCCGGTACGGTGGATGAGGGGCCAAGGAAGCGGCCTATGCGTGAAGCGCTAGGTTACCTGCGAAGGATCCTATAGGGTGCTGACCATACGGTGCTCGGGCTCTGGGTCGCCTAGGATACCCACGCGTGCGTCGAGGAAGATATTGGAACAGAGTTGGAGTTGTTTTCTGAAATCGAGCATGGATCTGGTTGATTGACCTTGCTGGTCTTCAATGGATGAGTCCATGGCTCCTTATATGGATCTGTTGGTTGATCTTGCTGATCTTCAACGAGAGTCCATCTTGTTAAGTGATTATATTGCCAAGTATTATGGGCTAGGAACTATCGAAACGGCTCCTGAGCGTTCTAGTTGCCAATGATGCCATAGATACTCTGATGAAGGAATGATGGGAAATTAAGAATCAATTGGATAAATTGGAAGATGGTGATCAATGATACTATGGTTTTATTAAAGGATTGTTTTAAACTGGTTGAATCTGGTTGAAAAAGGCAATTTCATATTGGGTGTGTGAGTGGTGTGACTAGTTTTATTTTGCATGAACATCCGGCTAGGGGGCCTTGGAACTCTTTTCCTTGGTACCCGGGACAAAACCTAACCAAATTTTTAATTGGATCCCATCACTACAGTGGTTGGGCGGTTGGCTAACCCATGGGATTGGTGGATGGGGTTAGGCTGGACGGATGGATCCGTAAATCGAGACTCAAACTTTTGTTTTTACGATAGAAAAAAAAATAAATCCCGGACAGTAACTGTTCTATGGATAGGAATCAACGGCTGTGCCTCTTGAATGGGAAAAAAAGCGTTGATCCCAATGATCCAAGTGCAAGTTTCTTCCTTGAACTGACTAAGTATCTTATAGATGTAATTGGATCATCTCGATCAGAAATGATCTTGACTACGTTAGAGTAAAAAGTTATCCTGGTGGAATCGCCCGTGCTTTCCGGTAAAGGAAGTTTTCCGGGTTCGGTTTTGGAACAACCGACGGATTAGTCTCTTATCCGGATATCCGTGGGCGAGGCCCCGAGTGTGGGACCCCTGTCCCGCGCGAGAAGTGCTACTTCCGCTGCCAGTACCCCGAATCCGTTGCTCGGTGGGAACAGGGATCTTACACTTTGGCCCTATTGCTACCCTACTTATGCAAGAAAGCAAAACTCCACAAGAGTTGAACAGAGTTCAAGGGTATAGCTTGGATGATGGCATTATGTATTATAATCGCAGGCTATGCATTCCCAATGATGAGAGAACCAAGGATCAAATTCTGAATGAAGCCCATGACAGCCTTGTAGCAGGACACCCAGGTTTCATCAAAACCTACATGTTTGTAAAGAAAATCTTCTTTTGGCCTGGTCTAAAAAAGGATGTACTGAATCATGTACGTCAATGTCTGGCATGCCAAAATTAAAGCTGAAAGAGTAAAAATGCCTGGGAAGTTACATCCATTGGACATCCCCTAGTAGATGAAGTGGGAATGTATCAGCATGGACTTTATTACTGGATTACCTTCAGTGCAATCAAGTTACAACTCCATTTTCGTGCTAGTTGATAGACTAACCAAAGTTGCCCATCTGATCCTAGTAAAAGAAACCTACACTGTAGAGTGGATGTGGCCAAAGAGTTCCTCAAAGAAATCTTCAGATTGCATGGCCTACCCAGGAGAATAGTAAGTGATCAAGATCCCAAGTTTACTTCAAGGTTCTGGACTGCATTTTTCAAAGCAGTGGGAACTTTCTTGGATCTCAGCACACCTTATCATCACCCTCAGACCAATGGTAAGGGTAACCAAGTAATCAAAGATATACTTCAGTCATGCTGTGGTGGCAGGGAACCCAAGAAGTGGCTAAGCTATCTACACCTAGTCGAGTTCGCCTACAATGCTTCTTATCACCGAAGTATCGGGATGAGCCTTTTTAAAGCTATGTATGGATAAGATTGCTTAACTCCATTAGCTTGGTCGGACCCATTAATTAGGGTCGAGATGTCCAAACAGATGCTTGATGACATGGAGCAACAGATGCAATCAATTCGTAAAGATATTAAAGCTGCCCAGGATCGACAGAAGCAGTATGCAAATAAGAAGAGGACAGACAGAAAGTTTGAAGAAGAAAATATGGTCTTCATTAGAGTACGGCCCAAAAGAGGTTCTCTATCTCTTGGGAAGTACAAAAAGTTATCCGGGCCATATCTGATTACAAAGAAAGTAGGTGACTTAGCCTACGAGCTTCTTCTACCTCCTCATCTCAAAGTTCATAATGTATTTCATGTAAGCCTTCTAAAGAAATATGTGCCAAGCCCAAATCATGTACTTGATGATGAAATCCTAACCTCTTCAACCCAAGGGCACGTGGAACTCCAACCTGCGATCTGTTGGCGGGATTACCCCCAGTTTGCGAGATGAGGGCATCTCGCGTTTTTCAAGTGGAAGAGAATGTAAGATTCCTCCCCAGCCTCTCAAGATGTCAGCATCAAATCCCTCTTCAGAAATATAAAAGATCTTGTTTCTACCAGTTTTGGCCTAGAGAGAGAATATTCTAGAGAGTGTTAATTCGATTTTTAAATATTTTTGGATGGAAAAATATCTCTTCTTATTAAAATAAGTTTCCCCGAAACAGAAGTTCAAAAAGATTTTCAGAAGGTGCATTAGAAATTAAGTATAATCTGTTCATGAGGCATTATCCTAGGGGTCAAGATTTTTTGAAATTTTAAATTAAGGTTCCTATGGATCAATAAGATTCATCCAAATGTAGGGAGGAGATAAATAGAAGAATAAAAGGAAAATCCCTAAAAATGAGTAAATACTCACATAAGATGAAGAGTTGACTAAGGACAAGGTTAATAGTTAAAAAGAGAGAGATATTTACATGAAATGATGCATTTTGACACCTCAGTATGGGGGAATTCCCCTCATGAAGGAGGCACCTATTTCACATGTGTGGGAGAGTTTTAAACTCCCAAATAATGAGATATTTTTATCTCTCCTCTCTCTTGTTTCAACTAAATCCAAAAAGTGGACTAAACTGACCCAAAAATGGTCAAAAATTGACCAAACTGATCTCGAAAATTCTAGAATTAGTTGGCTTGGTTAGAAGCTCACTTTTCTTATAAATATAAGCCTTCCTCTTTGTTGAAGCTTAATAGTGTTTTTGCACTATTACCCTACTTCTCCCAAGAGCCAAAACTATGAATTTACTCATAATTCATTAGTTTTTGACCTTCCCTCTTCTAAAGATTGGTGGCCACTCTTGTTTCGAACAAGAGTTGAACCCTCAAACCATCAAGCCAAAGGAAAGCTCTCAAATTCCTTCGTAAGTTGGAAATTCTTTTTTTTTTCTATCCCTTTTATGGTTTTTATGATTTTTGTCTTCTCTAAAATGAATATGATGTTATGCCTCATTGAAAAAAGGCATTTCCCTCTCTTCTTTAGTAAATCCAACCATTCTTTATCCTAGATGAATGATTAATGGATAAAATCAAGTTTTTCATAATGTTTCTCTTAAATAAGTAAAAAATGGTTACATTAGAATGATTTAAATACTCTTGGTGAACTTCTAATTAATTTTAGAGAGTTAAAAATTTAGTCAATCATACAAAGAAGGTTATGGCAAATTTTTTTAAAATTATGAAAAATAAGTTTTACTTTTTTTTAAATTCAAAAAGAGTAATTCCCATCATATATGTATTCTTAAAGTGTTATTTTTCATCCTAGGTATAGTAAAATGCATACTAAAAATATTTTATTAAAAAAATATTACTTTCTTTAAAATTAAATTCTATGTATAGAAGGAAGCATATTGAAATTTTTATTTTGATTAAAAAAGTGTTATTTTTATCATAAATGATTTTAATGCATAAAAGATTTTTTTATTAAAAGAGTGATTATCATCATAAATGATTTGTATGCATAAACATATGCATACAAATCATTTATGATTATCATCATAAATGATTTATATGCATAAACATATGCACAAAAGATATTTTTTATATTAAAAGTGTGATTCTCATCATAAATTATTTGTATGCATAAACATATGCATAAAAGATATATTTTTTAAAATAAAAGTGTGATTTTCATCATAAATGATTTGTATGCATAAACATATGCATAAAAGATATTTGTTTAATATTAAAAGTGTGATTTTTATCATAAATGATTTTTACGCATAAACGGATGCATAAAAGAAATTCTTTTATATTAAAAGAGTGATTTTCATCATAAGTGATTTGTATGCATAAACATATGGATAAAAGATATATTTTTTATATTAAAAGTGTGATTTTTATCATAAATGATTTTTATGCGTAACTGGATGCATAAAAGAAATTCTTTTATATTAAAAGAGTGATTTTCATCATAAATGATTTGTATGCATAAACATATGCATAAAAGATATTTTTTTATATTAAAAGTGTGATTTTCATCATAAATGATTTTTATGCATAAATGGATGCATAAAAGAAATTCTTTTATATTAAAAGAGTGATTTTCATCATAAATGATTTGTATGCTTAAACATATGCATAAAAGATATTTTTTATATTAAAAGTGTGATTTTTATCATAAATGATTTCTATGCATAAATGGATGCATAAAAGAAATTATTTTATATTAAAAGAGTGATTTTCATCATAAATGATTTGTATGCATAAACATATGCATAAAAGATATTTTTTTAATATTAAAAGTGTGATTTTCATCATAAATGATTTGTATGCATAAAAGATATTGTTTATATTAAAAGTGTGATTTTCATCATAAATGATTTTTATGTGTAAATGGATGCATAAAAGAAATTCTTTTATATTAAAAGAGTGATTTTCATTATAAATGATTTGTATGCATAAACATATGCATAAAAGATATTTTTTTTATATTAAAAGTATGATTTTCATCATAAATGATTTTTATGCATAAATGGATGCATAAAAGAAATTCTTTTATATTAAAAGAGTGATTTTTCGTATGCATAAAAGATATTTTTTTATATTAAAAGTGTGATTTTCATCATAAATGATTTGTATGCATAAACATATGCATAAAAGATATTTTTTATATTAAAAGTGTGATTTTCATCATAAATGATTTTTATGCATAAATGGATGCATAAAAGAAACTCTTTCATATTAAAAGAGTGATTTTCATCATAAATGATTTTATGATGATAAAAGTGTGACTTTTATTAGAATTAGATTTTATGCATAAATAGATGCATATAGAATTTTTATATTAAAATAAGGGTTCTCTTAATCTTTTGTTTAATTTTCGTAAAAAATAGAAAAATGAATAACTAGATAATCTATGAGAAGAAATGCTACCATTTCATATTTACTAAGATGGTAATGAGAAAATTCAATTATTTTATCGAAGTTGGAGATCGAGATAAATGATTATTTTATTCCTCATAGGAAATTCATGTTTTAGAAATCTGTAAGCAAATATTCGACGAACGAAATTTTGAAAAAGAGAAATTGAAATATTACCTTTCGAGAAAGATAGTTTAGGAAGAACCTTTCTAGACCCAAACTCTGATTCAGACTATTGACCAAGACCTAATTCCTTTGTCAATTTCAATCAATGACGATGTGCCTAGTTCAGGAAAAATGCTCTCAAATCCCCCACCGAATCTAAAATTAAGTTAAGACTTTTTATTTTGATCTGATGATCAAGTTAACAGAATTCAAGGAATTCTGTTTGGAATTCAGACCTCGATCTAGAACTATTGGGATATGGATTTAAGATTTATTCATGGTATTCAAACAAAATCAAAACTAAAAACTTGCATAGAAACCCTGTTTTCTTAAAGGACTGTCTTACGCCAGAATGCTGGATGGAGCATTTGGCATATATGTTTATCTAAGGGAAGTTCGGTTGCAACAGCTGGCGGGGAGTGTTCAAGGGACAGCTCACACAGCAAAACCTGCCCAGGCCTTGACCAGCCTGGGTATGGTGAAAAATGGTGTGCTTCCGGTACGATGGGCGAGGACCGACGAAGCGATCCTTGAGTAAAGTACCAGGACACCTAAGGAGGATCCTAGAGGGTTCTAACCAGGTGATGCACGGGCTCGCGGTGCTTAGGACACCCATACGTATGTCGAGGAAGATATATATATGTATGTTGACGAAATGATTATTGTAATCTGTTACTGGATCTCGTTGTTGACCAGTTGGTCCCAAATGGAGAGTCGAGAGTGGTACTATTTTTGTGAAACAAGGGATTGAATGGAAAATTTTGAGTTATGAAATCTGTGACCATATCTATTTTGTCAATGGATTATTTTTATATTAAAGTTTTAAAGAGGAGTGTGTGCATATCTGTTTTCTAAAGCTAAAGTTAAGAAAGCCATTCAATTATGGGTGGGTGAGTACTTGTTTGGTTCTACCGATTCCAGTGGTAGGGTGGTGGCTAACCCATGGGCCAGATAGGGTTAGGCTAGAATTAGTAGAGTTTTAATAATCGAACTGAAAAATCTTAGGATTACGCTAGGATTCGAGTAGTTAGTTAATTCCTTGATAAATTTCTCAATTGAGTGGATCAACGGCTGTGTGCCTGATCTTGATTAGGAAAAAAGTGTTGAAATCGCTCAGATGATCAAATTATATCAGTGATAGTTTCCTTCTATCAGGTTTATTCAGGTGAAGGATAGTTTAGATTTGATCTCGTTAGAAAACTTTGTTAAGAAAATTAAAAAAGATGGAATTGTCCCCGCTTTTCGGGCATGAGAAATTTTTTCGATTTCGGTTTTCAGAGTGACCACCAGCCTAGTCTCGTGCCCGGACATTCGTGGGCGAGGCCCCGAGTGAGAAACCCTACCCCGCGCATGAGGAGGCTACTTCCGTTGTCAGCAACCAGAAGTTTCGATGAGGAGGCTACTTCCGTTGTCAGCAACCAGGAGTTTCGATGCGCGGAGGGGGCAGAGGGAACTTACACCCACTTTGCAAGATGAGGACATCTCGTGTTTTTCAACAGGGAGAGGATGTAAGATTCTTCCTCGGGCTGAATATTGAGACTAAGTCTCTACTTCAATCCCTTGTTATCATTCTATGTTTCTGAATAGAAGAAAATATTATTTTTTCTTGTTTGGCCTAGTGAGATAAAAATTTCTAGAGAGTGGTAAATCAATATTAGGATATTTTTGGATAAATAAATTCTACAGATATCAAAAAAATCTTTCGCTGAAACAAAAAATCAAAATAGATTTTCCAAGGTGCAATTGGAATTAATAAAAATTGATTTAGAAGACCTAAGCCTAAGAGTCAAGATTTTTAAAAAAAAATTTATTATGGTCCAATGAAGGTTTCTATGGACCAATAAGATTAATCCAAGTGTTGGGATAAGATAAATCCAAATAATAAAAGAAAATATCCAAAAATGAGTAAATACCTACATAAGATGAAGAGTTGACCAAGTACTATGTTATTAGTTAAAAGTTATGAAATATTAATAAAAAAACCGAGATACTTTGGAGTAATCATTCATTTTTGACACATGGGTAAGGAAAAGGGGGCCCTTCAAGGAGGTGCCTATTTCACATGTGTGGATGAGTTTTAAACTAAAAAATAATAGGATATTTTTATCTCTCCTCTCTTCTAAATCAAACTAAATCAAAAAGGGAGCTAAACTGGTGCAAAACTTGTCCTCTTTCCTTCTCCTAAATCAAACCAAATAGAAAAGGGAGCCAAACTAGTCCAAAACTTGTCCAAATTTAGCCAAACAGAAGCTAGAAAATTCTAGAACTCAGCTGAACTCAGCTGAACTCAGTTATAGTGGCCTCCCTCACCTATAAATAGACCCTCATTCCTTTGTATTCTTATATGTGGACTAAACTATGCTGGTATTACTCTAAGTTAAGCTTATTTTCTATTATCCTCTAAAAATCGTCTACAAATTGAAGAGATTGGAGCTTCTCTCTCTCTTCAATCTTCCTTGGAGACTCCAACAACATACCAAACCAATTGATTGGTTGGGGGCCTTCAAATGTTTCTCTTCTCAACCCCTCTCAAGCTTGAGAAGCAGTAATTTGAATGGCTTTTGAATACTATTGAAGCTCTTTAATGTATTGTAATGAAGAAACACATAAATTTTCATTTTTGCTTAATTTATAATGGTTTTTAAGCATTTCTCTCTCCCCCCCAAAGAATGGTCATTCCTATGACCTATTCTCATTTCGAATGAAGCTTCTCATAAAGCATTTCTCTAATTTAAAAGTAATTTCTATGCTTGTCTAATTGGAGGCCAAAATAATGGCTTCTTAATACTTTTATGCTATTTAGCTTATGGTAAAATTAAGAATCAATCCATAATTGGATAAAAATTCAATTAGTGGTTATTCTAATCACATGAATAATACTAAACTTTATTCTTTCAAATCTATTGAGAATTATCAGTAATAGCAGCGGAGCTATGGTAAAATTTCTGAAAAATAAAACACATGAATCATTTTCATTTATATTATGAAAAGAGGACTTCCTACCATATTCTAGGATTAATCATCCTAGATTAATTGAATGATTCTCATTATAATCATGGAAATTTGATTTTTATGTTTATGCATAAATAGTTAATTACGAAAAATAGGAATTTCTAGTAATCGATTTTTATGTTAAAAGAGTAATCCCCCTGACAATGGAAATCCATGTACTCCAATGAAGTAAGAGAAAAATTGTGATGCTAAAATAATGCATATTTTATTTAAAAATTAAAGAAAGATTTTAGTTAAATTTATCTTTTTGCATAGATAAATTTTAAATGATGAAAGAGGAATTCCCACTATATTGGAATTCAAATATTTAAATGAGGAAAGTGTAATTCCTAGTGTAAAGGAATTAATAGAGATTTTTATTTAAATTTTAAGAGAAAGTTTAGTTAAACATATCTTTTTTTATAAAAAGTTAAAATGATGAAAGAAGAATTCCCACCATATTGGAATTCAAATATTTAAATGAGAAAAGTGTAATTCCTAGTGTAAATGAATTAATGAAGATTTTTATTTAAATTTTAAGAGAAAATTTAGTTAAACTTATCTTTTTGCATAGATAAGTTAAAATGATGAAAGAGGAATTCCCACCATATTGGAATTCAAACGTTTACATGAGAAAAGTGAAATTTTTAGCTTAATGGAATTAATGGATATTTTTATATAATTTTTAAAAAGAATTTTAGATAGATTTGATTTATGGTAAAAGAGGAATTCCCATGATAATTGGATTACACTCATTGAAATGAGAAAAAGAAGGATTTCAAGTTTATTCAAAAAAATAGGTATTGATATTTTAGTTAAAAGAAGAATTTTTATAATATTTAAAAAAAGATGAAATTGAATTAAATTTTAGTGACAAAAGATGAATTCCCAGCATAATTATACCTAATGAATTAAGGTTGATATTTACCTAAAATGAGATGTTTATCTAAAGGGAATCCTTGTAGAACTAAACTGAATGAATTTGGTTAGACTACGTGAGGGACGGACAGTAAACCTAATTGTCCTTCTCTTGATCTGAACCAGACAAAAACTTTGCGACCAATTCTAGTTACTAGATCCAAAGAATAGACTACCAAAACTAATCTAGTTTTTCCTTAACCAAACTCAGCAAGAGTCTAGTTGGACAAATGGACAAAATGATGGGTAGATTACCCTCGTGAGAGATCAAGGATCCTCATTATGAAACTCGAAATTATGGAAAAAGGGTTGTCGGAACCGATCTCAAACTAGAATTTTACTTGCATTGGAACCTCTCTTTTTTTCATTCAAAGGACTATTTTATGCCAGAATGCTAGAGGAAGCATTTGGCTTATGTTTTTCTTAGAGGAGGTTTATTGGAATAGCTGGCAGGGAGTCATCAAGGGACGTTGCTCGTGGCAAAGCCTGCCGAGGTCTTGACCAGCCTCGGTATGGTTAAAATAATGTGCTTCCGGTAGTACGATGGGCAAGAACCGACAAAGCAGTCCCTGATTGAAGTGCTAGCACACCTAAGGAGGGGATCCTAGAGGGTTCTGACCAGGCGATGCACGGGCTCAGGGTTTCTAGGACACCCATGTGTACGTTGAGGAAGATTTTGGATGGACAAAAAGAAAAGATTTTTGGGAACCAAATTTTGATACTCGATCTCATTGGTTGGCCAGCTGATCTTCAACGGAGAGTTCAGAGGACAAGTTCATATTGGGTGTATACGTGGTATGCCTACCTTGATTTTTGCATTAATCGTCGGCTAGGGGGCCTGGGAAGTCATTTCCTCAGTACCCGGGCAAAAACCCAACCAAATCTTTTTAAAGGAATTCCACCAATTCAGTGGTCGGCTAACCCATGGGCCGGATGGGGTTAGGCTAGATCAGAGGATTCCTGAGAAACAACTAGATATGATTAGTTACGTTATTTAGTTTTAAATCCTGAGAAGACCTTGTTCTGTGGGAGGGGATCATCGGCTGTGCCTCGTAAATGAGAAAAAAAGCGGTGATTCCATGGAACAAGTGCAAGTCTCTTCTTGATCTAACCATGTAACTTCAGGTTTGGTCAGATCAGTTTTTCTAGTTTAAACTTGATCTATTAGAGTAATTTCCGCGTTAGAAGATTTTTCCCATGGCAGAATCGCCTGTGCCTTCCGGGTGAGGGGTGTCTTCCGAGCCCGGTCTTTCGGAGGGGCCGCCCAAGCTAGCCTCTCATCCCGGACATCCGTGGGCGAGGCCCCGAGTGTGTGGACCCCGTCCTCCTGAGCAGGAGGCCGCCGATGTTGCTTTCGCCATCGGGCAGGAGCCCTGGAGCGGGTGGGGGACCTCCCAGCTGTATCAGAGCTTTGTTGAAAGCTAATAAGGATAAATGAATTCTAATCAGAAATTGATAACAAAAACTCAGAAAAGGCATTTTTCATAATCTATTTTCATTCCGTAACCTTCTTTAATGAAGATTTTTTAATCAAAAAAATTGTTTTTATAGATGGAAGTTGCGTACTTATCTGGTATTCCCGAACTCACCCAGCTCGCAAGACATGACTGCGTTCGCCTTTGAGCACCTCATCTCTTATACTACAACTCGAACAAGGCGAGTCAGACTCGCATGCCATTTTGAGGATTTATATTTTCCTGACCCAACGGAGAGACGACAGCATAAGTGGTTTGCAAGGCAGTATGTCCACGCCTTTTGCGACCGGCGTGCAACGTTGAGGCAAAACCTCTCATTGGCCATGATTTTGAAAGTTGAAAGTGGTACGTGTCATTCTATATCATTCAACGCTTCGGAATTTCAAACTCTCATACCAAATCTACAGACTCATTAGTCACTTTATTCCTAAGGAGAAGATAATAGCTCTCTTGGCAGTAAGTGAATGTTTGTATCAGGGCATGGCTATGGCCTAGTACCGCCGTCTTATGCGTCTTCCGAGGAGATTTTGATTTCTGGAGTCGAGCTGCTCTATGTACATATTGAAACTTTTTTATAAATAAAGAAATGTTTTCTGGAGATGGCTATGGCCCAGTACCGCCGTCTTATGCGTCTTCCTTGATTTCTGGAGCCGAGCTGCTCTATGTACATATTAAAACTTTTATGTAAATAAAGAAATGTTTTTTGGAGAAAAATTCCCTGCTGTATAAGTGATTATTTATGGAGGAGCTGATAAAGAAAAATCTGTTATCGGACATATGTCATAGATCTCCAATAAGATCATTTGTCTTGTTTAAAAAATTATTTTCAAAACCTCTTAAGTCTTAGGATCTCGTGGATGATATCAAAATTTTTTTAATAATATATCATTTTTTGGCAGAATCATGAGACGAGGAAACTGTGGCCGTCAGCCACACCCTCTCTCTAAAGATGATGAGCTTGACCCCCCCGACGTTTGCAAAAATGCTCTTCATAGAACTCAACCAGGACCCTTCAAAGGAGAAGGGGAGAACCTAGGCGAGGCTATGGAGAAATGGGTGGAAGCAATGGAAGAATATTTTGACGTCATCGGCTACAATGAGCGAAGCAAAATGGCTCTTGCCATGCTGATGAAGATAGTGAAAACAGCGAGGGTGGCATGGAGGAACCATTGTGACACCAACCATTTGGTCACAAATACTCAATCCTGGAACAGCCTTAAAACCTATTTAGGGAAGAGATTTTGTCCCCCTAGATTTTTGGAAACCAAAATGAACGAATTCTTAAAGCTGAAGCAGGGGAGCAAAACCATCAAAGAATATCACCAGGCCTTTGCTCTTCTACTTAAATATTCACCATCTCTAGATGAAGAGCAACTCATGGCCAAATTCATTCGGGGAATAAACAAACCCTTGGACACACTGGTCAAAAATGCCGACCAGTGTCCATGGCTGAAGCTGTCAGAATGGCAAAGGACTTTGCTAAAGCCTTCATCGTAAAAGTCCTGTGCCAAAGCCAGCTCCCTCATCCTTTAAAAGATTTCAGACACTGGGAAGTTCTTCCAACTTTCCGCCTCCGCCTCCAAGGGGACACCAAGGTTCTAACCAGAATGTGGAGACAGGAAGCTTCAGAAATGAAGGAAGACCTTTCCCCGAAGTACATTCTCAAGAACTCCAGCTCTCTCCAGAATGCAAAGGGGAGAGCTTGGAAGCGAGAACAAATGCTTCAGATGTCAGGGATTTGGGCATCATCTCAAGGATTGCCCATCTCTTTCAGTGGGCCAAGGAAGCAAGGGCCCCAGAGTTCAGAGACAGACTCCTTCTTATTAGTCCAATCAGGGCCCCTGCACCAAAATAAGGGTAACCCAAGAAGAGTGCGAGCTCAACTGTAGCCTCCATACAAATCAGTTTCCAAACTCCCTCGCAGAATTGGAATAACCAAAGAGAGAGAGTTCCACCTCAGACTGCAGTAGCCAGAGCAGTCATCATCGCTGAGAAAGTGGAGGAAGAGAAAGGACAAATCTATGTAGCAATTGAGCATTAGGGGAATAAACGTCAATTCTCAGTCCTCCAGACTTTACCAGAGTACTAGGGTAAGCAATTCAAGCTTTTGATTGATTCAGGCAGTAGTACTCAATCTTTTATTTCCCCAAGATGTCTGCGTAAATTAGTCCTAAATCAAAAATCAGGGAAACCTATGTAAGTCACGAAGTTAGCCAATGGGAAGATTCTTTTCACTCACCTTGAGACTGACCTTATTCAGCTTAGCCTAGATGGGAACGTAACAGAGTGCCACTTCACAGTCCTACCCCTGGGTGTATATGGTGGAATCCTCCGAATGGATTGGCTCCAAAAGAATCAGGCTGACATTCATTGTCACAAATGAACCATCTCTTTACTTAACCTTCACGGGAATAAAGTTCAAGGAATTGGAATTTTCGAATCCCCAGTGCTGCAATTAGTCAAGGTTTCCAAATTATTAAAAGGGCTCAGAAAGAGGCAAGCTGTGTATAAATGAATCCAGTAGACATAAAA
This sequence comes from Cibotium barometz, assembly GCF_041138505.1. NCBI lineage: Eukaryota > Viridiplantae > Streptophyta > Polypodiopsida > Cyatheales > Cibotiaceae > Cibotium > Cibotium barometz. The sequence continues at coordinate 22,315,036 of NC_141054.1, forward strand.
TGCAAGGCTAAAGAACCAAAGTGGTTAAGTGAGTATGCTGATGTGTTTCCTGTAGAGCTGACTGAGAGGCCTCCATCTCATGAAGTAGATCACGAGATCGAATAATTGACCCCTGGAGCTCAGCCAGTAGCCCAATGTGCATACAAAATGCCAGTCCTTGAAGCCATAGAACTTAAGGAAGAGTTAAGACAACTACTAGAGCAAGGATTTGTGAGACCCAGTGTCTCACCTTGGAGTGCACCCGTTCTCTTTCAAAAGAAGAAAGATGGAATGCTAAGACTCTATATTGACTACAGAGAGGACTGAATCAATTATTAATTAAGAATAAGTATCCTATTCCTAGGATTGATGAACTTCTGAATCGGTTAAGTGGGACCCAAATGTTTACAAAGACAGATCTCAAATCCAGTTACTACCAGATCAAAATCAAGGGGCAGGACATCCCAAAGACAGCATTCAATACTCGCTATGGGCATTATGAGTTAACAGTCATGCCGTTTGGATTGACTAATGCCCCGGTGACATTCTTATGCAGGATATTTTGAGAGAGTACTTGGATGATTTTGTTCTTGTCTTCTTTGATGATATCTTGGTATACTCAAAGAATGCTACAAACCATGAAGATCATGTGCGCAAGGTCCTAGAAATCCTAAGGAAACACCAACTCTTTGCAAAGAAGAGCATTTAATGTTCTTTCTCTGTTGACCAGGTGGAATACTTGGGATTCATAGTGTCAAAGGATGGGATTTCTCCTCACCCCTCAAAGATCCAAGGAGTCATAGAATGGCCAAAACCTAAGTTAGTAAAGGAAGTCAGAGGATTCCTAGGGTTAACAGGATGGTATAGGATCTTTATACCTAGGTATGCTCAAATAGCATCCCCTTTGACTAACCTTCTCAAGAAAAGTACACTTTTTCACTGGACCCCCTAGTCACTTCAAGGTTCCCACCCCTCTGGTCTAAAGGAGGCCATTACCCTATATAAACTCCTCCTCAAGTTCTTAGATTCTAGTGAGGCTAAGTGGCTCCACTGAGCCCCCGCACGAGCCCCTCCCCATACCCTCCCTCTCTACTAGTGCATCACTCTGATCCACCTCCATCTTCCTTTTCACATCTTCTCCATCCCCCTCTTCCTCCTCACCCTCAACCCTTGCCTCCAACTCTACTCGTCAAAGGAGTCCCCCTGCCCTGTCCGGTTCTTCCGAGCTTGCACTCCCCCCTCTCTCTGCCTCCATCTTTGAAGTGCTGCTCTTTGTGTTCCTTCATATCTCAGTACCCCTTGTCCCTTCTTACAGATACCTTCATTGTGATCGATGGAGTTTAGAGTATGCTTACTCTTGAGCTTGGACAGAGTGGCAACATATGGAGGGCAAGATCTTCACCCACCTGGCATGCCTTCATCCTATGACTGACTATGACTACTCCTAGTTAAAACCCACGCCCAAGCCTCTTTGGGTGGAGGAAAGTTGCGATAGTCGCATATCCTACAAAGATTGATATGCAAATTGCCTCATGGATCATTCAGGGGGTTTGGGGGGGCTCAGTGATTTTAGAGGTGAGGCATCCTTGAAGGAGAGCTCCAAGGATAGCACTCGAGGGACCCATTGACATTGTTTTCCTCCAAGAGCACCATCTTTCCAAGGTGCATCCTTGCCATTATTACAGGAATATTTTACCAGGCAAGAGTCGCACTTTTGGTCTCCATCTTTTGGCTCCTTTAGGAGAAGGGGGAATTTGTATTTTTGTGAGTATCTCTTGTTGGCAGTGGTGCCTGTCTAGATTGCATAGTCCCAAGGAAATATCAGTGGGTTACGATTAGGATTAGAGAGGACTATGTTGGCAGTGGTGCATGTCTTGATTGCATAGTCCCAAGGAAATATCAGTGGGTTACGATTAGGAGGATTAGAGAGGACTATGTGGCTTTCCTCAATGTTTATGCCTTGAACATCACAGTAAGTTGATCCACCTTTTGGAGTATAGTCCATCAGTCCCTCCCTCAATCAGACTTTTAGTGCATGGGTGGAGACTTTAACATGATCGAGTCAGCAGAGAAATGACTCCGAGGAGGAACGACTACAATATTAGGCTCAGAGTACTCTGCTTGGAAAGAGTTGATCATGGAACTTAGGGGACATGACCCTTGGCACTTACAAGAGTTTGGGTGTATCCTTAGGAGTCTCTGCTTCTTGTTGCGGTCTGAGAGAAGCACTAGCCCCAATCTCCCTCGACTTGATAGATTCTACGGGGATGAGTGGGCTTGCGGTCGTGGGGGCATGATTGGTATCTTTGTGGGCAATACTTTCTCAGATCACACTCCAATCATTATGCCCTAGAAGGACCCCTTGAGGAAGGATAGGTAGATGAGCACTGGGATTCTAGATAGCCTCATACAGGACTGTAAGATGTGCAACAAGATAGAGTAGATATGCAAGGGACTGGGAATGCCACATGGACCTTGGATGTGGACCTCAATGAGATCAACAACTTTTTAGAGGAGGCAACACATAGCAAATTGGCGGGATTCTATGAGCATGAGGCACCACAGAGCAGATTGGTGGGATTCTATGAGTACTAGAGGAACATTTGATGGCTCCTAGCTTCTCTCTAATGACTTCAAGAGTGTTCTCTGGATAATCCCTAGATTGAGAGTCAGCTTGCTGCCTAGATAGAGATCCGATGCATAGGTGAGAGGAGGGTGGAGTATAGATACCATGCGAGAGCCTCCTTCTAGACCTTAGTTGGAGATAGAGTCACTAGGGATTTCCTTGAGATTATAGGCCCTCACACGCAGAGAGATGGTATTTGACCGCTTGTTGCGAGGCCAGGATGGAGATATCATTTGTGATCGTCCATGTGGGAGCAATTAGAAAATGGATGTTTTCAGATACCTAATCACAAGTGGCCCATTATCCTCAGAGGTGGAGGACTTCAAGAGAGGTTCTATAGCGGCACAAGAGATAGGTGGTTCCCCCTACTCTCCAAACCTTCTTATTGACTCCCTTCTTGGCAAACGAGTTAGCAAAGGCCTTGATGACTCTTCCTTAGGGCAAAATCGTGGGGGCGGATGGGCTTCTAATTTCCTTTTTTATTAGCCAGTAGGATCTCATGGAAGGTAGAATTCAATGAGATTATAACTACACATGTCATGCCAGAGAAAATCTCAAAGGTTCTAATACACTTGATTGCTAAGGAGGGTGGCAGACTAGAGATTCGGCAATGAGACCCATCACCCTCCTTGGGACCCCTGCCTACAAGATTTTGGCCAAGGCCATCACAGTCAAAGACTTCAATCTTTCCTTTGCAACTTGATCCATGTCACTCAAACATGTTTTTTTAGGATCAAAGCATTTTTGGACAACATCACTTTTTGTGAGGTGAAAGCTTTGGCCAAGATGTGGTAGTAGGACCTTATTGTGCTCCTTCTAGATTTTGAGAAAGTTTATGATATAGTTGACTAGGTCTTTTTGGAGGGCACAATGAGGCTCCTAGTAGTGTGGATCCACGGTGTTTTAGGCCTCTCCTCAGCCTCTCACACTCAAGGAGCCCAAGGGGATAAATTTTCCCTTTCTCGCTTGGTCTGGTAGGGCTATCCACTAGAACCTTACCTCTTCCTATTTGTCATCGAGGCCATGAGTAGTTTTCTCTTAGTTCAGGAGATGGGGATCTAGGTATTATGTCTCCCTGTCCATACTCAGGAGGAGGTGTCATACTTAGAGTTGGAAGATGACATAGCAACATACCTATCCAGAGATGTGGGAATCTCCAAAGATTTAAATAGGAAACATAGATTTTTGTCGAGCATCTAGAGCACAGTTGAACTAGCACAAGTTGTGCGTTTTTGGGTAGGCTCTACACCAATCCCAACTTAGCATCCAATTAAGGCTATCTAATGGATCCCTAGGGGCACTCTATCTACCTACGTTGGATGTAAGGTGGGGATCGATATCTGCTTAGCCGATTGAGTGGTGGTCACGAAATAGGTCCTTCTTACCACCATGTACTATATTACTTTCTGGTGGGCTTTAGCGAGCTTCCATTGGTCAGGTACATTGGTTGATCCGTAAAATTTTCTGGGCTGGTAGTGATAGGAGGCCTAACCAAGCCAAGCTGGCCTAGAGAGTGATCATTCAGCCCCACAATGCAAAGGGGGCCTAGGCATCATTGATCCCATCATTCAAAGTCATGTCTTGCTAGGCAAGTTGACTGTGTTAGAGAACTTCTCCTGGGTGGTGAGCCTTGGAAGGACTTCCTCTTGGCAAATATTTTAGCCTGTATTCCAATCCTGGGGGCCTTTGTCCGTAGATCACTAGATGGATCTTCATAGACATGCAGCCTTGGAGCTTGAAATTTTCCACCAGTATTCTAGTAGTCAGTTTTGATTGCCTTGGAGGAGTGTCTTTGGCAGCCCTTGATATGGAACCCCCTAATCCATTTACCTAGTCACATGCTCCGGGCTTATCCTCATGTATCTTGGGGAGCCTTGAGCATATGACTTACAAGATCACTTAGAGATTGTCTTGCATTCAGACAGCTTCCCCTTAAGGCTCAGGAGAGATGCCTAGTTGGGATCCACCAGGACAGAGACAGACTTAGCATTCGACATGGACTCTACTATTTCTCAAAAGCAACTGATCCCTATCCCAAACCCAACCCCCTGAGAGTGGTTGGGCATGTTTACTTAGTATTATATTCTCTTGGAAGTTCATGGCGTAGATGAGAGGTGTGATTTGCTCACTTTTTTGATTGGTCCCCACCATGAGATATTAGAGAGATCAGAGCTTCCTTTGGATGACTTTAGTGGATGCGCCTTACAGAGGGTTAGGGTGATTGAATTTCAAGTACATGAGTGGAAAATTCACCCCTAACTAGCTAAGGTGGCTAGGGAGAAACTTTGGCATCTATGGATTTGGGAGAGTCAGGCTCTCCCACTCCTCTAGTGGGACACAAGGGAGTGGAATTGGTGTGCTCCAGCAGCTAAAAGGAAGGAGATGTTGGGTACCCTATTCTTCCCATACTCTGCATGGCTAGACTGCAAGATCTAGATTCCCAAGGTCGAGGTCACTCCAAAAGGAGTGTCACACTTGCAAACACAAGGCCTCTCACAATGTTTTCTCTCATATTTTTGGAAGAGGCTCTAGGATAGTATTTGGCCTCAAAACATCACCCTCTTTATTTGGCCTACTCGCACATAGGAGTTTGGTAGTTGGCACATTATTGGCCATAGGAATTCAACCAGCAACTTGTCTGAGGTGCGGCCACCCTTAAGAGTCTTAGAGACATTGTCCTTTAGATTACCCAATGGCTATTAAGCATGTTTGGTAGCTTATTCTTTGCATTTTCACAATGGAAAAGACCTCAACCTGTATCATTTCATGAGGCACTATCATTACCCAATGGCTATTAAGCATGTTTGGTAGCTTATTCTTTGCATTTTCACAATGGAAACACTATTGCTTGGACCAATGAGGTTAAGTTTCTCATGGCTTTTGCAGACAAAGTTGAGGGGCTAGCCTTTCAGGTCCCCCACTTTCTCTTTGTGGTAGTAGATTACCGGTCTATTATAGAAGGCATAACAAAGTAGATTAGCTAGATTCAAAGAGAAAGACAGGAGAGTTTGAAGGGGTCTTTCTTCTCTACAATGAATTCAAGATAGTGCACCAGATAGCCAGCTGGCTGCTGCCCAAACAGAGCTCAGATCCATTGAGGAGCAAGTAGGTGGACTATATATATCATGCCAAAACCTCTTTTTGAATGTAGGTGGGAGACAGGGTCAATAGGGATTTCTTTGAGATTGTAGGCCCAAACAAGCAAAGAGAGGGTATCTGTCGAGAGCAGATTATACAGCCACGATGGATCCATTGTTATAGATCCCCCTCATGTGAGAGCTATCACCAAAGATTTCTTCACGAACAAGATGTGAAGAATAAGGATGTCAATCACATCATGGTTATTAATTTAGAATGTGCAAATAGCGACCCTATCACTTTGGAGGTTGAACCCTATAAATTTTTCAAGGTAACCTTGAGCTAGCTCCATCCTTTTCTTCCTAGCACTCCCTCCCTGTGCCAAGTCTCTAGCATTCACATCATTTTTACACTGCATCCTAAGTCCAAGGGGAGGGCTTTTGAGGTGGCTAAATTCTTTTGAACATTCTTTCTCCCACTTCTTGATATGTTCTCTCAATCAATTCACCTCTTGTTGAGATGACTGACGGAGTGGCCATGGGCTTTAATATCTTCTTGTAGAAAATCCAATGTCTTACCAAGCCCTTGAATGTCTTGGTTAGAGACTCCCCCACCACCATCATCTCAGAATGGGATCCATGGTAATAAGAAATATGGGTGGAAATCCCAAACCCACCACACTCACTAGCTCAAGGTTAACGAAGTGAATAGATCTTACCTTTCATGTGTCATTGGGAACCTCGTAATTTACCTGCCATCTCATAGAAAAGGAAATTGCAATAATGCTAGCTAACACTTGAAAAGACCCACCTCTCGTTTGGTCAACACAAGAATTGTCCATGAATATCTTTGACTCACTACTACGAATGCAATACTATGCTCCACTCAGCAAGGAAGTTATCCCTCTATGTCTCTTTCCCTCACACACACTCTCACTAGCACACAAGAACTACCAAAAGGGAATGAAGATACATCCCAAGGAGCAAGGAGCAAGATCTTGCTCTCAATTAGCACTCAGGGGAATGCCCCTTTCTCATTAGATAAATTCATTTATGTACAAGGGAGTTAGAAGTTTGGGCATCCACACTCAATAACTTATTGGGTGTGGATAGAAGTCCCCAATAAAATGGAAAGAATGCAAGGAATAGCCCAATATTATGGGGATTTACCCAACCACACTTGGGAGCACAAACATCTCAACAACCAAGAAACCAGTATGTCATGGAATAGCTCACAATTACAAAATTGAGGTGTGTCACTCACCTCGTTTTGAAAGCAGGTTGCCTGGGATTCTCATAGGTAGCATTGTTGATGTGTAGAAGCACCAAAGAGCTCCACTCCACTTGTGCTACCATCGCACACAAATTAAAACTTGACCCTCTTCCACAACTCAATCTCACGCACTCACTCTCATACATGCAAGCACACAAGAGCTCAACAAGCAAGAGGCAAGCAAGAAAGAAATAGCACAAGGTAGTAGAGAATAAGAGCACTCTATTAAATTGTCATAAGAGAATGAGAGGTTTTGGTTATAAGAGGACTTATCGAAATCATTTTTTAGGGTCTACACCCTTCACGATCAAAGCTTATTAAAAATCAAGTCCTTGGGGATCCTAGGCCTCCCAGGCTAGTGTAAACACTCATCCAAAGGTAGTAAACTAAACTCCAAGATCCCCCATGGCGTATCTTTCATAGGCAAGCGATGGTTAGTACATATTCAAAATATACAATACATGGCTTTTAAGTGAATTCCAACCATTTAGTTGCCTGTGGCCCAAAGGAGTCTTTTGTTTTCTTCAAGATCTCCACCTGTGACTTTGCATAGAGATTATTCCTCCATGCATCCCATGGCAAAGTAGCAAAGTCATGCAATCCAATATTTTCTGCAACCAGTTGTTGGCGTTTCGATCTGCCTGAATGTCGAGCTCGACCTTGAAGTCCATGAACAGATCCATTAAGGACTGCATCATTTTTTCGGCGGACATAGCTCTAGGCATGCTAGCTTCTTCATCCGTCGAAGCCTCCAAGTCTTCGTCAGAGCTAGACACCTCCACCCGCGCGTTAGCTCCTTTGCGGGGCGTAGCCTCGTCTTCAGCACTTCTGGCGATTCCTCATCTTGCAAAGGTCGCATGGGGGCAAGGGGTTTCAGCTTAGGCATGGGAGACTGAAGGGGATCTGAAAACACAGACGAAAAACAGAAAGGGCGATGCATGAGGGAAACGAAGACGTGACGGCTCACACTCGTGCCAACTCGCCTAACGTAAGATCTCCACACACACCTCCATAAAATAATCATCAAGATTACTGGGCATGCAACCCCCAACTAGAGTCTTATGGAAAAAAAGTAATTTTAAAAACTCCGAGGCAGTAAAGTCCGGTGAAGTAATTTTCGACACAGCATAATTCAGTTAAACCAGCCCTGACAAATTCTTTAGCAAATTTCATTCTTTGTAACAACTGATCCAAATACCCTGTGCCAACAATTAAGCTCCTTGCCATTCTCTCAGCACCTATGTTCTGCCTAAAGAACACCCATCTGTGGGCTTTGTTATCTTCTGGTGAGTCGGACTCCACATGCACCAAAGCTGAAAAACTGGCCAATCAAGATGTGGTGGTTTCCCTTGAAACTTCTTCAGCCTAAAACCATTGATTGGCTTCTCTACCCTTGTTCCAAAGACATCTGCCACAATAAAGGTACCTTGGTCCAAATCTTCCACAATCTGATAAGGTCCTTTATATCTAAGTGTCAACTTCCCTGGATAAGGTCCCAATCTAGAGTTGTACACCATCACCCAGTCACCAACCTGAAACACTTTAAATTTGACTTTGATACTCACCCATGCATGTCATCGCTTGTGGATCACCTCAGTAATATATGAACTGACCAACCTGTCTTCTTCCAACTTCATTAGATATTTAATCCTGTGCTGAATTGACCAACCTATCTTCTTCCAACTGCATCACATATTTACTCATGTGCTAAACTGACAGTTTAGAAGACATCTTCTCAACTGTGATTCTAAGACTTGGCACCACAAACTCCATAGGCACCATAGCTTCTAATCCATACACCAATCTAAATGGTGTCATCCCTGTTGTTACCTTAAAGGCTGTCCTAAAAGACCATAATGCTGAGTCCCAATTTGTCATCCCAGTCCTTATGATTGTCTACCACTATCTTCTTCAAAATGCCAACCAATGTTTTGCTAGTACTTTCAGCCTACCCATTAGCCTGAGGATGGTAAGCTGTAGACATTTTGTGCATAATCATATGGGTTTTGGTTAGTTCAGCTATCACCTCATTTAAGAAATGAGATCCCCTATCACTCACAAGCTCCACAGGACACCCAAGTCTGGTCATTATGTTGTGATACAAGAACCTTGCAACACTTGAAGCTTTAGTATGGTGAATTTTGATCTTTTCTATAATTTCTCAATGTTTCTCTCTTCTCAACCCCTCTCAAGCTTGAGAAGCTTAATTGGTATGGTTTTTGAAATGCTATTAAAGTTAATTAATTAATGATAGTAAAGAATTACATAAATTTTTATTTATGTTTAAATCTAATGATTTTTTCTCTCTCTCACTTAAGAAATGGTCATACTCATGACCCATTCTCAATCAAAATGAAGCTTTTCATAAAGCTTTTTCTTAATCTAAGATTAATCTATGCTTGAGAATAAATTAATAGTTTTTTTAATCTATGCTTTTAATTTTGATTTAATCCATTAAGGGCTAATGATCCAATTAGGGATCATTCTAATCATTCCCTTAAAGATAACCTATCTTTTAAAATAATTGAGATTTATTAGTTATAGTAGCGGAGCTATGGCAAAATTTTATAAAAATTTACACATAAAATAATTTCATTTCAAAGCATGAAAAGAGGATTTCCTACCATATTCTAGGAATTATCATCCTAGATTAATTGAAAGAATTTCATAGTAATCATGGAAAAATTAATTTTTTATATTATGCATAAAAGATAAATATATTATTATAAAAGTGTTACTTTTAACATAATTGAATTTTATGCATAGAGGTATGCATAAAAGATGAATATTTTATTATAAAAGAGTTACTTTTAGCATAATTGAATTTCATGCATAGAGGTATGCATAGGAGATGAATATTTTATTATAAAAGAGTTACTTTTAGCATAATTGATTTTCATGCATAGAGGTATGCATAAGAGATGAATATTTTATTATAAAAGAGTTACTTTTAGCATAATTGATTTTCATGCATAGAGGTATGCATAGGAGATGAATATTTTATTATAAAAGAGTTACTTTTAGCATAATTGATTTTCATGCATAGAGGTATGCATAAGAGATGAATATTTTATTATAAAAGAGTTACTTTTAGCATAATTGATTTTCATGCATAGAGGTATGCATAAGAGATGAATATTTTATTATAAAAGAGTTACTTTTAGCATAATTGAAATTCATGCATAGAGGTATGCATAAAAGATAAATATTTTATTATAAAAGTGTTACTTTTAACATAATTGAATTTCATGCATAGAGGTATGCATAAAAGATGAATATTTTATTATTATAAAACTGTAAAGAAAAAAATGATTATTTTATTACAAAAAGTTAGATTCATCATATTGAATTTTATGCATAGAAATGAAAAAAAAAATATTATTTTATTATAAAAATATTACAGAAAAAAAATGATTATTTTATTGTAAAAGTGTTACTTTTCTCACAATTGAAATTCTTGCATAGAGGTGTGCATAAAAAAAATGAGTTAGGATGTGATAAGAGGTGTATGAGATGTGATAAGAGGTGTATGAGATGTGATAAGATGAGATAAGATGCATATGAGATGAGTTAGGATGTGATAAGAAGAGTTAGGATGTGATAAGAGGTGTATGAGATGTGATAAGAAGTGTATGTGATGAGATAAGATGAATATGGGTTGTGATAGGGTGAGAATGGATGTGATGAAAAATAATAGATGTGAAGGCGTATGGGGTTATATGAATGGGAATGTGGAAATGGATCTAGATGTGGATGTATGGATGTGAATGTGGATGTGGATGTGAATGTGGATGTGTATGTATGTAGATGTAGATGTATGAATGTGGATGTGTATGTATGGATGTATGTATGTGGATGTGGATGTATGAATAAGGATGTGAAAATGGATGTATGCATGGATGTGTATGAAGAATAATGAAGGTGAATGTGTATGGGAAATAATGTGTCGTTGATATGAATGAATGGATGAGAATGAGTACATATGAAGGGAATGTGGAATAAGTAATGTGGATTGAGGAGGGATAATGTGGAAAGATGGATTTCGATATAGAAACTGTATTTTGTGACTGTTTGTAAATGACTGTTTTATGTCAAGAATGCTGGGAAAGCATTTTGACCGTCTTGTGATCAAGGTCGTGGAGACCTAAATGATAAAGTTGCAACTGCTGACGGAGAGTCAATGGAGGACGTCTCGCGCAGCAAGGTCGGCCGAGGTCTTGAGCAGCCTCGGTGCGATTAAAATGGTGAGCTTCCGGTACGGTGGATGAGGGGCCAAGGAAGCGGCCTATGAGTGAAGTGCTAGGTCACCTGCGAAGGATCCTAGAGGGTTCTGACCATACGGTGCTTGGGCTCTGGGTCGCCCAGGATACCCACGCGTGCGTCGAGGAAGATAAATTGGAACAAGAGTAGGAGTTGTTTTCTGAAATCGGGCATGTATCTGGTTGATTGACCTTGCTGGTCTTCAATGGATGAGTCCATGGCTCTTTATATGGATCTGTTGGTTGATCTTGCTGATCTTCAACGAGAGTCCATCTTGATAAGTGATTATATTGCCGAGTATTATGGGCTAGGAATTAGGAAACCGCCCCTGAGTGGACAGGTGGTGAGCGTCCTAGTTGCCAATGATGCCATAGATACTCTGATGAAGGAATGATGGAAAAAATTAAGAATCAATTGGATAAATTGGAAGATGGTGATCAGTGATACTATGGTTTTATTAAAGGATTGCTTTAAACTGGTTGAATCTGTGAAAAGGCAATTTCATATTGGGTGTGTGTGGTGTGACTAGTTTTATTTTTGCATGAACATCCGGCTAGGGGGCCTTGGAACTCTTTTCCTTGGTACCTGGGACAAAACCTAACCAAATTCTTAATTGGATCCCATCACACCAGTGGTTGGGCGGTTGGCTAACCCATGGGATCGGATGGGGTTAGGTTGGACTGATGGATCCGTAAATCGAGACTCAAACTTTTGTTTTTACGATAGATAAAATAAATCCCGAACAATAACTGTTCTATGGATAGGAATCAACGGCTGTGCCTCTTGAATGGGGAAAAAAGCGTTGATCCCAATGATCCAAGTGCAAGTTTCTTCCTTGACCTGACCAAGTATCTTATAGATGTAATTGGATCAGCTCGATCAGAAATGATCTTGACTACGTTAGAGTAAAAAGTTATCCTAGTGGAATTGCCCGTGCTTTCCGGTAAAGGAAGTTTTTCCGGGTTCGGTTTTGGAACAAGCGATGGATTAGTGTCTTATCCGGATATCCATGGGTGAGGCCCCGAATGTGGGACCCCTGTCCCGCACGAGAATTGCTACTTCCGCTGCTGCTAGTATCCTGAATCTGTTGCTCGGTGGGAACAGGGATCTTACAGTTGGTATCAGAGCATTTGGTTAATAAAGATCAACTGAGAAGACAAATATATCAAAATTTTATCAAGAAACACAAAAAGGTTATAATTGTGTGAGATAATTCATACAATTTGATATTCAAACTGAAATTCGTAATTTGGTAATTGGGTCTTCAGATGGAAGTACCGCAATTATATAGAATCCCTGACTTGCTTGAGGCCTAGACATGATGGTATTTCCCTTATAATTCCAAGGGCCATGACTACCCGTATATACCGAGAGTATACTGCAGCTCTTTACTGACAGTATATACGAGTAAATCTAAGACTTGAAATTATAAGCGTTAATGCTATCCAGATGATGATTTTGAATGTGATTGATATGATTTTTAATTTTGTTTGAGAATTGATGAATTGAATTGGATTCTGATTGAAAATTCTGATTGAAAAATGATGAATTCTGAAAATTAGTTGAAATATAATAACCTGAGCGAAACCACAATGAGGATGAATGGGACGACTCCCAGTGATGATATTCATAACTCGAATGATGATAATGATTTCAGCGAATCACTATGAGATTAGTGGATTGTGCTGTCAGATTGCTACTGTTAACACTTGACCGGTAGATCAAGTTAAGGGATGACAAATTGAGAACTTGCTTAACTGAAATTCCCGTGGAGGAATGTTCAGAAGGGAATTTTTTGGTCTAATGGACCATTATCGTGTTAAAGATATGAATGATATGATTGATTGAATTGTTATTTAATGATGAGTTCTATTTAAAGGATGATTATCCCCGTATTCTGTTGGGTTGACCAGAATATAAGGAACCCCAGAATAAATTGGATCTTAAGAAAAAGAGTTGTCCTCTACTTAGCGAGATGAGGACATCTCGCACTTTTCAAGTGGGGTAGAATGTAAGATTCTTCCCCCAGCCTTCGAGGTATACAGGAGTAAGAACCTCTCTTTCTGATCTTATAATTATTCCCTCTCCAAAATAAAAGAAAGATTTTGTTTAAAAAAGGAAGACCCTCTCCCTAGAATACTTCTCGAAAGTCACGCCTGTTTTAAGGATTCAGAACAATGAGTTCAGAAGTAAAAATCGGTGTTTTGGATACCAAGGTTTTGGTTTTCATTCGAGTATGACCCAAAAGAAGTTCTTTATCTCTTGGAGAGTATAAGAAGCTATCCTCCAGATATTGTAGACCAAAGAAAGTAGGTAACTTAGCCTACGAACTTCTTTTATCTCCTCATCTCAAAGTTCTTAATGCCTTCTATAGAAAAATGTGCCAAACCCAAATCATGGAAAGACGATAAAACTTCAGTGGCAAGTTACCGTTGGCTTCCTGTGAGATCCCAATCTCCACCACGCAACAGATTCGGGGTACTAGCAGCGGAAGTAGCACATCGTGCGCGGGTAGGGGTCTCACACTCGGGGCCTCGCCCATGGATATCCGGATAAGAGACTAATCCGTCGGTTTGTCCAAAATCAAAACCGGAAAAACTCCCTTTCCCCAGAAAGCACGGGCGATTCCACCAGATAACTTTGTACTCTAACGTAGTCAAGATCCTTACCGATCACGCTGATCCGACTGCACCTATAAAGATACTCGGTCGGATCAAGGAAGAAACTTGCACTTGGATCATTGTGATCAACGCTTTTTTCCCCATCAAGAGGCACAGCCGTTGATTCCTATCCATAGAACAATTACTATCCGGGATTTACTTTATCTATCGTAATAACAGAAATTAAAATCTCGATTTACGGATCCATCAGTCTAGCCTAACCCCATCCGATCCCATGGGTTAGCCAACCACCCAACCACTGTAGTGATGGGATCCAATTTGAAATTTGGTTAGGTTTTGTCCCGGGTACCAAGGAAAAGAGTTCCAAGGCCCCCTAGCCGGAAGTTCATGCAAACATAAAACTAGTCATACCACTTACACACCCAATATGAAATTGCCTTTTTCTTAGCATCAACTAGCTTTAAAACAATCCTTTAATAAAACCATTATGTCACTGATGACAATCCTCAAAGTCTCTGGTTGAATCCTTATTTCCAGTCATTCTTTCATCGGTGTACTTATGGCATCATTGGCAACCAGAACGCTCACCACCTGTTCTCTCAGGGGCCTTTTCCATAGTTCCTAGCTCATAGTAACCGACAATATATTCATATAATAGAATGGAATCTCTGTGGAAGATCAGCAAGATCAACCCACAGATCCATATAAAAGAGCCATGGACTCATCTGTTGAGGACCAGCAAGGTCAATCAACCAGAACCATGCCCGGTTTCAGAAAACAACTCTTACTCCTTGTTCCAATATCTTCCACGACGCACGTGTGGGTATCTTCGGCGACCCAGATCCCGAGCACCGTATGGTCAGCACCCTCTAGGATCCTTCGCAGGTGACCTAGCGCTTCACTCATAGGCCGCTTCCTTGGTCCCTCATCCACCGTACCGGAAGCTCACCATTTAAATCGAGCCGAGGCTGGTCAAGACCTCGATCGACCTTGCTACGCGAGACGTCCTCCATTGACTCTCCGTCAGCAGTTGCAACTTTATCAGTTCAGTCTTCATGACCTTAATCCTTAAGACGATCAAAATGCTTCTCCAGCATTCTTGACATAAAACAGTCATTTACAAACAGTCACAAATACAGTTTCTATAACGAACTCTTGTCTTTCCATATTATCCACTCTCGGACCACATTACTTATTCCACATTCCATTCAGTGTGTACTCGTTCTCATCCATTCACTCATATAGACTACATTATCTCACATACATCTTCATATTCATTATTCTACATACATATCCATGTTCGTACGTCCACATCATACATCCAATTTCACATTCATACATACGCATCTACATGCATACATCCACATCTACATTCATACATCCATACCTCCATTTCCACATCCACACATCCACATTCATATTCATACATCCACATTTACATGCATACATCCATTTTCACATCCTCATTCATACATCCACATTCACATACATACATCCACATCCGTATCTACATCCATACATTCACATCCACCTCTTCATTCACAATCACATCCATACATCCACATCTACATACATACATCCACATCTGTATCTACATCCATACATTCACATCCACCTCTTCATTCACAATCACATCCATACATCCACATCTACATACATACATCCATACATCCACATCTATATACATACGTCCATTTTTACATCCTCATTCATACATACACATCCACATACATACATACACATCCGTATCTACATCCATACATCCACATACACATCAACATTCACATTCATACATATACATCTACATGTATACATCCACATCACATTCATACAACCATATTACATCCATTCTCATCCTAACACATCCCATACATGTATACATTCACATCCACCTCTTCATTCACAATCACATCCATACATCCACATCTACATACATACATCCACATCTGTATCTACATCCATACATTCACATCCACCTCTTCATTCACAATCACATCCATACATCCACATCTACATACATACATCCATACATCCACATCTATATACATACGTCCATTTTTACATCCTCATTCATACATACACATCCACATACATACATACAAATCCGTATCTACATCCATACATCCACATCCACATCAACATTCACATTCATACATATACATCTACATGTATACATCCACATCACATTCATACAACCATATTACATCCATTCTCATCCTAACACATCCCATATACATCTTAACACATCCTAACTCATCTTAACACATTCTATCACATCTCATACACATCTTATCACATCTTTTTACATCTCATACACCTCTTATCACATCCTATCACTTTCCATACGCATCTTATCAAATCTTATCACATCTCATACACATCTTATCACATCTTTTTACATCTCATACACCCCTTATCACATCCTATCACTTTCCATACGCATCTTATCAATTCTTATCACATCTCATACACCTCTTATCACATCCTATCACTTTCCATACGCATCTTATCAATTCTTATCACATCTCATACACCTCTTATCACATCCTATCACTTTCCATACGCATCTTATCAATTCTTATCACATCTCATACACCTCTTATCACATCTTATCACATTTCATATCTTTTTAAAAAAAAAAAAGAGAATTCTTATATTTGATATAAGATTTCTCTACACATTTATTTATACATAAATTCCATTTAAGGAGACTAACACTTTCGAAATTAAAATCAATCTTTTATGCATCTTCTTATGCATAATTTCAATTTGGTAGGGAATTACACTTTTAGAATAAAAGAATTTCTCTTATGCATCTAAGTTAAGCATAAAATCCATTTATGAGGAAAATCACACTTTTAGTATAAAAAGAATATCTTTTATGCATACCTATATGCATGAAATCCAATATGATAAAAGTAACACTTTTGATATAAAAATTTTTCCTTTATGCATACTTCTATGCATGAAAATTAAAAATGATAAAAGTAACACTTTTGATATAAAAAATTTTCCTTTATGCATACTTCTATGCATGAAAATTAAAAATGATAAAAGTAACACTTTTGATATAAAAAATTTTCCTTTATGCATACTTCTATGCATGAAATTTAAAAATGATAAAAATAACACTTTTGATATAAAAATTTATCCACTATGCATACTTCTATGCATGAAATAAAAATGGTAAAAATAACACTTTTGATATAAAAACTTATCCTTTATGCATGATATTAAAATTCAATTTCTCCATGATTGTAATGAAATTCTTTCAATTAATCTAGGATGATAATTCCTAGAATATGGTAGGAAGTCCTCTTTTTATGCTTTGAATGAAATTATTTTATGCATAATTTTTATAAAAATTTTGCCATAGCTCCGCTGCTATGACTGATAAATCTCAATTTTTCTAAGGGATAATGCTTATCATTAAAGAAATAATTAAAATGATCTCTAATTAGATTTTAATCCATAATGGATTGAATCATCAATATACATAAACTAAAAGCATAGAAAAAGCCATTAATTTGACCTCAAGCATAGCTTAATCTTGGGTTAAGGAAAAGCTTTATGAAAAGCTTGATTTGGATTGAGAACGGGTCATGAGTATGACCATTTCTTGAGTGAGAGAGAGAATTTACATAAAAATCATTAGAATTTAAACATAAATGAAAATTAACTTCAATAGCATTTATTAAATTATGTAACTCTTCACTACTATTCAAACTTCAATAGTATTTAAAAAAAACCATACCAATTAAACTTCTCAAGCTTGAGAGGGGTTGAGAAGAGAGAAACATTGAGAAATTATAGAAAGATCAATATTCACTAATTACCTTACAACTTGCTTGATTCTTTGTTCACGGTAGAGGCCCCCAACCAATCAATTGGTTAAGTATGTTGATGGAGCCACTAATGGGGATTGAAGAAAGAGGGAAGCTCCAAAAACTAGTGAATTATTAAATGAATTCACAGTTCTTGGCTTAGGTGGAGTAGAGTAACGATGCATAAACACTAACTATTTTTCAACAAGGGGGAGGCTTCTATTTATAGGAAAAATTGAGCTCCTAACCAAACAAACTGATTCTAGAATTTTCTAAATCAGTTTGGTCAATATTTGACCATTTTTAGGTCAGTTAAGCTAACTTTTTGGAACTAGACTTGAATGAGGAGAGAGGAGAGATGAAATATCTCAATTTTTATGAGTTTAAAACTCATTCAAGCATGTGAAATATGCACCTCCTTTAAAGAACTCCCCTTCCTTACATATGTGTCATAATGGAATCATTTTAATATTGCTCATAGTTTTTTTTTAACTAATAAACCTTGTACATTTTCAACTCTTCATCTTATGTGAAATATGCACCTCCTTTAAAGAATTCCCCTTCCTTACATATGTGTCATAATGGAATCATTTTAATATTGCTCATAGTTTTTTACTAATAAACCTTGTACATTTTCAACTCTTCATCTTATGTGAAATATGCACCTCCTTTAAAGAATTCCCCTTCCTTACATATGTGTCATAATGGCATCATTTTAATATTGCTCATAGTTTTTAACTAATAAACCTTGTACATTTTCAACTCTTCATCTTATGTGAGCATTTACTCATTTTTGGATACCCAAAATATCTCATATTTTTAATATTGCTCATAGTTTTTTACTAATAAACCTTGTACATTTTCAACTCTTCACCTTATGTGAGCATTTACTCATTTTTGGGTATCTTCTTTTTACAAATTTGGATTTATCTCTTCCCTACACATGGATTGATGCTATTGGCCCATAGGAACCTTAATTGGACCATAGTCTAAAGATTTCTGAAAATCTAGACCCTTAGACTAAGGTTCTTTATACCTATTTCCAATTAATTCCAATTGCACATTGGAAAATTCTTTTTGAATTTCTGTTTCAGGGGAACTCATCTGAATTATAAGAGATGTTTTTCTATCCAAAAATATTCAAAATCTGAATATTCTCTCTCTAGAATAATTTTTCTCTCTCTAGGCTAAAATAGTTAGCAACAGGGTCTTTATATTTCTGAAGAGGGTTGATTACAGGGGAAGATACTAGACATCAAAAAGGGGGTTGGGGGAGGAATCTTAGATTCTACCCCACTTAAAAAACGCGAGATGTCCTCATCTCGCAACTTGTGATAATTTCGCAAGATTCACGAATATGAGACTTAGAGAAAAATTTTAATCAAGATTAACCACCAAGATAAGTCTTAAAGAGAGCAAGATTCAAAATACGAACAAGATTTAAACTTTATTCATTCTCGGAACTTATACAGTAAAGATAGAGGAACTCTTTACACTTCCATAAGCCCGTCCATCATATGGTCACAAAAGCAGTCCTCACAAGCTGCACAAGTATAAGGTAACTCATCTATGGGAATGATTCTGTGGGTTTTTGCTGCGCCTATCTCAGTGGTATGAGGTGTTCTAACAAAAGGACCTCTGAGAGGCAAGCCAAAAACGGGGTAAAGGCATATCTTCTCATGAGGAAGAAAACACGCCAGTAAGAAGACCCGCTCAGAAAACCCAGGATGCCTTGATCTCATGACGCAGTAGTATCGGGGACCCAAACCCAAAGCTTCAATAACCATGGCCAAGCGAACATTGTTACGAAAGTGCTGCTGACCCCAGGGTGTTACCCTAGTTATGTCTTGATAGGTCTGCCATTTTGTCTGCGCTACAGAAGTTCCCAAGTGAGGGAAAAGTGAGCGCTCATACTGCTCTATAAAATCTTTCTTCACAGACTCCCTTGCGTCTTGAAGGTGAGAAATCATCATGGATAAAACTAATTCTTGTTGCCAAGCCATGAAGGAGATTAAGAAAGAAAGAAGATCGATGGAAGTAAGATTACTGTGAACGACAAGTAAAAGTTACGACTTATATAAAGGAAGGAGCTAGCGTAACTTAGAAGCCAACGGTAACTTGCCACTGAAGTTTTACCGTCTTTCCATGATTTGGGTTTGGCACATTTTTCTATAGAAGGCATTCAGAACTTTGAGATGAGGAGATAAAAGAAGTTCGTAAGCTAAATCACCTACTTTCTTTGGTCCACAATATTTGGGAGATAACTTCTTATACTTCCCAAGAGATAAAGAACTTCTTTTGGGCCGTACTCGAGACCAAAACCTTGATATCCAAAACATCGATTCTCACTTCTGAACTCGTTGTTCTGAATCCTTAAAACAGGTGGGACTCTTGAGAAGTATTCAGGAAAAAGGTTCTTCCTTTTTTAAACAGAATCTTTCTTTTATTTTAGAGAGAGAATAATTATAAGATCAGAAAGGGAGATTCTTACTCCTGTATACCTCTAAGGCTGGGGGAGGAATCTTACATTCTACCCCACTTAAAAGGTGCAAGATGTCCTCATCTCGCAAGTAGAGGACAACTTTTTTGCTTAAGATCCAATTTATTCTGGGGTTCCTTATATTCCGGTCAACCCAACAGAATATGGGGATAAATATCCCTTATATAGAATTCATCATTAAATAACAATTCATTCAATCATATCATTCATATCTTTCACACGATAATGGTCCATTAGACCGAAAATTTCCTTCTGAACATTCCTCCACGGAATTTAAGTTAAGCAAGTTCTCAATTTGTCATTCCTTAACTTGATCTACCGTCTCAAGTATTAACAGTAGCAATTTGACAACATAATCCACTAATCTCATAGTGATTTGCTGAATCATTTTCATCATTTATCATTACAGGGACTCGTCCCAATCATCCACATTGTGGTTTCGCTCAGCTTATTACATTTCAACCCATTTTCAAGGATCATCATTTTTCAATCAGAATCCAAATCAATTCATCAGTTCCCAAACAGAATTAAAAATCATATCAACCACATTCAAAATCATCATCTGGATAGCATTAACGCTTATAATTTCAAGTCTTAGATATACTGTCGGTAAAGAGCTGCAGTTATACCCTCGGTATATACGGATAGTCATGATACTCGCAACTATAAGGTAAATACCATCATGTCTAGGTCTCAAACAAGTCAGGGTTCCATACAATTGCGGTACTTCCAATTGAAGACCCAATTACTAATTTACGAATTTCAATTTGAATTAACAATTTGTATGAATTATATCAAACAATTACAACCTTTTTGTGCGTCTTGATAAACTTTTGACATAATTTGCTCCTCAGTTGATCTTATTGGAGATCTATGACTTAAGTCTGATAAATAGATTTTTCTTTATCCGATCGTCCGTTTAAAAAAAAAAACATTTGTATATTTATATACAAGTTGCAATAATTACATAGAGTGGCTCGGCTCCAAAATTCAAAATCTCTTCGAGAGACGCATAAGACGATGGTACTGGGCCATAGTCATGCCCTGTTACATAAGTTCTCTAACTGCGAAGGGAGTTATTATTTTCTCCTTAGGGATAAATCGACTAAGGAGTCTATAAATTCGACATGAAAGTCTGAAATTTCGAGGTGTCGAATGATATAGAATGACACCACGCACCATTTTCAGCTTTAACAGGATCATAGTCAATGAGAGATTCTGCCACAGCATTGTACGGCGGTTGCAATGGGCGTGGACATATTGCCCTGCAACCCACTTATGTTGTATTCTCTACGCTGGGGTAGGAAAATATAAATCCGCGAAATGGCGTGCGAGTCTTGCTCGGCTTGTTTCAGTTGAAGCGGAAGAGATGAGATGCTCAAAGGCAAATGCAATCATATCTTGAGACTGGGTGAGGTCGGGAATACCAGATAAATGTGGAACTTCCATCTATAAAAACAATTTCTTTGATTAAAATTTCTTCATTAAAGAAGCTTACGGGATGAAAATACATTATGAAAATGCTGTTTCTGAATTCTTATTACCAATTTCAGATAAGAATTTAATTATCTTTATTAGTTTTCAAAAGCTGCTCTGATACCAACTGTGAGATCCCAATCTCCACCACGCAACAGATTCGGGGTACTAGCAGCGGAAGTAGCACATCGTGCGCGGGTAGGGGTCTCACACTCGGGGCCTCGCCCACAGATATCCGGATAAGAGACTAATCCGTCGGTTTGTCCAAAATCGAAACCGGAAAAACTCCCTTTCCCCGGAAAGCACGGGCGATTCCACCAGATAACTTTGTACTCTAACGTAGTCAAGATCCTTACCGATCACGCTGATCCGACTGCACCTATAAAGATACTCGGTCGGATCAAGGAAGAAACTTGCACTTGGATCATTGTGATCAACGCTTTTTTCCCCATCAAGAGGCACAGCCGTTGATTCCTATCCATAGAACAATTACTATCCGAGATTTACTTTATCTATCGTAATAACAGAAATTAAAATCTCGATTTACGGATCCATCAGTCTAGCCTAACCCCATCCGATCCCATGGGTTAGCCAACCGCCCAACCACTGTAGTGATGGGATCCAATTTGAAATTTGGTTAGGTTTTGTCCCGGGTACCAAGGAAAAGAGTTCCAAGGCCCCCTAGCCGGAAGTTCATGCAAACATAAAACTAGTCATACCACTTACACACCCAATATGAAATTGCCTTTTTCTTAGCATCAACTAGCTTTAAAACAATCCTTTAATAAAACCATTATGTCACTGATGACAATCCTCAAAGTCTCTGGTTGAATCCTTATTTCCAGTCATTCTTTCATCGGTGTACTTATGGCATCATTGGCAACCAGAACGCTCACCACCTGTTCTCTCAGGGGCCTTTTCCATAGTTCCTAGCTCATAGTAACCGACAATATATTCATATAATAGAATGGAATCTCCGTGGAAGATCAGCAAGATCAACCCACAGATCCATATAAAAGAGCCATGGACTCATCTGTTGAGGACCAGCAAGGTCAATCAACCAGAACCATGTCCGGTTTCAGAAAACAACTCTTACTCCTTGTTCCAATATCTTCCACGACGCACGTGTGGGTATCTTCGGCGACCCAGATCCCGAGCACCGTATGGTCAGCACCCTCTAGGATCCTTCGCAGGTGACCTAGCGCTTCACTCATAGGCCGCTTCCTTGGTCCCTCATCCACCGTACCGGAAGCTCACCATTTAAATCGAGCCGAGGCTGGTCAAGACCTCGATCGACCTTGCTACGCGAGACATCCTCCATTGACTCTCCGTCAGCAGTTGCAACTTTATCAGTTCAGTCTTCATGACCTTAATCCTTAAGACGATCAAAATGCTTCTCCAGCATTCTTGACATAAAACAGTCATTTACAAACAGTCACAAATACAGTTTCTATAACGAACTCTTGTCTTTCCATATTATCCACTCTCGGACCACATTACTTATTCCACATTCCATTCAGTGTGTACTCGTTCTCATCCATTCACTCATATAGACTACATTATCTCACATACATCTTCATATTCATTATTCTACATACATATCCATGTTCGTACGTCCACATCATACATCCAATTTCACATTCATACATACGCATCTACATGCATACATCCACATCTACATTCATACATCCATACCTCCATTTCCACATCCACACATCCACATTCATATTCATACATCCACATTTACATGCATACATCCATTTTCACATCCTCATTCATACATCCACATTCACATACATACATCCACATCCGTATCTACATCCATACATTCACATCCACCTCTTCATTCACAATCACATCCATACATCCACATCTACATACATACATCCACATCTGTATCTACATCCATACATTCACATCCACCTCTTCATTCACAATCACATCCATACATCCACATCTACATACATACATCCATACATCCACATCTATATACATACGTCCATTTTTACATCCTCATTCATACATACACATCCACATACATACATACACATCCGTATCTACATCCATACATCCACATCCACATCAACATTCACATTCATACATATACATCTACATGTATACATCCACATCACATTCATACAACCATATTACATCCATTCTCGTCCTAACACATCCCATATACATCTTAACACATCCTAACTCATCTTAACACATTCTATCACATCTCATACACATCTTATCACATCTTTTTACATCTCATACACCTCTTATCACATCCTATCACTTTCCATACGCATCTTATCAAATCTTATCACATCTCATACACATCTTATCACATCTTTTTACATCTCATACACCCCTTATCACATCCTATCACTTTCCATACGCATCTTATCAATTCTTATCACATCTCATACACCTCTTATCACATCCTATCACTTTCCATACGCATCTTATCAATTCTTATCACATCTCATACACCTCTAATCACATCCTATCACTTTCCATACGCATCTTATCAATTCTTATCACATCTCATACACCTCTTATCACATCTTATCACATTTCATATCTTTAAAAAAAAAAAAAAGAGAATTCTTATATTTGATATAAGATTTCTCTACACATTTACTTATACATAAATTCCATTTAAGGAGACTAACACTTTCGAAATTAAAATCAATCTTTTATGCATCTTCTTATGCATAATTTCAATTTGGTAGGGAATTACACTTTTAGAATAAAAGAATTTCTCTTATGCATCTAAGTTAAGCATAAAATCCATTTATGAGGAAAATCACACTTTTAGTATAAAAAGAATATCTTTTATGCATACCTATATGCATGAAATCCAATATGATAAAAGTAACACTTTTGATATAAAAATTTTTCCTTTATGCATACTTCTATGCATGAAAATTAAAAATGATAAAAGTAACACTTTTGATATAAAAAATTTTCCTTTATGCATACTTCTATGCATGAAAATTAAAAATGATAAAAGTAACACTTTTGATATAAAAAATTTTTCTTTATGCATACTTCTATGCATGAAATTTAAAAATGATAAAAATAACACTTTTGATATAAAAATTTATCCACTATGCATACTTCTATGCATGAAATAAAAATGGTAAAAATAACACTTTTGATATAAAAACTTATCCTTTATGCATGATATTAAAATTCAATTTCTCCATGATTGTAATGAAATTCTTTCAATTAATCTAGGATGATAATTCCTGGAATATGGTAGAAAGTCCTCTTTTTATGCTTTGAATGAAATTATTTTATGCATAGTTTTTATAAAAATTTTGCCATAGCTCCGCTGCTATGACTGATAAATCTCAATTTTTCTAAGGGATAATGCTTATCATTAAAGAAATAATTAAAATGATCTCTAATTAGATTTTAATCCATAATGGATTGAATCATCAATATACATAAACTAAAAGCATAGAAAAAGCCATTAATTTGACCTCAAGCATAGCTTAATCTTAGGTTAAGGAAAAGCTTTATGAAAAGCTTGATTTGGATTGAGAACGGGTCATGAGTATGACCATTTCTTGAGTGAGAGAGAGAATTTACATAAAAATCATTAGAATTTAAACATAAATGAAAATTAACTTCAATAGCATTTATTAAATTATGTAACTCTTCACTACTATTCAAACTTCAATAGTATTTAAAAAAAACCATACCAATTAAACTTCTCAAGCTTGAGAGGGGTTGAGAAGAGAGAAACATTGAGAAATTATAGAAAGATCAATATTCACTAATTACCTTACAACTTGCTTGATTCTTTGTTCACGGTAGAGGTCCCCAACCAATCAATTGGTTAAGTATGTTTATGGAGCCACTAATGGGGATTGAAGAAAGAGGGAAGCTCCAAAAACTAGTGAATTATTAAATGAATTCACAGTTCTTGGCTTAGGTGGAGTAGAGTAACGATGCATAAACACTAACTATTTTTCAACAAGGGGGAGGCTTCTATTTATAGGAAAAATTGAGCTCCTAACCAAACAAACTGATTCTAGAATTTTCTAAATCAGTTTGGTCAATATTTGACCATTTTTAGGTCAGTTAAGCTAACTTTTTGGAACTAGACTTGAATGAGGAGAGAGGAGAGATGAAATATCTCAATTTTTATGAGTTTAAAACTCATTCAAGCATGTGAAATATGCACCTCCTTTAAAGAACTCCCCTTCCTTACATATGTGTCATAATGGAATCATTTTGATATTGCTCATAGTTTTTTTTTTACTAATAAACCTTGTACATTTTCAACTCTTCATCTTATGTGAAATATGCACCTCCTTTAAAGAATTCCCCTTCCTTACATATGTGTCATAATGGAATCATTTTAATATTGCTCATAGTTTTTTACTAATAAACCTTGTACATTTTCAACTCTTCATCTTATGTGAAATATGCACCTCCTTTAAAGAATTCCCCTTCCTTACATATGTGTCATAATGGCATCATTTTAATATTGCTCATAGTTTTTTACTAATAAACCTTATACATTTTCAACTCTTCATCTTATGTGAGCATTTACTCATTTTTGGATACCCAAAATATCTCATATTTTTAATATTGCTCATAGTTTTTTACTAATAAACCTTGTACATTTTCAACTCTTCACCTTATGTGAGCATTTACTCATTTTTGGGTATCTTCTTTTTACAAATTTGGATTTATCTCTTCCCTACACATGGATTGATGCTATTGGTCCATAGGAACCTTAATTGGACCATAGTCTAAAGATTTCTGAAAATCTAGACCCTTAGACTAAGGTTCTTTATACCTATTTCCAATTAATTCCAATTGCACATTGGAAAATTCTTTTTGAATTTCTGTTTCAGGGGAACTCATCTGAATTATAAGAGATGTTTTTCTATCCAAAAATATTCAAAATCTGAATATTCTCTCTCTAGAATAATTTTTCTCTCTCTAGGCTAAAATAGTTAGCAACAGGGTCTTTATATTTCTGAAGAGGGTTGATTACAGGGGAAGATACTAGACATCAAAAAGGGGGTTGGGGGAGGAATCTTAGACTTCCAAGTTACGCTAGCTCCTTCCTTTATATAAGTCGTAACTTTTACCTGTCGCTCACAGTAATCTTACTTCCATCGATCTCCCTTCTTCTTAATCTCCTTCATGGCTTGGCAATAGGAACTAGTTTTATCCATAATGATTCCTCACCTTCAAGGCGCAAGTGAGTCTGTGAAGAAGGATTTTATAGAACAGTATGAGCGCTCACTTTTCCCTCACTTGGGAACTTCTGTAGCGCAGACCAAATGGCGGACCTATCAAGACATAACTAGGGTAACACCCTGGGGTCAGCAGCAATTCGTAACAATGTCCGCTTGGCCATGGTTATTGAAGCCTTAGGTTTGGGTCCCCAATACTACTGCGTCATGAGATCAAGGCATCTTGGGTTTTCTGAGCGGGTTTTCTTACTGGCGTGTTTTCTTCCTCATGAGAAAATATGCCTTTACCCCGTTTTTGGCTTGCCTCTCAGAGTTCCTTTTGTTAGATCACCTCATACCACTGAGATAGGTGCGGCAATGACCAACAAAACTATTCCCATAGATGAGTTACCTTATACTTGTGCAGCTTGTGAGTGTTGCTTTTGTGACCATATGATGGACGGGCTTATAGAAGTGTAAAGAGTTCTTCTATCTTTACTGTATAAGTTTCGAGAATGAATAAAGTTTAAATCTTGTTCTTATTTTGAATCTTGCTCTCTTTGAAACTTTTCTTGGTGGTTAATCTTGATTAAAATTTTTC
The DNA here is from genome assembly GCF_041138505.1 of Cibotium barometz. Taxonomy (NCBI): domain Eukaryota; kingdom Viridiplantae; phylum Streptophyta; class Polypodiopsida; order Cyatheales; family Cibotiaceae; genus Cibotium; species Cibotium barometz. The sequence continues at coordinate 22,342,465 of NC_141054.1, forward strand.
TCTAAGTCTCATATTCGTGCATCTTGCAAAATTACCCCAGTTTGCGAGATGAGGACATCTCGCGTTTTTCAAGTGGGAGAGAATGTAAGATTCCTCCCCAGCCTCTCAAAATGTCTAGTATCTTCCCTTGTAATCAATTCCCTCTTCAGAAATATAAAGACCTTGTTTCTAACTCTGTTTTAAACTACAGAGAGAAAATATTCTAGAGAGAGAATATTTTGATTTTTAATATTTTTGGATAGAAAATTATCTCATCTTATTAAAATAAGTTTCCCCGAAACAGAAATTCAAAAAGAATTTTTCAATGTGAAATTGGAATTAATTAGAAATAAGTATAAAGAACCTTAGTCTAAGGGTCTAGATTTTCAGAAATTTTTGGATTATGGTCCAATTAAGGTTCTTATGGGCCAATAGCATCAATCCATGTGTAGGGAGGAGATAAATCCAATTTGTAAAAGAAGATACCCAAAAATGAGTAAATGCTCACATAAGATGAAGAGTTGAAAATGTACAAGGTTTATTAGTAAAAAACTATGAGCAATATTAAAAATATGAGATATTTTGGGTATCCAAAAATGAGTAAATGCTCACATAAGATGAAGAGTTGAAAATGTAGAAGGTTTATTAGTAAAAAACTATGAGCAATATTAAAAATATGAGATATTTTGGGTATCCAAAAAGGAGTAAATGCTCACATATAAGATGAAGAGTTGAAAATGTACAAGGTTTATTAGTAAAAAACTATGAGCAATATTAAAAATATGAGATATTTTGGGTATCCAAAAATGAGTAAATGCTCACACAAGATGAAGAGTTGAAAATGTACAAGGTTTATTAGTAAAAAACTATGAACAATATTAAAAATATGAGATATTTTGGGTATAATGATTCCATTTTGACACATATGTAAGGAAGGGAAATTCTTTAAAGGAGGTGCATATTTCACATACTTGAATGAGTTTTAAACTCATAAAAATTGAGATATTTCATCTCTCCTCTCTCCTCATTCAAGTCTAGCTCTAAAAAGTTAGCTTAACTGACCTAAAAATGGTCAAAAAGTGACCAAACTGGCTTGGAAAATTCTAGAATCAGTTTGTTTGGTTAGGAGCTCAATTTTTTTCTATAAATAGAAGCCTCCCCCTTGTTGAAAAATATAGTGTTTACACATTGTTACTCTACTCCACCTAAGCCAAGAACTGTGAATTCTTTAATAATTCACTAGTTTTTGACACTTCTGTCTCTCTTCAATTCCCATTGGTGGCTCCATCAACATACTAAACCAATTGATTGGTTGGGGGCCTCTACCGTGAACAAAGAATCAAGCAAATTGTAAGGTAAGTATGGTGAATTTTGATCTTTTCTATAATTTCTCAATGTTTCTCTCTTCTCAACCCCTCTCAAGCTTGAGAAGCTTAATTGGTATGGTTTTTGAAATGCTATTAAAGTTAATTAATTAATGATAGTAAAGAATTACATAAATTTTTATTTATGTTTAATTCTAATGGTTTTTTCTCTCTCTCACTTAAGAAATGGTCATACTCATGACCCATTCTCAATCCAAATGAAGCTTTTCATAAAGCTTTTTCTTAATCCAAGATTAATCTATGCTTGAGAATAAATTAATAGTTTTTTTTATCTATGATTTTAATTTTGATTTAATCCATTAAGGGTTAATGATCCAATTAGGATTCATTCTAATCATTCCCTTAAAGATAACCTATCTTTTAAAATAATTGAGATTTATTAGTTATAGTAGCGGAGCTATGGCAAAATTTTATAAAAATTTACACATAAAATAATTTCATTTCAAAGCATGAAAAGAGGATTTCCTACCATATTCTAGGAATTATCATCCTAGATTAATTGAAAGAATTTCATAGTAATCATGGAAAAATTAAATTTTTATATTATGCATAAAAGATAAATATATTATTATAAAAGTGTTACTTTTAACATAATTGAATTTTATGCATAGAGGTATGCATAAAAGATGAATATTTTATTATAAAAGAGTTACTTTTAGCATAATTAATTTTCATGCATTGAGGTATGCATAGGAGATGAATATTTTATTATAAAAGAGTTACTTTTAGCATAATTGATTTTCATGCATAGAGGTATGCATAAGAGATGAATATTTTATTATAAAAGAGTTACTTTTAGCATAATTGATTTTCATGCATAGAGGTATGCATAGGAGATGAATATTTTATTATAAAAGAGTTACTTTTAGCATAATTGATTTTCATGCATAGAGGTATGCATAAGAGATGAATATTTTATTATAAAAGAGTTACTTTTAGCATAATTGATTTTCATGCATAGAGGTATGCATAAGAGATGAATATTTTATTATAAAAGAGTTACTTTTAGCATAATTGAAATTCATGCATAGAGGTATGCATAAAAGATAAATATTTTATTATAAAAGTGTTACTTTTAACATAATTGAATTTCATGCATAGAGGTATGCATAAAAGATGAATATTTTATTATTATAAAATTGTAAAGAAAAAAATAATTATTTTATTATAAAAAGTTATTTTTATCATATTGAATTTTGTGCATAGAAATGAAAAAAATAAATAAATTATTATTTTATTATAAAAATATTACAAAAAAAATGATTATTTTATTGTAAAAGTGTTACTTTTCTCACAATTGAAATTCTTGCATAGAGGTATGCATAAAAAAAATGAGTTAGGATGTGATAAGAGGTGTATGAGATGTGATAAGAGGTGTATGAGATGTGATAAGATGAGATAAGATGCATATGAGATGAGTTAGGATGTGATAAGAGGAGTTAGGATGTCATAAGAGGTCTATGAGATGTGATAAGAAGTGTATGTGATGAGATAAGATGAATATGGGTTGTGATAGGGTGAGAATGGATGTGATGAAAAAGAATAGATGTGAAGGCGTATGGGGTTATATGAATGGGAATGTGGAAATGGATCTAGATGTGGATGTATGGATGTGAATGTGGATGTGGATGTGGATGTATGGATGTGAATGTGGATGTGTATGTATGGATGTATGCATGTAGATGTAGATGTATGAATGTGGATGTGTATGTATGGATGTATGTATGTGGATGTGGATGTATGAATAAGGATGTGAAAATGGATGTATGCATGGATGTGTATGAAGAATAATGAAGGTGAATGTGTATGGGAAATAATGTGTCGTTGATATGAATGAATGGATGAGAATGAGTACATATGAAGGGAATGTGGAATAAGTAATGTGGATTGAGGAGGGATAATGTGGAAAGATGGATTTCGATATAGAAACTGTATTTTGTGACTGTTTGTAAATGACTGTTTTATGTCAAGAATGCTGGGAAAGCATTTTGACCGTCTTGTGATCAAGGTCGTGGAGACCTAAATGATAAAGTTGCAACTGCTGACGGAGAGTCAATGGAGGACGTCTCGCGCAGCAAGGTCGGCCGAGGTCTTGACCAGCCTCGGTGCGATTAAAATGGTGAGCTTCCGGTACGGTGGATGAGGGGCCAAGGAAGCGGCCTATGAGTGAAGCGCTAGGTCACCTGCGAAGGATACTAGAGGGTGCTGACCATACGGTGCTCGGGCTCTGGGTCGCCCAGGATACCCACGCGTGCGTCGAGGAAGATATTGGAACAAGAGTAGGAGTTGTTTTCTGAAATCGGGCATGGATCTGGTTGATTGACCTTGCTGGTCTTCAATGGATGAGTCCATGGCTCTTTATATGGATCTGTTGGTTGATCTTGCTGATCTTCAACGAGAGTCCATCTTGATAAAGTGATTATATTGCCGAGTATTATGGGCTAGGAATTAGGAAACGGCCCCTGAGTGGATAGGTGGTGAGCGTCCTAGTTGCCAATGATGCCATAGATACTCTGATGAAGGAATGATGGGAAAAATTAAGAATCAACTGGATAAATTGGAAGATGGTGATTAGTGATACTATGGTTTTATTAAAGGATTGTTTTAAATTGGTTGAATCTGTGAAAAGGCAATTTCATATTGGGTGTGTGAGTGGTGTGACTAGTTTTTTTTTTGCATGAACATCCGGCTAGGGGGCCTTGGAACTCTTTTCCTTGGTACCTGGGACAAAACCTAACCAAATTCTTAATTGGATCCCATCACACCAGTGGTTGGGCGGTTGGCTAACCCATGGGATCGGATGGGGTTAGGCTGGACTGATGGATCCGCAAATCGAGACTCAAACTTTTGTTTTTACGATAGATAAAATAAATCCCGGACAGTAACTGTTCTATGGATAGGAATCAACGGCTGTGCCTCTTGAATGGGGAAAAAAGCGTTGATCCTAATGATCCAAGTGCAAGTTTCTTCCTTGACCTGACCAAGTATCTTATAGATGTAATTGGATCAGCTCGATCAGAAATGATCTTGACTACGTTAGAGTAAAAAGTTATCCTGGTGGAATCGCCCGTGCTTTCCGGTAAAGGAAGTTTTTTCGGGTTCGGTTTTGGAACAACCGACGGATTAGTCTCTTATCCGGATATCCGTGAGTGAGGCCCCGAATGTGAGACCCCTGTCCCGCGCGAGAAATGCTACTTCCGCTGCTAGTATCCTGAATCTGTTGCTCGATGGGAACAGGGATCTTACATGGAGAATTTTCTTTCCTGTTATATCTCTCCTGATAAATGTCCACCTGCTGCACCAGAATGTGCTTCTTGAATAACAGCATTCTGTTCAAAATCTGGAACAGAGCTTCTGATGACTTGATCAATGCCCTTCGTGTATAATGCTCCTGTAATTACCAAAAAAGGTCTACTCTTTAAGGCAAACTTCCTCCTCTGATCTGCAGAGTAAACTCCCCTGGGATAGTGCCGTCAGTCAGAAATATCAATAATTGGTCATACCAAGAATCCGACATAGCAGGCTGAACTTCAAATAATGGAGCATCTGGTAAATCATCATTCACTCCCGCTAGTTCTTCACCTGTTTCTAGCCTACTCAAGTAATCAGCAATGGCATGATCTTTTCCTAGAGTATGAACAATCACAAAATCAAACTTCTGTAAGGGCAACATCCACCTAGCCAACCTTCCTGTTAGCATTGGCTTTTTGATTAGGTACAACAAAGCTTGGTGGTCAACATGGAAGATTACCCTATTTCCCAACAAATAGTGCCTAAATTTTTTCAAAGCATATACCATGCCTAATGCTTCTCTTTCAGTGATAGCATAATTCCTTTCAGCTGATGTGAGTACTCTGCTTGCATAATATACTGGCCTAAACAAACCTCTAACTTTTTCCTGCGCATAAATACAGCTCCTACGGCCACATCAGACGCATCCACAAAGATATGAAAAGGCAAAGACCACTCCGGAGACTGTAGAACAGGCGCAACAAAGATCATCTTCTTTAAAAGTTGGAATGATCTTTCCTCTCCTGAGGATCAGTCCAAACAAAAGCTACCTCTTTCTTAGTTAAGTGTGTTAGTGGTAAACACACATTAACTAAATATCTAAGATACCTTGAATGCCACTTAATTTGACCCACAAATCTCATCAACTCTTTAACATTGACTGGAGCCTTGGCAGATTGGATGGCTTCAATCTTCTTTACATCAATGGCCATCCCTTCACTTGAAACCACATGACCCAGTAGTACCCCACTTCTAACAGCTATGACACTCTTGTAAGGATTCAGTGCCATTCTGAACTGTCTACATCTCTCCAAACATAACTTCAGATGCAGCAAATGCAAGTCTTTCTTGCCAAAAACCGAAACATCATTTACAAAAACCCTCATAAAATCCTGCAAATATGGCTCAAATACTAATTATTCCACCTAGGAACAGGGACAATGTCTTGAATAAAAAATTTACAACTCTTCCTTCCTGGCTCATGGCATTGTGGTAGATTATCATCTTTGCCTTAGACAATTTGGGTAGGTAGTGAGAGAGAGCTGCATGTCGACCATAATACTCCTTTTATGCCGCCGAAAGAATTCGTCATTGACTTCAAATGTACTCAACAAAACAAAATAATTAAGGAAACATAAATCTACATGGCTTGCATCAGAGAGAGAGAGAGAGAGAGAGAGAGAGAGAGAGAGAGAGAGAACCCGAGCCTCATCTATCACAAACAGTTGGTCTTGCCAAAGGTTAATAGAACTTTTGCTATCTTCTCCTACTCTGTTCATCCATTCCTTTATGGAGTCATTCAACTTATCATAGCCATATTTGGCCTGAAGCTCCATGAAGGTCTTATCGTGTGGCACAAAGCCATCATCTTTGAGCTTCTGTGCTTTGCCCAAACATATGTTGAGACACTCTTTACTATAGTACTTTTTCTCCAATGCTAAGTCATCACTGTCATCTTCTGAGACAAAACCACTACCCTCTTCCTGAAAATTAGCAATAGCACATAGAGAAAAGTCTTCCCTAAGACTGAAAATATTCTGAATGTCAGATAAGAGTACATAACATTTGTTATCCATAATGAATTCTGGCAGCACTGGCAATATTAGACCACACTGGTCCACTTTAAAGAGATCTATATTCAGAGGTCTCTGTATTGTGCACGTCTTAAGAGCAACAATATCCATAGACTTTGGCTCCTCTTCCTCCTATAATAACTGTATCTCTTCCTCAACTTTTGCCTCAAAAGATAACTCACCTTATTGGGGAATCTCATCTTGAATAGTACCTTCATAGAGCAATTCTTCACCCCTTTCAGAAGCTCTTTATAGAGGCAGTGCAAGTAGCAGAGGAATCCCAATGGCTCATACAATAGCCTCCAGCAACTCATGTGCATGGTACACCAAGTAGGCTTGTAAGAAGATGGGAGTTCCTGGTACTCCTTGTATCAAAAACTCTTTACCTTCTTGCTTCATGCATAATCTAGCAAGTGCACATAAGCCTGATTACTTAGCAGCAGCAGCCTTCCTTTGGATACTAATTTTTTGAAACTGTCCCTGTGTTTAGGTACTTTGCATGCTGGTCCAAAATTGACTCTACTGGCAAAGGCTCGTTAAACATCTCAGCATATAATGTGAAAGTCATCAGTAGCTCCACTGTTACCAAAAAAATCGAAAAGTTTCTCATCAATTAAGGCAAGATTATTGCTCTTGACAATTTCCTCCTACTTGTCCTTCATGTGAGTGCTAAGAAATTGCTCCTTCTTCTTCTGCTTCTTCTTCTTCAGCATCTCCGTATGTCAGCAGTTGGCCCTTTCTCCTTCTTACCCTCCATTGAGAAATCAAAATCCCTCTTAATAGAGAGCCTATGGTGAGCAGGTCATTTATAGAGGGACACCAAACTGAGAACACCTACTTTCTCCTGTTCATTTACCTCCATATCTTGGTCTTCTGAATGGGGTTCCTCATCATTATGATGCTTTACAAAGTAAAGGGGGGAACTTGATTCTCTCGGCTCCACAGTTGGAAATCCTTGATCCTCTGTCTATCTTCTCACAAGCTTTGGCTTCTCTATCCAAGCCATAACCTCTGCTAGGGTTGCTAGTAATGAAGTCAATAGACCTTTTCTTTGTGGTCCTCAATAGCTTTGGATACTTCATCCGCACGTCGCTCCTCCTCGCAGCACTAAATTCAGGATCCAGCACTGTGTCTCCTTGTAAGATTCCTCCCCCAACCCCTTGATGTCTAGTATCTTTTCTTTGTGGTCCTCAATAGCTTTGGATACTTCATCCGCACGTCGCTCCTCCTCGCAGCACTAAATTCAGGATCCAGCACTGTGTCTCCTTGTAAGATTCCTCCCCCAACCCCTTGATGTCTAGTATCTTCCCCTGTAATCAATCCCTCTTCAGAAATATAAAGACCTTGTTTCTAACTGTTTTAACCTAGAGAGAGAATATTCAGATTTTGAATATTTTTAGATAGAAAAATATCTCATATAATTAAGATGAATTTTCCTGAAACAGAAATTCAAAAAGAATATTCCAATGTGCAATTGGAATTAATTGGAAATAGGTATAAAGAACCTTAGTCTAAGGGTATAGATTTTCAGAAATCTTTAGACTATGGTCCAATTAAAGTTCCTATGGGCCAATAGCATCAATACATGTGTAGGGAGGAGATAAATCCTATTTGTAAAAACAAGATACCCAAAAATGAGTAAATGCTCACATAAGGTGAAGAGTTGAAAATATACAAGGTTTATTAGTAAAAAACTATGAGCAATATTAAAAATATGAGATATTTTGGGTATCCAAAAATGAGTAAATGCTCACATAAGGTGAAGAGTTGAAAATGTACAAGGTTTATTAGTTTTAAAAAAAAACTATGACACATATGTAAGGAAGATGAGTTTGTGCGCTTTTGCCGCACAGGTCGTAGCTGGGGACTTGCCAAGCACCGTATGCGAGCCACGAATGACTGCAAGCATACAACCAGGGAAGGAAGCTCAAACAGAATGCCAAAGGGTGTGTCACTCACTGCTCAACTGCCGCCTTGAAGGATTCCCGTGTCGCAGCCGTGAAGGAGGAGCCGCCGTCGCGCCGCTCTACCGCCTCGCCACCGCCGCCGTGCCGCTACACAGTGCGCTCGATCGCTCTCTCGCTCTCTCTCTCTCTCTCACACACACACGCAGGAGAAGGAAACCAAAGAGATAAGGCAAGAGCACTCTTGTATTCACAACACATGAGAATGAGGATTTTAGGGTTACATTTGACTCTTATAGGTGACTTGGCCGTTCACACTTGGGCGCCCATACATGGCCGGCCGACCCTAACCCTTATCCTACTGATATCCAAGGTGCGCCTCTCATCGGCGATCACCCAATCCCTTTATCCTTAACATATGGTGCCGACAAGCCCGGCCCATGACTCAGAATATTTAAATTAATGACGTAAAACATAGTGCGTCCGCCCCATGGGTTAACATGGCCCCCTTCCTGATGTAGATTCCGTCCTCGGAAGCTATGGTATGGTAAGCTCGAGAGGGTTGTTGTGGTAGACCGTCTGCAAAATAGGGAAGTAGAGTGAAAGTATGCTAGAATTCAAAAGATATAAAGTGTAGAAATTCAAGCATGCTAGACCACAATGGATGTTGCTATGAGAACTTAGTTTAAGGGTCACATCAATGAGCTAGTGTAGCAAATTAACAGGAGTTTAGAATTATTGAAAGTAAATCAAGAGTAAGCAAGGTGTCAAAGGTTAATCAAGGTTTATAAGTGGCCTAAGTCAAGGAAAATAACCAAGCTTAATAAATAAACACATGACCACACTGTGTCTACTCTAAGAACAAGTTAATACCACAAGCCTAGGGAAACAAGAAACATCAGAGTTACAGGAGCTTTTTGCCTCTCTTTTTTTCTTTTTTTCTTTTTTTTTTTGCACGTGACAATTTTTACACACAATGGTGACCTTCCTAAGGCAAAACTAACATCGATCCTGGTACCATGTTTAACACAAGGCATTATCCAGGAATCTATTAGCTCACTTTAGGCAAGGCTACCCCCTACCAACCAAGGCATCGGTCTGAAGTAGAATACTCCTCGCCTACCAAGTATCGATAAGGCGATAGTCCAACATTAAAGCACATCATAGACTTGTATTGCCATTTATTGTAGGCTTTTTTTTTTTGGTTTCTTTTGATCTTCGCTCCTGAACTAAAATGTGTTCTTACATCCTTACGACAAGGGGTAAAAGCTATGTCCTAGAGGTCAACACACACACAGCCAGGTGTTCAAACATTAAGATGGTTTTACCCTAGACCTAAGACAATCGTATTCCAAGGTTAACTAAAGACGTCATGCTGCCTAGGAATATTTCCAATAAAGTTAAGCTCATTAATGATTTACACTAGTATGCAAGCAACTTCAAAAACTAAGTAGTACATTGACAATTTCCATGTGGTCATGCCTTATAGTTTATGAAATTAATTGAACAGTAAAAACGAAAGAGAGTGGGTATGGAAGAATTACACCTGTAATTGGAGATCTCCTTGATTCGATGAGACAGCTTGCAATTTGATGTAGATATATTTTGATGAACGTTGCGGCAGTCTCAGGACTTAAAAGCGAACCCACCTCAAACTTTTTTAACCTGTACAATCAACTAACAAGCACTATACCTCGAGAGGCGCATCAGTGTGAAAATTTCAAGATTTATTTAAGGAATCTAAACTAGAAAAAACTTGGATACGCTAACCTACCTACCAGTCACCACACTACTACTGAGGATACGGTAAGAGGATGTTGTAGAGTCCTGGCTCTAGCCCCCCCCTAAGGCTAAGCCTCTATCCGCATCATCCAAACAAATAAAGTCAACCTCAGTAGTACCATGAGTTTCATCCGTCCATTCATCATTGTCAGATATTTCCTTTTCATTTTCCCATCCACATAAACTCATCAAAAATGTAACCATGCGAGGATAGTCATCTTGTGGAAAAGGAAAGCATTGGGCTATCGGGGATATGTCCTCTACGGAGTAGGGGTCAGTCATGGTCAATAGGCGAATTAGCCATTCTAATTCCTCAATATTTTTCTCTCTGGCTAGTACATCTATATGATCCCATTCAGTTTCAATTACAGGATAGCACATGTGGAATATCTGAGAAAGGTACAGATGATACCTCTCACCAAAGGTAGGAGTGGATGAAGTGTATGATGATGGGGCATTTGCCATATCTGCAAACACAGATATAGCATCAGTAGGTTTATGACAGGACAATCTAGTTCTTGATTGTTTACGGATATTTCTCTTGTTTTTGTGCTCTTGCTCTTTTTAGTATTTTTTGTTTTTCTTTTCTTTGTTTTTGTTTTTTTTTTAATGTATGAAGCTATATATATACATCCCCTTGAATTTGGAAATTACATGGTCAGGGGAGAAGGTTATAAGGAGGAAGCATTAGAATGTCGAGCGTGAGTACATGCTCCCCCTTTCCTTGGGTAGATCATATTATTTGCAATGATGTTGCAGCCTCTTGGAACCAATTTGTCCAGTCGGTCATAGGTTGTGATGTGGGCAGATAGCTTTTTATGACCCTTGTGGCCACATTCAATTGTAGAGATGGTAGTGTACGCTCCCATTGACGAATGGAGGAAATGGTTTCCGACGATACTATTACAAGGGGAGATGTAGACTCATCGGTTTTTTGTTGGGTGTTGGCAAGAGTAGGTGTAGAGCATGTAGAAACTTCTATATCAGCGTGTGCCTGGCATGAGGAGCTAGAAGCTTCATGTGGCTCCCCCCTTCCTGAGCTAGGTGGTAATGATCGATATCGTTTGGGAATCCAAACTAACTCTCGAAGAAGTGGTGTGGAGCACTCTGTTACCTTTCCCTTACCACGATCTTGAATTATCGTTGGGGTGGCAACAATTGGTTTGCAAGATTTTACAGGTGATGTAGAGGGATTCAGCTTATGTTTAGGGACCCAAATCTGGTCATTTCCCTCGTAGTACCCTTGGGCTACTAATAATTTTTTAGGGATCCATCGCGATGTTACATTGCCCTTTCTCGGGTGGGTAGCTGCTTTCCTTTTACGAGGCTTCTTGGTGGCTGAACGAGATTGAGCAAGGGAAGTAGCTGTTAACGAAGCTTTGGGGACCCATTTGTATGTACTCTTTGGCATAGTAAGCGAAGCTTTAGGGACCACCTTGCCTGTTTCCACTCTTGGTGTTGAATCGTTAGAGGGGTGGAAAACAATCAAAGATGGTTTTGCCACTGGACTTTGTGATTTTTCATTATCTAGCATTTGAGTTAATGACTTAGGTGCGGGATTTTGAGCGGTCAGACTGAGTGTTGGTTCTTGCGTTGTGACTCGTCTGGTTGCCCAATCGATATTGCACTTGGTGGCCATCATCCATTTGCGCCCTAAGTTTACAGTCCCTTCCATGGTACCAGCAGGCATAACCAAAAAGCTTTGAATTATGGTTCCCTTGTCATAAGCAACCGGAGTGTGCAGAATTCCTGAGACAGGGGTTTTCTTCTTGTTGATTCCTTGAACTTGGATAGAACTCTTGGTTAAAGGTGGTTTTCCCAGTTGACACCACACGCCATATGATAGCAAATTGTGTTGAGCTCCTGTATCCAATAATGCATTATACAGCACCTCCCCGTAAGGACTCTGTAACTCAATTGGGTACCTTAGAGGTGGGTCAGATTCCAGTGCATCCTCTTCTGCTTCCTCGAAAAATACTTGCGTAATTCCCAAGTTGGCTTCTCGTTGTCTCCTAGCACGCTGTTGACGTTCTTTGGCTTCGACTCTTGCTTGTATCTTTTTAAGCTCAGCTTGTTCTTTAGCTGTCTTCTTTTGATGGATTGCATGTAACTCCTCTTGGCTTAGGGGGTCATAGTATCTTTTGAATTTACTCCCATTAAGGAATCCAATGGTTTCAACTCCGTCGAGAGTCTCCACTCTGATGGTACCTTGCGGTGTAATTTCACATACTCTATACGGTCCCTTACCAGCATATTTGAGCTTCTTCTTTTCGTTTCGCACTCCATACATCAAGACTTTATCCCCAACCTTGATGTCCTTGTCCTTTAGATGGCGATCAAACCATTTTTTCCTTCTATCCTTCTCCACAAGGGCATTGTATACAGCCAATTGTCTTTCTTCGTTTAGCCGCTCAAGGATATATAGACGCTCCACTAAGGGATTACCATCCCAACCCTCTTGAGTAGCAACACGAAGACTAGGAATGACAAATTCCCATGGCATGACTGCTTCTTGGCCATATACCATTTTGAATGGTGTGCAATTAAAAGCCAGTTTGTACGCAGTACGATAGGCCCATAAAGCTGTCGTGAGCTTTAGATCCCAATCCGTGCGATGAGCTTCAACTGTCTTTGTCAAAACAGAGATTAAGGTCTTGTTGGTACTCTCGGCTTGGCCATTCGCTTGCGGATAATAAGGAGTAGATTTATGATGGGATATCATGAAATTTGTTGTGAGCTCCTTAATCACTTCATTTATAAAATGCGTACCATTGTCGCTCACAAGTTCAAAAGGACAACCGAAGCGTGTGATTATATTTTCAAAGACGAACTTGGCTGTTGTCCTCGCATCTGCCTTACGTGTCGCTTTCGCTTCAGCCCATTTGGTCATATAGTCAGTGGCCACAATAATATAGCGAGATTGTGTGTTTTGGGCCGCTGGGCTAATTGGACCTACAAAGTCTAAACCCCACTTTTCAAATGGTTGGTTTACTTTGATTGGATGTAGGGGCATCTGATCTTTCCTCTGGGGTTTCTTATATCGTTGGCATTCATCGCAACCCTTCACAAAGAGTGATGCATCTTGGAACATAGTGGGCCACCAATACCCTGATTGTAAGATCTTTCGCGCAGTTAAGTCTCCTGAGAAGTGACCACCGGCTACGCCCATATGTGCCTCTTGCAAAATGTATAGATACTCATCCTCTCGGGCACAACGCCTAAGAACGTCATCCTTTCCTCTTTTATAAAGAGTCCCAGCTATCAGGCAATAGGGTTCGCATTCTTTGATTAGCTTTCGAGCTAGATCTTTATGAAGCTCCTTGGGTGGAAAGCCATTAACCAAAAAGTTAACAGTCTTCTCACTCCATTCAGGCATTGTCTCCACCATGAACAGGGAAGTGTCCGGTAAGTCATCATCAACCCCCGTAGGAGCCTCACCATTAGGTATGCGAGACAAATGATCAGCCATAACATGTTTCTTGCCAGGTCTCACAACAACCGTGAAATCAAACTCAAGGAGAATCAATAGCCATCGTGTGATTCTTCCTGTGGAGCATGGTTTGTTTACCAGATACAATAATGCTTGATGATCCACATAGAAAACAAACTTGGTGGCAAGGAGATAATAACGAAATTTCCTTACTGCATATATCATTGCCAACCCTTCTCGCTCCGTAGTGGTGTAGTTCATCTCAGTATCGTTCAACTGGCGAACTGGCAAAGCTAATGGGGTAGTCTAGCTTATGTTCTCCAGGTTGAGTTAACACACACCCAATAGCAAAGTTTGATGCATCAATATGCACATGGAAGAGTAAATCCCAGTTAGGCATTCTCAAGATTGGAGCACTCGCCAAGGCCTTCTTTAATAGCTCATAGGCACGGTCACATTCTTCAGTCCAAATAAACTCGATGAGAAGCTTATACAATGGTCGAGCTATCTCGGCGAAGAATAGAATAAACCTTCGATAATAACCAACGTGGCCCATAAAGCGTTGGACTCCCTTGTAGTTGGTGGGTGGGGGTAATTCCAGAATGACCTTGATTTTACTCTCGTCAGTAGAAATCCCATTTTTGGACACTATATGACCTAAGATAACTCCGTGTTTAACCCAGAATTGGCATTTGAAAGGATTCAAGGAGATGCGATATAATCTACACCTTTCAAATACTTTTCGTAAACACATCAAGTGCTCATCCCAAGAGGAATGAACACAAAGATCGTCTAAGAAAGCTTCACAGAAGTCCCTTAGATATTCCTTAAAGGCTGTGTTTATCAATCGTTGGAATGTTGCAGGTGCATTGGTCAAGCCAAAAGCCATGACGCGAAAGGCAAACACTCCAAACTCCGTGATAAATGCTGTTTTAGCTTGGTCCTCGACTGCAATTGTGATCTGATTGTAACTCGAGTACCCATCTAAAAAGCTATATGCCTCCTTGCCTGCCACTCTTTCAAGCACATGTTCAGAATATGGCAAGGGGTAATGATCCCTTCTGGTGGTGGCTGCATTAACCTTTTTGAGATCAACGCACACTCTGAGTTTCCCATTCTTCTTTGGTACGATGACTATCGGAGAAACCCATTCTGAGTGCTCAATAGGGTATATGAATCCACATTTTACAAGCTTTTAAATTTCCTCTTGTACAATCTTTGCGTACTTAGGATTCATTGGGTAGGGACGTTGCTGGACTGGTTTAGCAGTGCTAATCATTGGAATCGTGTGTTGCACCACCAAAGGTGGAACACCCTTCATATCATGATATGTCCAAGCAAATATGTCCTTGAATTCTTTAAGAAGCTTCGTAAGTGCAGCTTCTTCCGCCTTGGTGAGGTCTTGAGCAATAAAAACTGGTTTAGACTCCTCACCCGGATCTGCTAAGTCTATCTCCTTAACTACCGCAGGGCCATCGTAGACACCGCTACTCCCATTGGTAGGCATTCGCTGGGCTTTTGTGTAGACTACTTTACGTTCCCCTGTGGTGAATGATTTGAAATGATCGGGTGCGGGGTGTAAGTCTACTGGTTCTTGTTGTGCCCGTTTTTTTTCTTTTAATTCCGCCTCCTTTTGTTGTTGAGCCAACTCTTGGTTTTGCCGCCTTCTTGCAGTACGACTTAGTTTCGGCTTCTCTTCGATTTCTAATTGGGCGACGTCATGAGGTTGCGGAATACACCACATGACACTTTGGAGATATTGTCCCCAATTATTAGCTATCTTTCGATGAGCATCAATGGCTCCTACATAACTGAGCCATTCTGCAGTGGATCTTTCCTTGTTTATTGCAGTGCGTACATTAGCTCGATAGCATTGGCGCTTATGTCTCGTTTTCTTCTTACCAAGTTTTTGATTTTTGTTTCTATCAGATTCGGACTCACTTGGTCGATCTTCACTTTCGGATGAACTGCAGGAGGCCACTGTCCTAGGCCTTGAGCACCTTGATTCCACATTTGGGTGAATATTTGATTCATTTTCCCCATCAGGCTCAGGGTCAGTTTCTTCTTGAGATTCATACTCAGAGTTGCATTGGTCAGAGTCTTCGCTACTTTTAGTGTCGGTGGAGTTTGCCACGTTCTCGCCATCAGGAGTCAAGTGCATAACACCTATCATGTTTATTGGCACTAACGGTGGCATATCTTGCCCCTCAGGTGTTACCCAACTTGTGCCTCTATTTTCCCATGTGTCTATGGTTGCCGCTAGGTGTACCCAATCCACGTTATCCGACTCAGTCATACCCGGTAGGACATCCATGTAAGGAGAATCTTTTCCATCATCAGTCTCTTTTTTGCATGTATAGCAATACCTTAATGGGGCGGAGTGAATAGTGGTATCTGATCGATTATCAATGATAACCTTGCTTCCTAAAGGATGCGCACGACCATTCTCAAGATCAACTCGAATGACAGAGTCCTGGAATTGTAGATAGACATGGTTTTTCGACCAGTCATGCACCATTTGTGCTTCCCTCATGAAAGGACGTCCTAAGATCATTTGATATGACATAGGATGCTTGGAGAAATCCATTACAATGAAGGTATGTCGTACCTTGTATCCCAGAACCTTGATCTTAAGGTCACTTAACATTCCAATAGGTTTAGCAATAGTTCCATTTGCCATCTTAACCACTATGTTTGTGACTTCGAGGTGAGGCCTTCCCATAGATTCCCAATAGTTTTTAGTCACAATGCTCACTCCAGCACCACCATCAAGGATTCCCTTTAGAGTTAATCCCTTGGTAGTAATGGGGAGGGTTGCATTAGATTCGTCACCTTCAAAGTACTGTCCCAACTTGTTCACAGGTATTTCAACGACCGAGTCTTCATCTAGGTTGGGTTGTAGATCCCAATGTTCCCCTTCATCTTGAAGCATGTCGGGTCTATCCATATTTGCAAATTGTGGTAACCCCGCCTTTAGTTCTCCATTGAGAAATGCCCGAAGAGCTAAGAATAGCTCAGGATCTCCGTATAATTTGGATATGATCGTGGTTCTGATCTCGGAGGACATGAAATCCATTAGCTTGGACACATTCAGTGGTACTTTTCGAGACATCGCCCCTTGACTAGGGACTGGTGAAGATGGAATCACTTCCTCCTCGATGGGGTCAGGCATTCCCTCACTAAACATTCATTCAAGCAAAAAGGGTGTTTGCCCACTTCCTGATGTCCTATCCTCACTTTCTTCTCGAATGATACTAGGTATCGCTAACGGTTTATGGTTCCTGTGAGGTTGAACTTGCGTAGGAAACACTGTGTCTGGAATTTTGATTTTTCTCGGGTTTGGCTCCAGTTCTCTTTGTGTTTCTTCCACCAAACCCCTTAAGTGTTGCACTTGTTCAATCTCCTCAACTGGATTTGGGTAAGTACCAATCTTTTTCTTGAGGGTTTTTGGCCCACGTGGCTTGTCTTGGGGAGTCTCAGTCAGTTTAGGTGGACGAGAGGACATTAACTGACTTGGTTGTGGGGCCGAGGAAGTTTCCTTCTGTTTCCCCTTATTTATGTACTCACTTGATTCTCCGTCACATTGAGCTCCCGAGTGGGTTCCTCCCTTAAGGTAGTGGCTTTGGTCCCCATGGTTTCTATTGAATCGGAATCATCTTCAGGATCATTCATATACACGGGGTCGTCTCCCGTCCCTATGTTAGTCTTTGAACTGGGCTTGGAGCTCGTGGCATTAAGCGATCTCTTTCGCCGTGTTTTCTTTTTTTTTGCCTGAGCGATTGATGCAGTATCCCTCTCTTCAAGAATGTAGTTTTGATTTTGAAGCATTGACCGTGTAACTACATTCACGGGTACAATGGGTGTGGTTCCTCGTGCTTGGTTGGTGACCTCAACCAAATTCAATGGCGTAATCTTGGGTGCATTAGGATTATGTGGACATTGAGCGATCAAATGATCTATGCCACAACGATTACATGTAAGTACCGGCATTCCCGATGTGCTCCCTTGATTTGGTTGCATTTGAGTAGCGATCTTCTGTAGCCTATTAGGGCACTCCGCTACACGATGCGGTCCACCACACTCATAGCATTGAAGAGGTGGTCTCCTCGCCAAGGTATTAAGGTTTTGCCCTCTTGTGGCGAGAGCAGCCGCTTGATATACAGGCTTAACTTGCCCGAAATGATCCTCCATGTAGTACTGGGGAATCATTTCAAACGTATCAATCCCATATGGAGCAGTAGGGTCTATCTCCTCTTCATAATCCCCACATGCACTATGTGACTCACAACCCATCTGGTTTATTGGGGTAATCCTTGGATGTGGAGGTTGTGGTCCTAGCACTGGCGGTGGTAACGGCACAGACTGGACTACATTCGGATTCCTTGGAACTATGTGCTGTGATGGTTGCTCGATAGGTTGTGCAGGCATTAGCGCGGGTACTTGAGGTGTGTTTGACCAAGCTAGTGGTGCCTGGTTTGCCAACATTCGCTTAAGTGTTAGGCAATCTTTAGATTGATGGCCATACTTACCACATGCATTGCAATTCCCATTGAATTTGACTCTAAATGTGGGACATTCACTCGTGCTATGTGGTCCTAAGCACACCGAACACCATTGTTGCTCTCTTCTTGGGTACATATGGCTATTCTGAGGAGCTCGATTACCCCTAAAGTATTCTTGGAGAGCCTTAGTAAGGTCGGTCACAGACATTTCAGATATCTTGGGCTCCTTGGCAATTGGTTTTACCGTCATTGGCTCGTGCCCAGATACTTGCGAACTAACGGATTTTGTTTCTGAAGACACCTTTTTACCTGCAATCATCAAGTTGTCTTCTAACTGGATTGCATTGGCAATGACTGCTTCCCACGTTGTAAGACCTCTAATGACTAGGCCATTGTAAATGTCCTCGTGGCGCAATCCTCGGATGAATCTATCGAGGAGTTGGTTGTTATTGAAGCGTTCATCAGGAGTGCAGCGAGAATTTAGATGCTTCAATCGACTTATAAAGTCTCTCACTGACTCCCCTTCCTCGCGTTCAGCTTTTTGGAGTTGAGATGCTACCCCCCAAAGCACACCCTCGCATATGTATTCTTTCAAGAACAATCTCTTGAGAGTGGGGTAGTGAGTGCGCTCTTCAACCCTTAAGGTTCGATACCAATCTCCGGCCTTCCCACTCAAGGTTAAGCCTAAGGCT
Source organism: Cibotium barometz (assembly GCF_041138505.1). Taxonomy (NCBI): domain Eukaryota; kingdom Viridiplantae; phylum Streptophyta; class Polypodiopsida; order Cyatheales; family Cibotiaceae; genus Cibotium; species Cibotium barometz. The sequence continues at coordinate 22,361,223 of NC_141054.1, forward strand.
TTACACTTGTGCAGCTCATTGTGCTCTTCCAAGGAATCACACACGTGTTCAAAGACTTCAATGTGCTTCCTAACATCCTCGTTACCACTGAAGTTTTGAGTGAGCTTAGCCACTTGTACTGCCTTGCTTCTAGGTTCTCTCTCAGGCATACCCCGCATGTTTTCTGCAATGGATCGTCCGATCGTCTGAGCAAATGCTGCGAGATCACCTAAGTGAGCAGGCATAGTTGGTGGAGGCACTTCTGGGATAGCCTGGCTGATAGGAGTTGGCATTGGTCTGAGTAAGTTGGCAAATGACGTAGGATATGATGTGTGACTAGGCCTAGCTCCCCTTGGATAATGGTTATGATAAGGCGGTCGTGGAGCATATGCCATTGGCATACTAAGAGGCGTAGGAGCTACCTGAGCATGAGTAGCGATAGGTACATAGGGTCGATAGGCACTGGCACGCACTGTTGTAGGTACTGTTCCACTAGGTAGCGGTGTCGTACTAACTACAGCGGTAACAGGTGCACCTTGAGCTATGCTCATCATTGGGGTAGGCATTGCGGATTCCCTAATGGAAAGTTGAGCCAAGGTTGGAAAGCTAAAGTTACTACTCGTGGGCTCAACCTGCATTGAGACTCCAGGCGAAACAACATATGAAGGGTCTATGGGACTCACCGAGTCTCCAATTGTGATAGGGTTGGTTGTTTGGCCTTGCCCGTATCCAAAAACCTCATAGGGCCAGTGGAAACTAGGTCCACTCCCCTATTTTGCCTCTCAATTTGGATAATTCTATGAATAACCTCACATATCATGTGTTGTTGCTCCTCTAGATTAGTGGCGCTAGATGTAGATCGTAGGACTTCTAACCAACCTACATGGTATGTGTAACCCGTGTATAGGTCCGTTAGAGTCTCTGTGTGTAGATCATATTCCCAATTTTCATTGAGAAATATCCCATCTAGACTTGGTGTGCCAAACGGTTCTCTTGAAGTGGACGCAATGTCACTTCTTATGGATTGGCTTCTAGGGACCTCTACTTTAGGAAGAGCATCGGAATGTGGTAGCTCAGTAGGGCCCTCATTAAACAAAGTGGGTAGAATATCCACATGGACACTCTTTGGGAGGGTAGGGTCTACATAAGATGTGAATGGCGAATCTACTACCCCTCCTTCCTCATTTACTTCGCTTGTCGCATGTTCAGAGCGTGTAGCTCTACTAAAGGTCTCTATTAGACGACTAAACATGCTAGATCCGGGTTGTGGGGCCCACACTGGCATGTTTTGGCTTGTCTCCTCAGGGTTCTTGGTAGGGTGTCCTTCCATGGCTTCTGAGTCAGAGGACGAGTCACTATCCACTATTCGTGGATCTTGGGTTGCACTCCCTTGGGTTCCAGCCGAAGGCCAAGATGCCAACGTGGAGGGATGGTGTGAGCCTGCGTAGACTGAAACGCTTTCTAGTGGTTCAGGCTCTAGCACCCGACCAGAACGTAGATGCATGTGACGTGGGTACCCTACGTGCGTTGGTAACTACCCTTGAAGCCCACACAAGTGGTTTCTTGGGTATTTTGCACCTCGTTTTTACTTGTTTTTAGATTGTTTTTAACTCGTTTTTGACCCCCTTACTTACGGTCGAACTTGGACTAGGGCGTGTGATAGCTCGAAACGAGCGTATCGTTTAAAGGGTCCTAGTGTGCTTTACAGCACCATGTTCGCCTATCTAGAGCTCCTGTAGTCCTCAAAATAGTCCGTTTCCTTTGGGGGGAAGGGGCAAAAGCCTATTTGCTTGTGGAGGAAAGGGTGAGGGCTTTATCCCACATGCTCACTTTACTCCTTGGGGAGTGGGCTACATATAGGGCACGACTTCCCATAAGCTCTCACTTGAGAGAAAGCTATGGAGGCTCACTCTCCTATATATATATATCAAAAGACCGAGACCAAGACCGAGGCCGGGGTCGGGGTCGTGGGTCGTGGGTCAATTGGGGTTCTTTCTTCTCAAATTTTTTTTCTCTGATTAGAAAATCTTTCCTCTCCACACGTTTGGTTCTTTCTTTCGAAATAAAATTTAATTTTTTATTTTTTGTTTTTTATTTTTTAGAATTTTTATTTTTTATTTTTTTTTGATAAGTTTTCTAGGATTTCTAGCCTTGGCCGCAGCGCAGTTCGTGCACACAGCACAGATCTGGGGATTCAGAAATCCCCTCACACGCAGAAAACCAGATAACCGATCGTGCGCCCACACGCGGAGCGAAAAAATAACAAAAGAAACAGAAATGCAGAAGACAAATTGCAGAAACAGAGATTGCAAAACACAGAAACACCTCAACAACAAACACACAGTCGCTTTCCTACAGTGCAGATTAAACTTCACGTAGCAGCCCAGCTGCAAACTGGAGCTTAGTGCAGGGCAACTCCCCGGCAGCGGCGCCAAAAATGTGCGCTTTTGCCGCACAGGTCATAGCTGGGGACTTGCCAAGCACCGTATGCGAGCCACGAATGACTGCAAGCATACAACCAGGGAAGGAAGCTCAAACAGAATGCTAAAGGGTGTGTCACTCACCGCTCAACCGCCGCCTTGAAGGATTCCCGCGTCGCAGCCGTGAAGGAGGAGCCGCCGTCGCGCCGCTCTACCGCCTCGCCACCGCCGCCGTGCCGCTACACAGTGCGCTCGATCGCTCTCTCGCTCTCTCTCTCTCTCTCACACACACACACGCAGGAGAAGGAAACCAAAGAGATAAGGCAAGAGCACTCTTGTATTCACAACACATGAGAATGAGGATTTTAGGGTTACATTTGACTCTTATAGGTGACTTGGCCGTTCACACTTGGGTGCCCATACATGGCCGGCCGACCCTAACCCTTATCCTAATGATATCCAAGGTGCGCCTCTCATCGGCGATCACCCAATCCCTTTATCCTTAACATATGGTGCCGACAAGCCCGGCCCATGACTCAGAATATTTAAATTAATGACGTAAAACATAGTGCGTCCGCCCCATGGGTTAACAGAGTTCTTTAAAGGAGGTGCATATTTCACATAAGATGAAGAGTTGAAAATGTACAAGGTTTATTAGTAAAAAACTATGAGCAATATTAAAAATATGAGATATTTTGGGTATCCAAAAAGGAGTAAATGCTCACATAAGATGAAGAGTTGAAAATGTACAAGGTTTATTAGTAAAAAAACACATATGTAAGAAAGGGGAGTTCTTTAAAGGAGGTGCATATTTCACATAAGATGAAGAGTTGAAAATGTACAAGGTTTATTAATAAAAAAACTATGACACATATGTAAGGAAGGAGAGTTCTTTAAAGGAGGTGCATATTTCACATGCTTGAATGAGTTTTAAACTCATAAAAATTGAGATATTTCATCTCTCCTCTCTCCTCATTCAAGTCTAGTTCCAAAAAGTTAGCTTAATTGACCTAAAAATGGTCAAAAAGTGACCAAACTGACTTGGAAAATTCTAGAATCAGTTTGTTTGGTTAGGAGCTCCTATTTTCCTATAAATAGAAGCCTCCCCTTGTTGAAAAAAATATAGTGTCTTATGTTTTGTTACTCTACTCCACCTAAGCCAAAATATATAGTGTCTTATGCTTTGTTACTCTCCTCCACCTAAGCCAAAATATATAGTGTCTTATGCTTTGTTACTCTACTCTACCTAAGCCAAGAACTGTGAATTCTTTAATAATTCACTAGTTTTTGATACTTCTCTCTTTCTTCAATCCCCATTGGTGGCTCCATCAACATACTAAACCAATTGATTGGTTGGGGGCCTCTACCGTGAATAAAGAATCAAGTAAATCATAAGGTAAGTATATTGAATTTTGATCTTTTCTATAATTTCTCAATGATTCTCTCTTCTCAACCCCTCTCAAGCTTGAGAAGCTTAATTGGTATGGTTTTTTTTAAATGCTATTGAAGTTAATTGGTGAATAGTAGTGAAGAGTTACATAATTTAATAAATGCTATTGAAGTTAATTTTCATTTATGTTTAAATTCTAATGGTTTTTATGTAATTTCTCTCTCTCACTCAAGAAATGGTCATACTCATGACCCATTCTCAATCCAAATGAAGCTTTTCATAAAGCTTTTCCTTAATCCAAGATTAAGCTATGCTTGAGGCCAAATTAATGGCTTTTTTCTATACTTTTAGTTTATGCACATTGATGATTCAATCCCTTATGGATTGATGACCCAAATAGAGACCATTCTAATTATATCCTTAATGATAAGCTTTATCCCTTAGAAAAAAAATTGAGATTTATCAGTCAAGTAGCGGAGCTATGGCAAAATTTTTATAGAAATTACGCATAAAATAAATTCATTCAAAGCATAAAAAGAGGACTTCCTACCATATTCTAAGAACTATCATCCTAGATTAATTAAAAGAATTTTATTATGCATGGAGACATGGATGTTGCATGTAGATGTAGATGTATGGATGTGAGTGTGAATGTGGAGGTGGATGTATGCATGGAGATGTGGATGTATGCATGTAGAAGTAGATGTATAGATGAGGATGTAAATAGAGATTTGGATGGATGCATGTAGATGTAGATGTATAGATGTGGATGTGAATGGAGATGTAGATGTATGCATGTAGATGTAGATGTATAGATGTGGATGTGGATGTATGCATGTAGATGTAGATGTATAGATGTGGATGTGGATGTGGAGGTGGATGTATGCATGTAGATGTAGATGTGGATGTGGATGTGGAGGTGGATGTATGCATGTAGATGTAGATGTATAGATGTGGATGTGAATGTGGAGGTGGATGTATGCATGTAGATGTAGATGTATGAGGAGAATGTGAATGTGGATGTGGATGTGGATGTATGCATAGAGATGTGGATGTATGCATGTAGATGAGAATGTACGCATATAGATGTGGATGTATGGATGTGAATGTGCATGTAGATGTGGATGTATGGATGTGGATGCATGAATGTGCATGTAGATGTGGATGTGAAATTAGATGTATGGATGTAGATATGGATGTGTGGATGTGAATGTGGATGTGGATGTGGATATATGTATGGATGTGAATATACGATATGTGATGTGAAGGAATATGAAGTGTTGAGATGGAAAATGATGTGATGGGATGAGTATACATATAAATGGAATATGGAATAAGTAATGTGGATTGATGAGGGATAATGTGGAAAAATGAAAGTAAAAATAGAAACTGTATTGTAAACTGTTTGTAAATGCTGTTTGTAAATGACTGTTTTATGTCAAGATTGCTGGGGGAGCATTGTGACTATCTTGTGATTAAGGTCGTGAGACCTAACTGATAATGTTGCAACTGCTGACGGAGAGTCAATGAAGGACGTCTCGCGTAGCAAGGTCGGCCGAGGTCTTGACCAGCCTCGGTGCGATTAAAATGGTGAGCTTCCGGTACGGTGGATGAGGGGCCAAGGAAGCGGCCTATGAGTGAAGCGCTAGGTCACCTGCGAAGGATCCTAGAGGGTGCTGACCATACGGTGCTCGGGCTCTGGGTCGCCTAGGATACCCACGCGTGCATCGAGGAAGATATTGGAACAGAGTTGGAGTTGTTTTCTGAAATCGGGCATGGATCTGGTTGATTGACCTTGGTGGTCTTCAATGGATGAGTCCATGGCCCTTTATATGGATCTGTTGGTTGATCTTGCTGATCTTCAACAAGAGTCCATCTTGATAAGTGATTATATTGCCGAGTATTATGGGCTAGGGATTAGGAAACGACCCCTGAGTGGACAGGTGGTGAGCGTCCTAGTTGCCAATGATGCCATAGATACTCTGATGAAGGAATGATGGAAAAATTAAGAATCAACTGGATAAATTGGAAGATGGTGATCAGTGATACTATGGTTTTATTAAAGGATTGTTTTAAACTGGTTGAATCTGTGAAAAGGCAATTTCATATTGGTTGGGTGTGTGAGTGGTGTGACTAGTTTTATTTTGCATGAACATCCGGCTAGGGGGCCTTGGAACTCTTTTCCTTGGTACCCGGGACAAAACCTAACCAAATTCTTAATTGGATCCCATCACTACAGTGGTTGGGCGGTTGGCTAACCCATGGGATTGGATGGGGTTAGGCTGGACTGATGGATCCGTAAATCGAGACTCAAACTTTTGTTTTTACGATAGATAAAATAAATCCCGGACAGTAACTGTTCTATGGATAGGAATCAACGGCTGTGCCTCTTGAATGGGGAAAAAAGCGTTGATCACAATGATCCATGTGCAAGTTTCTTCCTTGATCTGACCAAGTATCTTATAGATGTAATTGGATTAGCTCGATCAGAAATGATCTTGACTACGTTAGAGTAAAAAATATATCCTGGTGGAATCACCCGTGCTTTCTGGTAAAGGAAGTTTTTCCGGGTTCGGTTTTGGAACAACCGACGGATTAGTCTCTTATTCGGATATCCGTGGTGAGGCCCCGAATGTGGGACCCCTGTCCCGCGCGAGAAGTGCTACTTCCGCTGCTAATATCTCGAATCTGTTGCTCGGTGGGAACAGGGATCTTACAGTTGGTATCAGAGCATTTGGTTAATAAACATCAACTGAGAAGACAAATATGTCAAAAATTTATCAAGAAACACAAAAAGGTTATAATTGTGTGATATAATTCATACAATTTGATATTCAAACTGAAAGTCATAATTTGGTAATTGGGTCTTCAAATGGAAGTTTTGCAATTATATAGAACCCTGACTTGCTTGAGGCCTAGACATGATGGTATTTACCTTATAATTCCAAGGGCCGTGACTACCCGTATATACCGAGAGTATACTGCAGCTCTTTTACTGACAGTATATACGAGTAAATCTAAGACTTGAAATTTTAAGCGTTAATGCTATCTAGATGATGATTTCGAATGTGATTGATATGATTTTAATTTTGTTTGAGAATTGATGAATTGATTTGGATTTTGATTGAAAATGCTGATTGGAAAATGTTGATTTCTAAAAATTAGTTGAAATATAATGAAACCTCAATGAGGGGGAATGGGACGAGTCCCTGTGATGATATTCATAACTAGAATGATGATAATGAATTCAGCCAATCACTATGACGTTAGTGGGTTGTGCTGTTAGATTGCTACTATTAACACTTGACCGGTAGATCAAGTTAAGGGATGTCAAATTAAGGACTAGCTTAACTGAAATTCTCGTGAAGGAATGTTCAGAAGGAAATTTTTCGGTCTAATGGACCATTATCATGTTAAAGATATGAATGATAAGATCTGAATGAATTGTTATTTAATTATGAGTTCTATATAAGGGATATTTATCCCAGTATTCTGTTGGGTTGACCAGAATATATAAGGAACCCCAGAATAAAATTGGATCTTAAGAAAAAGAGTTGTCCTCTACCTTGTGAGATGAGGACATCTCGCACTTTTTAAGTGGGGTAGGATGCAAGATTCCTCCCCAGCCTTCGAGGTATACAGGAGTAAGAATCTCCCTTTCTGATCTTATAATTATTCCCTCTCTAAAATAAAAGAAAGTTTCTGTTTAAAAAAAGGAAGACCCTTTTCCTAGAATACTTCTCAGGAGTCACGCCTATTTTAAGGATTCAAAACAATGAGTTCAGAAGTGAAAATCGGTGTTTTGGATACCAAGGTTTTGGTTTTCATTCGAGTACGGCCCAAAAGAAGTTCTTTATCTCTTGGGGAGTATAAGAAGTTATCCCCCAGATATTGTGATCCTTATATCTAAATTCAATGAAAGTAGGTGACTTAGCCTACAAGTTTCTTTTATCTCCTCATCTCAAAATTCTTAATGCCTTCTATAGAAAAATGTGTCAAACTCAAATCATGGAAAGATGCAAAAACTTCAATGGGGCAAGTTACCGATGGCTTCTAGGTTACGCTAGCTCCTTCCTCTATATAAGTCGTAACTTTTACTTGTCGCTCACAGTAATCTTACTCCCATCAATCTCCTTTCTTTCTTAATCTCCTTCATGGCTTGGCAACAAGAACTAGTTTTATCCATGATGATTTCTCACCTTCAAGACGCAAGAGAGTCTGTGAAGAAAGACTTTATAGAACAGTATGAGCGCTCACTTTTTCCTCACCTAGGAACTTCTGTAGCACAGACCAAATGGCGGACCTATCAAAACATAACTAGGGTAACACCCTGGGGTCAGCAGCACTTTCGTAACAATGTCCGCTTGGCCATGGTTATCGAAGCCTTAGGTTTGGGTCCCCGATACTACTGCGTCATGAGATCAAGGCATCTTGGGTTTTCTGAGCGGGTCTTCTTACTGGCGTGTTTTCTTCCTCATGAGAAGATATGCCTTTACCCCGTTTTTGGCTTGCCTCTCAGAGGTCCTTTTGTTGGATCACCTCATACCACTGAGATAGGTGCGGCAATAACCTGCAGAATCATTCCCATAGATGAGTTACCCTATACTTGTGCAGCTTGTGAGGACTGCTTTTGTGACCATATGATGGACGGGCTTATGGAAGTGTAAAGAGTTCTTCTATCTTTACTGTATAAGTTCCGAGAATGAATAAAGTTTAAATCTTGTTCTTATCTTGCCCTCTTTAAGACTTTTCTTGGTGGTTAATCTTGATTAAAATTTTTCTCTAAGTCTCATATTCGTGCATGTTGCGAAATTATCCCAAGTTGCGAGATGAGGACATCTCGCGTTTTTTAAGTGGGGTAGAATGTAAGATTCCTCCCCCAACCCCTTGATGTCTAGTATCTTCCCCTGTAATCAATCCCTCTTCAGAAATATAAAGACCTTGTTTCTAACTGTTTTAACCTAGAGAGAGAATATTCAGATTTTGAATATTTTTAGATAGAAAAATATCTCATATAATTAAGATGAATTTCCCTGAAACAGAAATTCAAAAAGAATATTCCAATGTGCAATTGGAATTAATTGGAAATAGGTATAAAGAACCTTAGTCTAAGGGTATAGATTTTCAGAAATCTTTAGACTATGGTCCAATTAAAGTTCCTATGGGCCAATAGCATCAATACATGTGTAGGGAGGAGATAAATCCTATTTGTAAAAAGAAGATACCCAAAAATGAGTAAATGCTCACATAAGGTGAAGAGTTGAAAATGTACAAGGTTTATTAGTAAAAAATTATGAGCAATATTAAAAATATGAGATATTTTGGGTATCCAAAAATGAGTAAATGCTCACATAAGGTGAAGAGTTGAAAATGTACAAGGTTTATTAGTTTAAAAAAAAAATTATGACACATATGTAAGAAAGAGGAGTTCTTTAAAGGAGGTGCATATTTCACATAAGATGAAGAGTTGAAAATGTACAAGGTTTATTAGTAAAAAACTATGAGCAATATTAAAAATATGAGATATTTTGGGTATCCAAAAAGGAGTAAATGCTCACATAAGATGAAGAGTTGAAAATGTACAAGGTTTATTAGTAAAAAAACACATATGTAAGAAAGGGGAGTTCTTTAAAGGAGGTGCATATTTCACATAAGATGAAGAGTTGAAAATGTACAAGGTTTATTAATAAAAAAACTATGACACATATGTAAGGAAGGAGAGTTCTTTAAAGGAGGTGCATATTTCACATGCTTGAATGAGTTTTAAACTCATAAAAATTGAGATATTTCATCTCTCCTCTCTCCTCATTCAAGTCTAGTTCCAAAAAGTTAGCTTAATTGACCTAAAAATGGTCAAAAAGTGACCAAACTGACTTGGAAAATTCTAGAATCAGTTTGTTTGGTTAAGAGCTCAAATTTTCCTATAAATAGAAGCCTCCCCTTGTTGAAAAAAATATAGTGTCTTATGCTTTGTTACTCTACTCCACCTAAGCCAAAATATATAGTGTCTTATGCTTTGTTACTCTCCTCCACCTAAGCCAAAATATATAGTGTCTTATGCTTTATTACTCTACTCTACCTAAGCCAAGAACTGTGAATTCTTTAATAATTCACTAGTTTTTGATACTTCTCTCTTTCTTCAATCCCCATTGGTGGCTCCATCAACATACTAAACCAATTGATTGGTTGGGGGCCTCTACCGTGAATAAAGAATCAAGTAAATCATAAGGTAAGTATATTGAATTTTGATCTTTTCTATAATTTCTCAATGATTCTCTCTTCTCAACCCCTCTCAAGCTTGAGAAGCTTAATTGGTATGGTTTTTTTCAAATCCTATTGAAGTTAATTGGTGAATAGTAGTGAAGAGTTACATAATTTAAAAAATGCTATTGGAGTTAATTTCCATTTATGTTTAAATTCTAATGGTTTTTATGTAATTTCTCTCTCTCACTCAAGAAATGGTCATACTCATGACCCATTCTCAATCCAAATGAAGCTTTTCATAAAGCTTTTCCTTAATCCAAGATTAAGCTATGCTTGAGGCCAAATTAATGGCTTTTTTCTATACTTTTAGTTTATGCACATTGATGATTCAATCCCTTATGGATTGATGACCCAATTAGAGACCATTCTAATTATATCCTTAATGATAAGCTTTATCCCTTAGAAAAAAAATTGAGATTTATCAGTCAAGTAGCGGAGCTATGGCAAAATTTTTATAGAAATTATGCATAAAATAAATTCATTCAAAGCATAAAAAGAGGACTTCCTACCATATTCTAAGAACTATCATCCTAGATTAATTAAAAGAATTTTATTATGCATGGAGACGTGGATGTTGCATGTAGATGTAGATGTATGGATGTGAGTGTGAATGTGGAGGTGGATGTATGCATGGAGATGTGGATGTATGCATGTAGAAGTAGATGTATAGATGAGGATGTAAATAGAGATGTGGATGGATGCATGTAGATGTAGATGTATAGATGTGGATGTGAATGGAGATGTAGATGTATGCATGTAGATGTAGATGTATAGATGTGGATGTGGATGTATGCATGTAGATGTAGATGTATAGATGTGGATGTGGATGTGGAGGTGGATGTATGCATGTAGATGTAGATGTGGATGTGGATGTGGAGGTGGATGTATGCATGTAGATGTAGATGTATAGATGTGGATGTGAATGTGGAGGTGGATGTATGCATGTAGATGTAGATGTATGAGGAGAATGTGAATGTGGATGTGGATGTGGATGTATGCATAGAGATGTGGATGTATGCATGTAGATGAGAATGTACGCATATAGATGTGGATGTATGGATGTGAATGTGCATGTAGATGTGGATGTATGGATGTGGATGCATGAATGTGCATGTAGATGTGGATGTGAAATTAGATGTATGGATGTAGATGTGGATGTGTGGATGTGAATGTGGATGTGGATGTGGATGTGGATATATGTATGGATGTGAATATACGATATGTGATGTGAAGGAATATGAAGTGTTGAGATGGAAAATTATGTGATGGGATGAGTATACATATAAATGGAATATGGAATAAGTAATGTGGATTGATGAGGGATAATGTGGAAAAATGAAAGTAAAAATAGAAACTGTATTGTAAACTGTTTGTAAATGCTGTTTGTAAATGACTATTTTATGTCAAGATTGCTAGGGGAGCATTGTGACTATCTTGTGATTAAGGTCGTGAGACCTAACTGATAATGTTGCAACTGCTGACGGAGAGTCAATGAAGGACGTCTCGCGTAGCAAGGTCGGCCGAGGTCTTGACCTGCCTCGGTGCGATTAAAATGGTGAGCTTCCGGTATAGTGGATGAGGGGCCAAGGAAGCGGCCTATGAGTGAAGCGCTAGGTCACCTGCGAAGGATCCTAGAGGGTGCTGACCATACGGTGCTCGGGCTCTGGGTCGCCTAGGATACCCACGCGTGCGTCGAGGAAGATATTGGAACAGAGTTGGAGTTATTTTCTGAAATCGGGCATGGATCTGGTTGATTGACCTTGCTGGTCTTCAATGGATGAGTCCATGGCCCTTTATATGGATCTGTTGGTTGATCTTGCTGATCTTCAACGAGAGTCCATCTTGATAAGTGATTATATTGCCGAGTATTATGGACTAGGGATTAGGAAACGGCCCCTGAGTGGACAGGTGGTGAGCGTCCTAGTTGCCAATGATGCCATAGATACTCTGATGAAGGAATGATGGAAAAATTAAGAATCAACTGGATAAATTGGAAGATGGTGATCAGTGATACTATGGTTTTATTAAAGGATTGTTTTAAACTAGTTGAATCTGTGAAAAGGCAATTTCATATTGGTTGGGTATGTGAGTGGTGTGACTAGTTTTATTTTGCATGAACATCCGGCTAGGGGGCCTTGGAACTCTTTTCCTTGGTACCCGGGACAAAACCTAACCAAATTCTTAATTGGATCCCATCACTACAGTGGTTGGGCGGTTGGCTAACCCATGGGATTGGATGGGGTTAGGCTGGACTGATGGATCCGTAAATCGAGACTCAAACTTTTGTTTTTACGATAGATAAAATAAATCCCGGACAGTAACTGTTCTATGGATAGGAATCAACGGCTGTGCCTCTTGAATGGGGAAAAAAGCGTTGATCCCAATGATCCAAGTGCAAGTTTCTTCCTTGATCTGACCAAGTATCTTATAGATGTAATTGGATCAGCTCGATCAGAAATGATCTTGACTACGTTAGAGTAAAAAATATATCCTGGTGGAATCACCCGTGCTTTCTAGTAAAGGAAGTTTTTCCGAGTTCGGTTTTGGAACAACCGACGGATTAGTCTCTTATCCGAATATCCGTGGTGAGGCCCCGAATGTGGGACCCCTGTCCCGCGCGAGAAGTGCTACTTCCGCTGCTAATATCCCGAATCTGTTGCTCGGTGGGAACAGGGATCTTACACTCCTTGCCTAAGCTTTCTGTGTTCTGATTAGTAAAACACTGGCAAGAATTAGAAAAGGAGAGACCCCTCTATTTATATTTGTGCGTTCTAGCTGCGATAACACACCTCCATTACTCTTACAAGCATCAAATCGCGCCAAATTGCACTCTATTTATATTTGTGCGTTCTAGCTGCGATAACACACCTCCATTACTCTTACAAGCATCATATCGTGCCAAATTGCACAAACCTCTCTCTCTCTCTCTCTCTCTCTCTCTCTCTCTCTCTCTCTCTCTTTGTGGGTGTACTGTATGTGTGGGTTTGTGTTGTATATGCTTCTCTATGTGTGTCTGTGTGTCTGTATGTCTATGCTCTCTCTCTCTCTCTTTGTGGGTGTATTGTATGTGTGTGTCTGTGTTGTATATGCTTCTCTATGTGTGTCTGTGTGTCTGTCTGTCTATGCTCTCTCTCTCTCTCTCTCTCTCTTTGTGGGTGTATTGTATGTGTGTGTCTGTGTTGTATATGCTTCTCGGTGTGTGTGTGTGTGTCTGTGTTGTATATGCTTCTCTCTCTGTGTGTGTGTGTTAAAGATTGTGTCTGTCTGTGCCTACATATCTGTGTGTGTATGTGGCTATGTGTCTGAGTGTGTGTGTGTGTGTGTGTGTGTGTGTGTGTGAGAGAGAGAGAGAGAGAGAGAGAGAAAGCAAACTTACCTGTTGCCATTGTTGCCTACTTACGTGGGAGTGGATTCTCTCTCTCTTGCTCTCTCTCTCTCTCTAAAAAATGAGAACCGTTAATAGTAGCATGAGGTTTAAATAACTCTGTTATGAGTCCATGTGTGATAGTATTAATTGGCATGTGTGATGCTGACCATTGACACGTGGGGTTTGTGAATATTAAAAACGACACATTTTTTATTCTATTTGTAACGGTGCGCCTGAGAGAGAGAGAGATAGAGAGACAAAGAGAGACACTCACATTCGTCCCAGCGATCCATCGAACACGACAAGGCACTGACGGCTTTGGTATGTCTTTCTCTTGACTACACACACACACACACATACACACAAGGAGAAACACATATAACACATACATACACATCCAGTACTGCCACACCTAGAGAGAGAGAGAGAGAGAGAGAGAGAGAGAGAGAGAGAGAGAGAGAGAGAGTGGTTTTTGCTATTTGGTGGGATATGGTGCTTGCAAGGCAAACTAAATGTGCGCATTTCAGCCAAACCGCAAGAATTATGATAGAGGCGTCACTAGTGCACACACATACACACACATACACACACACATGAGATCCACAAATACATATATATATATATATATATATAGAGAGAGAGAGAGAGAGAGAGAGGTTTTTGCAGTTTGGCGCGATATGGCACTTGCAAGTCTAATAGAAGTTTGCTATCATGCCAAACTACACACACTAACTATGATACAGGCCTCGGTGGTACACTCTAACATGTACACACACCCACACACACACACACACACACACACACAGTGTTATGTCTCTTTCTTCCAGGCTTATTGGTAGCTCATTGGCGAGGACAAAAGCTACTATAAGGAGATAGGGTAAGGGGCCTGGAGGATTGGTAGCAAAGGCTGCCTCTCACAAGAAGCCAAGAAAGGGAAAGACTATCCATATTCTGAAGCAGGCCAAGACAAGAAGATTTTTGCAGAACTTCTACAATCTGAGGGGGAAATGAGGAAAGCTCAGAAATGTGTAGAGCTATGTGTCTCAAAGCTCCCTTTCCAAAGGCTATGCAGGTCCATTTGTGAGAATTGGAGCCTATCTCTAAGGTGGAACAGCCTTGCTTTGTCTCTAGGAGGGTGTTGAAGATTTTCTCATAGAGTACTTCAATGACCTATGTGTTGTGTGTGCCCACGCGCATCTACTTCTTTAAAACTAGACACTCTTATAGACGTGTAAGTTACGCGCTTATCTAGATGCGATTACAGACGTGCTTATAGACGTAGTCTGTAACAATTTCCTATGCAGTTGCAATTGTGGACCTTGCAAAGAAAAACACAATCTTCAATCCCCAAAAATAGCATTTGCTAAACTATGTGCACAAGATTTTGATAATATGCATGATTTTTTGGTGCATTTATATACAAAAATGAATCTCTAGATAAGCAAGATGGGGTTAGGCTCGATCGAAGGATTCATGAGAAACAACTAGATACGATTAGTTACATTATTTAGTTTTAAATCGTGAGAAGACCTTGTTCTGTGGGAGGGGATCATCGGTTGTGCCCCTCGTAAATGGGGAAAAAATGGTGATTCCATGGACCAAGTGCAAGTCTCTTCTTGATCTAAGCATGTAACTTCAGGTTTGGTCAGATTAGTTTTTCTAGTTAAGACTTGACCCGTTAGAGTAATTTCCCCGTTAGAAGATTTTTCCCATGGCGGAATCGCCCGTGCCTTCCGAGCGAGGAGAGTCTTCGGGCTCGATCTCGGAGGGGCCGCCCGGGCCAGCCTCTCGTCCTTTCGAACATCCACGGGTGAGGCCGCGAGTGTGTGGACTCCGCCCTACGCGAGAGGCTAATGCCGCTTCCGCCGCCGTCGACAGCAGGAGCCCCAGAGCGGGCGAGGGACCTCACAGCAGCAAGTATTGTACTTAAGTGGTGGTGTGTGAATGTGTGAGTGTTGTGATATACTATATTCCTTTGGAGGCCATTCTAATGAAAATAAATGTATGCACCATTTGATAGCACGATCAAGGCATATATTGTAAGATCATAAACAATAAGTTTTTTTTTCTCAATCATACTAGCAAAAAGTTAGCAATACATAGTGGTCCAATCTTTGATATTTTGGTTTTCTTTCTTACTAACCAGTAACCTCACCTGCCTTTTAAGGGTGGGAAATTATGAAGTATTTCTCTCAATGTCATTTTCTTCAATGTTATCATTGAAGAAAATAATGAATATATCATACTAGTGCATAGAAGGTAGTCTACCTATGTTAATGGCTTTTTAATACTTTTATGCTATTTAACTTATGGTAAAATTAAGAATCAATCTATAATTGGATAATCATCCAATTAGTGGTTATAAAATTTTTGAAAAATAAAACACATAAATTATTTTCATTTATATTATGAAAAGAGGTCTTCCTACCATATTCCAGGATTAATCATCGTAGATTAATTGAATGATTCTCAATATAATCATGAAAATTTGATTTTTATGTTTATGAATAAATAGTTAATTACAAAAAAGAGGAATTTCTAGTAATCCATTTTTATGTTAAAAGAGTAATCCCCATGACAATGGAAATCCATGTACTCCAATGAAGTAAGAGAAAAATTGTGATGCTTAAATAATGCATATTTTATTTAAAATTTAAAAAAGGATTTTAGTTAAATTTATCTTTTTGCATAGATAAATTTTAAATGATAAAAGAGGAATTTCCACTATATTGGAATTCAAACATTTAAATGAGGAAATGTAATTCCTAGTGTAAAGGAATTAATGAAGATTTTTATTTAAATTTTAAGTGAAAATTTAGTTAAACTTATCTTTTTTCATAGATAAGTTAAAATGTTGAAAGAGGAATTCCCACCATATTGGAATTCAAATATTTAAATGAGAAAAGTGTAATTCCTAGTCAAGGAATTAATGAAGATTTTTATTTAATTTTTTTTAAAAAAATATTTAAACTTATCTTTTTGCATAGATAAGTTAAAATGATGAAAGAGGAATTCCCACCATATTGGAATTCAAATGTTTAAATGAGAAAAGTGGAATTTTTAGCTTAATGGATATTTTAATGTAACTTTTTAAGAAGAATTTTAGATAGATTTGGTTTATGGAAAAGAGGAATTCCCATGATAATTGGATTACACTCATTGAAATGAGAAAAAGAAGGATTTCAAGTTTATTCAAAAATAGGTATTGATATTTTAGTTAGAAGAAGAATTTTTATGATATTTAAAAAAAGATGAAATTGAATTAAATTTTAGAAATCAAAAGATGAATTTCCACCATAATTCTACCTAATGAATTAACGTTGAGAAATTATGTGGGAGAAGGAATATCTTTGGATATTTTAATGTAAAATCACTAAATTGATGTTTATCTAGATGTTTATCTAAAGGGAATCCTTGAAGAACTAAACCGAATTACCTAAATCTAGATGTTTATCTAAAGGGAATCCTTGAAGAACTAAACCGAATGAATTTGGCTAGACTACGTGAGGGACGGACAGTAAACCTAGTTGTTTTTCTCTGGATCTGAATGAGACAAAAACTTTGTGACCAATTCCAGTTACTAAATCCAAAGAATAGACTACCGAAACTAATCTAGTTTTTCCTTGACCAACCTCACCAAGAATCTAGTTGGACAAATGGACAAAATGATGGGTAGATTACCCTCATCGGAGATCAAGGATCCTCATTATGAAACTCGGAATTATGGAAAAAGGGTTGTCAGAACCGATCTCAAACTGGAATTTTACTTGCATTGGAAGCTCTATTTTTTTCATTCAAAGGATTGTTTTATGCCAGAATGCTAGAGGAAGCATTTGGCTTATGTTTTTCTAAGAGGAGGTTCGTTGGAATAGCTGGCGAGGAGTCATCAAGGGACGTTGCTCGCAGCAAAGCTTGTGGAGGTCTTTACCAGCCTGGGTACAGCTAAAATGGTACGCTTCCGGTATGATGGGTGAGGACCGACGAAGCAGTCCCTGAGTGAAGTTCTAGGACACCTAAGGAGGATCCTAGAGGGTTCTGACCTGGCGACACATGGGCTCGCGATTGTTAGAACGCCCATGCATACGTCTAGGAAGATTTCGGATCGAGTCTCGCGACAAAAAGGAAAGATTTTTGGATAGCTATGCGACATATTCTTCTCTCCCATCAATGCTTGCGCAATCTCAACAATGTTCCTGTTTTTCCACTCAGCAACTCCATTTTGCTGTGCGGAGTGTATCTGCATGTAAACTGTCTCCGAATACCATTATTCTTCAAAAATTCAGAGAACTCATTGGAGAAGTACTCTCCCCCTCCATCTAACCTTAGGGCACTTTACATATTTTCCTATTTGCTTTTCAACCATAACTCTGAAATTCTAAAAATGAGTGAACACCTCACTCTTCTCCTTCATGAAGTATACCCACACTTTTCTTGTGTGGTCATCTCAATAAATGCCACATAATACTTGTAGCCTCCCATAGACATGGTCTTCGTAGGACCCCATACATCTGAGTGCATTTCTGCTCACATTTCTGTCACGTGGAAATACATGCTTTGTTTGCTTTCCGAATTGGCATGCTTCAGATATTTTCTACATACCTTCAACTTTAAACTTTGGCAGCCCTGTCACAATTCCTTTAGTCTACATAGACTTCATTCTCTGCACATTCACATGTCCAATTCTTTTATGCCAAATGTCTGTGTCTGCAACAATTCCTGAACCATTTGCAAACATTGCAGCACTCACTTCAGGCATGTTTACATTTAATGTAAACATTCTGCCCACTCTGCTGCCTTTTGCAACTAACCTGAACTTGTCTTTAAAGTCTTCAACATAACAACCATCAGGGTGCAAACCCTGCTCAATCATCTGGCCAACTGAAACCAGATTCTTTGTTATGTTCGGAACATGAAGTACATCTGCAAGGTACTTCACTTTGCCATCTTGAATAGACAATGGCACATCTCCAACATGGCAATTGGATGAGCAGTGCCATCCCCTGTTTCCACAAAACCTGGTCTTTCAAGGTTTTCTTCTCCTTGAACCGCTCCCCATGACTTATCATGTGGTTTGAAGCACCTGAATCAACGTACCATACATCATCTTTATGTGCTGCTTCAACATTTTCAGACATGGCATTAACGACATGCTGCATAACAAACAACCTTTCATTATCCTCATTGTTTCTGCTCAAGGATGCATAGTTGTTTTGCTGCAACTTTCCATTTTGCATGTCATATTGCTTCTTATAAACAATCTGCCTCCACATGTCTGATAAAAAACAGAAGCAGGAGAGAGCACACACAAGAGAAGCAAACCCTAATCCATATCCATCAATCATAAAGAAGGAGAGAAGCCATAGTCATCATCTCTCTCTCATACACAAAGGAGAACACAACATAGTGTTATGTCCACACTACAAAGTAAACCTAATGTAATGTCCACACTACACATGACCAGCTGGACGCGGTCATAAACACACCACACAATATCTATCTACCATACTGTCACTCTGTCAGCACCCATGTGCTATCCTCCATCTGTATACGAGCTTGACATTTCAACACTCCCCCTCAAGCTCGACATGTCCATCTCTAGGACTCCCAATCTAGTATGGAAATACTCGAACTTATCCTTGGGTGGTTGCAAGATCAAGGTGCCCAGTTTTGTCCACTCAGGCACCCTGTAAACAGTTAAAAAACTGGCATTTGTTTACCTTTAGTGGCTAATCTCTCCTAGTAAATGAAGGAATTTTATTTCAAGTTCTTTTGTTGGAACATCATATTCAAAGTTGGAAATATAGCTGCATAATTTGATTAAGCATTAGATAGTCAAAAGTCCTCATTTTCTTAGGTACAAAGTCAATGCATACACCCTGTCCCAAATTTGAACTGATTCCATAAAATGCTAATATCTTTTACATATAAACTCATATGAGATTCCCACTTTGTACCTTATATCTTCACATAATATGGAGCTTAACTTGATTTTTTGAGAAAATTTTAAGATATTTGTCTGTTTTCCTTAAATATTTCAAGGTCTTTAAAGTGTTATAATATACGCCACTTTTTGTACCCACAATAGTTACCACTTAAAATCCTCAATCTTGTAGATCAAAAGAGTGGGTAGATACTGAGACATTAGTAGAATGTGGTGGTTAGTAAAAATTACAAATCCAATGGTTTGATTTTTAATGATCTCTTTTTCAAAATTCTTCCAGACTATCAGAAGGCCTGCAAATATTAATAATCTAATTAGTAAAATTACATTTTTGATGTGAATCATCTAAAACCTATAGGGACTAGTGTACTTGTAATGGTGCATCTATGGAAAAATAAATTGGATCACTCTAAGTATAAAAAGATCATTTGTTTATCATTTCATCATATTTTTGATTAATTTTGATTAATTAGACTAATTTATATTAATTTAAGTTATATTGGGTTAATTTAAGGGCAAGCGTATTTTCTATTATTTGCTTGATCTTATTTTAAGTACCTTGCCCCCCAAAATTTTCTCTCCAAGCATTGTCCCAGTACAACATAAACTGGATAAAACTGGACACCCTGATCTTGCAACAACCCCCTTACCAAGTGCTTTGGTAAAGATATCTGCAACCTGCTCATCTGTCTGCACATATGTCAAATCAACATGCCCATCTAGCACTTTCTCTCTGATGAAGTGATAGTGGACCTCAATATGTTTGGTCCTGGCATGATAAACTGGGTTGCTAGCAAGCTGAATACTACTCATGTTGTCACAATGAATGACAACTCTCATATCACTCTGTAACCTGACATCATCTAGCAACTTCTTCAACCACATAGCCTCACATGCAGCTGTGGGGCTGCTCCACGATACTCTGCCTCTGTGGTAGATAAAGCAACTGTAGGTTGCTTTTTACTGCTCCAACTCATAGCTCCGCTACCAAGGCTGAAAACATAGCCACTGGTAGACCTCCTGTCATATGCACTACCGGCCCAATCTGCATCTGTATATCCATAGACATGCATGTCTTTTCCTGCCTCATAAAAAAGACCATAATGCACGGTAGTTTTGACGTATCTCAGAATACGTCTCACAGCATCCAAGTGGGGTTTACGAGGACTCTGCATAAACTGACTCACCAAACCAACTACATAACTGAGATCTGGCCTCGTAATGGTCATGTAGATAAGGCTACCAACCATTTTCCTGTACATGGTGATATCATCAAGCTCATCACCCAAATCAACCCTAAGCTTCATGTTTTGCTCTAATGGTGTCAACATTGGTTTGCATGCTGTCATACCATACTTTGCCAGCATGTCAAGTGCATATTGGCTTTGCACCAACCATATACCCTTGCTTGTTCTAATCACCTCAATGCCAAGAAAGAACCTTAAATCACCAAGGTCTTTCATATCAAACTCTTTGCATAAAGAGGCCTTAACCTCATCAATGCCTTTCCCACAATCACCTGTGATAATCAAATCATCAACATAAATGACTATCATCACGATACCATCATGTGTCTTCTTCACATAAAGTGAAGAGTCTGCATTTCCAACCACAAATCCAATACTGACAAGATATCTGCTGATCTTGTCACTCCAAGCACGAGGTGCTTGCTTCAAACCATAGATTGCTTTCTTTAACCTGCAAACAAAAGTCGGATATTTTGGATGTACATATCCTTCTCGTTGTTCCATGTACACCTCTTCTTGTAGTTCACCATTCAAGAAAGCATTTTTGACATCCATTTGATGTAAAGCCCAACTTTTTTGTGCTGCTAGTGCAATGATAGACCTCACTGTAGCCATCTTAGCCACTGGGCTGAAAGTTTCATCATAATCAAGGCCATAAGTTTGTGCATATCCTTTAGCGACCAGCCTTGCCTTATGTCTCTCTAGGCTGCCATCTGACTTGCACTTTACCTTATACACCCATTTGCAACCAATTGCATTCTTTCCTTGAGGTAACTCAACCAATTCCCATGTATCATTTTTGTCCAAAGCATCCATCTCTTCATCCATGGCTTTCTCCCATACATGCTCTCCAATAGCCTCTGTATAGCATGTAGGTTCCACATGCTTTACCATAGATGTCATGTATGCATAGTACATAGCAAAATCTCGATATGTCAATCTTTCAACTGGATATCTGACTCTCTGGGATCTCCGTAATACATGCGGGTCACTCTGTACACCTGTAACTCTAGCATGTGGTGGCACATATCTGTCCTGCCTAGCACCAGGTGTGCGTAAAACAGGTATGCCGAGCTCCTCATCCAAACTCTCAAAACTAGATGACTCATAACCTTTGATTCCAATTCCTTCAACTTTCTTCTTGCCTTTATCCAGAGCACTACTCCCAGTGCTCACACTTTCATGCCTCAAACGTCCTGACCATGGACATACACTGCTACTCTCAGTTTCTGCTGCTGGCCCAGACATAGTAGTAGAACTAGAACTTGCTTGTGATGGCAAGTTCACAGGCACATTAGCCTCAAGTGAGTCAATAACTCCCTCATCTTTTGCTTTGTACCAACTAGCAAGCTCATCAAACACCACATCTCGTGAGATGACTACTTGTCTAGTTTGAGGGTTATAACATTTGTAGGCCTTTCGATCCTGTGCATATCCAACAAATACACATTTCTTTGCCTTAGGATCCAACTTCCGTCTTCTTTCGTCAGGCACGTGGACATAAGCTACGCATCCAAAGACTTTGAGATGTCCAATGTCTGGCCTGTGATGCCAAATTCTTTGTAATGGATGGTACATATAGTACCTCTCACATATTTTTCACATTTCCATCATGCATCCTCCAAAGGCACACTGCCAACATGTGTTATAAGATGCTGAGTATCATCTCCTGTGACCACATAACCATTTGTATCCAATGGTTGCATCTTCTCAAACCACTCACCATGACATGTCATGTGGTTTGAGGCACCTGAATCCATATACCATGACTCATCTCCTGCATTCTGAGAATCCATTGTCCCCATAATGTGCATTGCAAAAAGATGATTTGAACTCCCATCATTGTTACTGGTAGATGCATAATTTCCATGTTGTGGTCTTCCATTCCTCACATCATTCTGCTTTTTGTAACAATCTTTTGCCATATGTCCAAGTTTGCCACAATAGTGACATTCAATCCCATTCAAATTTTGTTGAGGACCTTGCCATCGTCCTCTACCACGAGCACCTATTCCAAATCTCCCCCTATGGGATTGAAATCCACGACCTCCACGTGATCCAAATGATGACAGTGAATTCTGAAAATTCTGATTTGATTGTGGTTGAGTAGACCTGTCATTCCAACCATGTCCTCCACGGCCTCGAGGGGTAAATCTCCCCCTGCCTCGAAAGCCTCTAGATGAGTAAAAAGCCCGATTCCTTGCATGCTCATCATTGCTCGACGAAGATGCACCACCTGTAAGACTCATACCACCAAGTCCAAGCTTTAATTCTTCCACAATGAGCAATGACACAAGCTCATTAAAGTCTGGCATTCCTCCCAACCTTACTGAGATGGAAGTGTCAAAAGATTTGTATTCTTTGCCTAAACCACGCAATGTGAGAGCAACCAAATCATCATCATCCATTGGGGCATGGATTGATGACAAGGAATCTGCATAACCCTTGATTTCCTGAACATACTCATGTATACTCCTATTCCTTCGTGTTACACTGTGAATCTGCTGCTTTAGTTGTATCTTCCTTACACCAGTGTCTGTCTCATACATTTGGCACAATATACCCCATGCTTCTTTCGGTGTATCTGCATCTTGAATGTGAATAAGCAAGGCATCTGTTACACATATTGAAAAGTAATGCAACACTTTCGAAGACCGCTCTACCCATTGCTTGTGAGCCAATAACTGAGCATTATTTGGTTGAGGAGGTAGGAATGGCTCCGGGTCTTCATCCGACACAAGGCTCCACAATCCTTTGCCTTTCAAAAAACTCTTCATTCGAAACTTCCACACTTGGAAGTTAGTTCTGTCAAGCTTCTCTCCATTAGGAACTCAATGGAGTCTTCTTGGGCCCTTTAATTTGCCATGAGGTTATGGAAACGTTTAACTTTTTGACAAATAGGAGCCTGCCATGTAAGCAAAAACCAATGGTTTGTAAGAGAGGTGTAAGAGTGGTCAAAGGGTGCACTTTTTCCCCCAAAAAGGGGAGGGGGCAATTTTACAATTTTCGGACCTCCATAACTTCTACATACAAGCTCCGATTTGAGCGGAGATTATAGATCCGTGATCTACGCATCAAGAGCTTTCCATAGATATGTTACATGATATGGTTTTATCCGCTAGATTTTAAATTCCATTTTCCCTCCAAAATTCAAATTCGAATAAAGTAGCCGTTTCGAAGCTTCTAATTAGAAAACGTTTCTTCTTAAGAGAAAAGGTTTGACTCCCTTAAACTGCCAAATAAAAGGGCCCAAGAAGACTCCATTGAGTTCCTAATGCAACAATTTGTACTGGGCCATCTCCCATTTTGAATACCTATGATGTACCCTGATGTAACACTCTTCCGGATGCTTTCCAAAGCTCCAAATGATTATGAACCAAGCTCAATATGTGCTATACATATGCATTCACACCACAAATGACTTCATGTTGCATAAGAACTTCATTTGTATCATCAAAATTGAAAAGGGGTAAAGTTGAATTTTCTGGTTTTTCTCGCCAGTAATTTCTCGCCAGTAACCAGTCAAGATTATGCTCTAAATCCTTCAAATCTTGTCCAAATTCAATGATTCAACTTGCATTGGCTTCCCAACACATTGCTCCAACATATCCTAGAAGAATTTGATCAAATTCTTCAAGGTGAATGAGAACCACCAATTTTTGTAGCTTCCTGGTTTGCCTTTTTCTGCATCTGTCAGGTACCACCTCTCACTAAAAGTGCTCTATCTCCTTCAAATCTTATCCAAATTCAAAACTTTTTAAATCAAAAGTTTAGAAACACATTGCTCCTTGCTTGTACCAAAGGAATTAGTCCAATTCTCAACAGGTAGAGATTAATGCTTGCATTAGTGAAGCTCTATTTCTGCAACACATTTCTGTAATTTTGCTAATGACTGGTTATTGAGTTGAATGAGCTCCAAATCCTTCAAGTAAGCTTCCCAAATGTTAATGTCAGCTCCAAACAAGTATTTTCCAAGCTCCAATTGACTTCAACCTCATGAAAAGACCTTGTAATGATAAAATAGGATTGAATATGATGAAAACTGTCCAGAATCTGCTCCAGAATGCGCCGCCTGCTCTCCTGGGGCCTGTAGAGAAGGGGTTTTTCACAATTGAGTTGATAAGCTTCTTAGCAATGACCTAATGCATCATGGGTATAAGGGGTTTGGATCAATTTTGCTTCAATCTTCCGCATTCCTCCACCAGGCATATGTTCTCTGTTTTTGTAGAGTCCAAAAAATCAGAATTTTTTCCTTCACAAATTGCCTGTAATGCATCAATTTTCCATGCAATGACTTGCCCCAAAGTTGCTAATACATGTGTTAATTTACAATACATGAGAGCCTCAGTGTTTGCTTTGCATTTGATCCAATACATTTGCCAAGACACACTCCTTCATAAGCTTTCCATTAAAGCTTCAAAAAACAGAAATTTTCTGCTTGCTTTTGCACCTTTAATCTTCTCTTACACTTGCTCTTGATACCTGCAATCCGCAGAGGGGGTCTTGCTACACTTACCAATGGTCCTTAGCTCTTAGATCTGATGCCGATGTGTGCTCCACAGCTTCTCCTTTGCTCCAAGCTCCAATGGCTTCCTTCACAGCTTTTTCTTCTTCTTGGGCCTCTTCTCTCACTCACTCTCACAACTCAGCTAATGAGCTCTTGGCTCTGATACCATGATAAAAAACAGAAGCAGGAGAGAGCACACACAAGAGAAGCAAACCCTAATCCATATCCATCAATCATAAAGAAGGAGAGAAGCCATAGTCATCATCTCTCTCTCATACACAAAGGAGAACACAACATAGTGTTATGTCCACACTACAAAGTAAACCTAATGTAATGTCCACACCACACATGACCAGCTAGACGCGGTCATAAACACACCACACAATATCTATCTACCATACTGTCACTCTGTCAGCACCCATGTGCTATCCTCCAGCTGTATACGAGCTTGACATTTCAACAATGTCCAAGCTTACAAAACAACTTTGCATGAACTTCCGGCTAGGGGGCCTGGGAACTCTTTTCCTTGGTACCCGGGACAAAACCTAACCAAATTCCTAATTGGATCCCATCACTATAGTGGTTGGGTGGTTGGCTAACCCATGGGACTAGATAAGGTTAGGCTGGACTGATGGATCCGTAAATCGAGACTCAACTTCTGTTATTACGATAGATAAAGTAAATCCCGGATAGTAATTGTTCTATGGATAGGAATCAACGGTTGTGCCTCTTGATGGGAAAAAAAGCGTTGATCCTAATGATCCAAGTGCAAGTTTCTTCCTTGTTCTGACCAAGTATCTTTATAGATACAGTCGGATCAGCTTGATCAGTAATGGTCTTGACTACGTTAGAGTAAAAAGTTATCTTGGTGGAATCGCCCGTGCTTTCCGGGTAAAGGAAGTTTTTCCGAGTTCGGTTTTTGAAAAACCGACGGATTAGTCTCTTATCCAAATATCCTTGGACGAGGCCCCGAGTGTGGGACCCTGCCCCGCTCAAGAAGTGCTACTTCCGCTGCTAGCACCTTGAATCCATTGCGTGGTAGGGACAGGGATCTCACAGTTGGTATCAGAGCGAATTGGTTAATAAAGATCAACTGAGAAGCCAAATATGTCAAAAATTTATCAAGAAGCACAAAAAGATTGTAATTGTGTGATATAATTCATACAATTTGATATTCAAACTCAAAATTTGTAAATTAGTAATTGGGTCTTCAGATGGAAGTACCGCAATTCTATGGAACCATGACTTGCTTGAGGCCTAGACATGATGGTATTTACCTTATAGTTCCAAGTATCATGACTACCCGTATTTACCGAGGGTATAACTGCAGCTCTTTACTGGCAGTATGTACGAGTAAATCTAAGACTTGAAATTATAAGCATTAATGCTATCCAGATGATGATTTCGAATGTGGTTGATATGATTTTTAATTTTGTTTGAGAATTGATGAATTGATATGAATTCTGATTGAGAAATGATGACTTCTGAAATTTAGTTGAAATGTAATAAGCTGACCGAAACCACAATGAGGATGATTGGGACGAGTCCCATTAAATAACAATTCATTCAGATTATATCATTCATATCTTTAACATGATAATGGTCCATTAGACCGAAAAGTTTCCTTCTTCGGAACCTTCCTCCACGGAAATTTCAGTCAAGCAAGTTCTCAATTTGACATCCCTTAACTTGATCTACCGGTCAAGTATTAACAGTAGCAATCTGACAGCACAACCCACTAATCTCATAGTGATTTGCTGAATTTGTTATCATCATTCTAGTTATGAATATCATCACAGGGAGTCATCCCATTCATCCTCATTGTGGTTTCGTTATATTTCAACTAATTTTTAAAAATCATCATTTTTCAATCAGAATTTTCAACAAGAATCCAAATCAATTCATCAATTCTCAAACAGAATTAAAAATCATATCAATCACATTTGAAATCATCATCTGGATAGCATTAACGCTTATAATTTCAAGTCTTAGATTTACTCGTATATACTGTCAGTAAAGAGCTGCAGTATACTCTCGGTATATACGGGTAGTCACGGCCCATGGAATTATAAGGTAAATACTATCATGTCTAGGCCTCAAGCAAGTCAGGGATTCTATATAATTGCGGTACTTCCATCTGAAGAACCAATTACCAAATTATGAATTTTCTGTTTGAATATCAAATTGTATGAATTATATCACACAATTATAACTTTTTTGTGTTTCTTGATAAATTTTTGACATATTTGTCTTCTCAGTTGATCTTTATTAACCAAAGGCTCTGATACCAACTGTAAGATCCCTGTTCCCACCGAGCAACAGATTTGGGATACTAGCAGCGGAAGTAGCACTTCTCGCGCGGGACAGGGGTCCCACATTCGGGGCCTCGCCCATGGATATCCGGATAAGAGACTAATCCGTCGGTTGTTCCAAAACCAAACCCGGAAAAACTTCCTTTACCAGAAAGCACGGGCGATTCCACCAGGATAACTTTTTACTCTAACGTAGTCAAGATCATTTCTGATCGAGCTGATCCAATTGCATCTGTAAGATACTTGGTCAGATCAAGAAAGAAACTTGCACTTGGATCATTAGGATCGACGCTTTTTTCCCCATTCAAGAGGCACAGCCGTTGATTCCTATCCATAGAACAGTTACTGTCCGGGATTTATTTTATCTATCGTAAAAACAAAAGTTTGAGTCTCGATTTACGGATCCATCAGTCCAGCCTAACCCCATCCGATCCCATGGGTTAGCCAACCGCCCAACCACTGTAGTGATGGGATCCAATTAAGAATTTGGTTAGATTTTATCCCGGGTACCAAGGAAAAGAGTTCCAAGGCCCCCTAGCCGGATGTTCATGCAAAATAAAACTAGTCACACCACTCACACACCCAATATGAAATTGCCTTTTCACAGATTCCCCAGTTTAAAACAATCCTTTAATAAAACCATAGTATCACTGATCACAATCTTCCAATTTATCCGGTTGATTCTTAAATTTTCCCATCATTCCTTCATCAGAGTATCTATGGCATCATTGGCAACTAGGATGCTCACCACCTGTCCACTCAGGGGCCGTTTCCTAATCCCTAGCCCATAATACTCGGCAATATAATCACTTATCAAGATGGACTCTCGTTGAAGATCAGCAAGATCAACCAACAGATCCATATAAAGAGCCATGGACTCATCCATTGAAGACCAGCAAGGTCAATCAACCAGATCCATGCCCGATTTCAGAAAACAACTCCAACTCTGTTCCAATATCTTCCTCGACGCACGCGTGGGTATCCTAGGCGACCCAGAGCCCGAGCACCGTATGGTCAGCACCCTCTAGGATCCTTCGCAGGTGACCTAGCGCTTCACTCATAGGCTGCTTCCTTGGCCCCTCATCCACCGTACCGGAAGCTCACCATTTTAATCGCACCGAGGCTGGTCAAGACCTGGGCCGACCTTGCTACGCGAGACGTCCTTCATTGACTCTCCGTCAGCAGTTGCAACTTTTTCAGTTAGGTCTCCACGACCTTAATCACAAGATGGTCACAATGCTTTCCCAGCAATCTTGACATAAAACAGTCATTTACAGACAGCATTTACAAACAGTCACAAAATACAGTTTCTATATTAACTCTCATTTTTCCACATTATCCCTCATCAATCCACATTGCTTATTCCACATTCCAGTTATATGTGTACTCATCCCATCACATCATTTTCCATCTCATCACTTCAGATTCCTTCACATCACATATCATATATTCACATCCATACATATATCTACATCCACATCCACATTCACATCCATACATCCACATCTACATCCATACATCTATTTTCACATCCACATCTACATGCACATTCATGCATCCACATCCATACATCCACATCTACATGCACATTCACATCCATACATCCACATCTATATGCGTACATTCACATCTACATGCATACATCCACATCTCTATGCATACATCCACATCCACATTCACATTCACCTCCATACATCTACATCTACATGCATACATGCACCTCCACATTCACATCCACATCTATACATCTATATCTACATGCATACATCCACCTCTACATCCACATCTACATCTATACACCTACATCTACATGCATACATCCACATCTCCATTCACATCTACATATTTACATCTACATCTACATGCATCCATCCACCTCCACATCCACATCTACGTCTATACCTCTACATCTACATGTATACATCCACATCTCCATTCACATCTACATCTATACATCTACTTCTACATGCATCCATCCACATCTCCATTTACATCCTCATCTACACATCTATTTCTACATGCATACATCCACATCTCCATGCATACATCCACCTCCACATTCACACTCACATCCATACCTCTACATCTACATGCAAATATCCATATCTCCATGCATAATAATATTCTTTTAATTAATCTAGGATGATAGTTCCTAGAATATGGTAGGAAGTCCTCTTTTTATGCTTTGAATGAAATTATTTTATGCGTAATTTCTATAAAAATTTTGCCATAGCTCCGCTACTATGACTGATAAATCTCAATTTTTTTTCTAAGGGATAAGGCTCATTATTAAAGAAAATAATTAGAATGGTCTCTAATTGGATCATCAATCCATAATGGTCTCTAATTGGATCATTAAGAAAATAATTAGAATGGTCTCTAATTGGATCATCAATCCATAATGGATTGAATCATCAATATACATAAACTAAAAGCATAGAAAAAAGCCATTAATTTGGCCTCAAGCATAGCTTAATCTTGGATTAAGGAAAACCTTATGAAAAGCTTCATTTGGATTGAAGAGGGTCGTGAGTATGACCATTTCTTAAGTGAGAAAGAGAGAAAAACCATTAGAATTAAATATAAATAGAATTTTATGTAATTCTTTACTATCATTAATTAACTAACTTTAATAGCATTTCAAAAACCATACCAATTAAGCTTCTCAAGCTTGAGAGGGGTTGAGAAGAGAGAATCATTGAGAAATTATAGAAAAGATCATAATTCACTATACTTATCTTATAATTTGCTTGATTCTTTGTTCACGGTAGAGGCCCCCAACCAATCAATTGGTTTAGTATGTTGATGGAGCCACCAATGGGGATTGAAGAAAGAGAGAAGTATCAAAAACTAGTGAATTATTAAAGAATTCACAGTTCTTGGCTTAGGTAGAGTAGAGTAACAATGCATAAGACATTATATTTTTTTTTCAACAAGGGGAGGCTTCTATTTATAGGAAAATTTGAGCTCCTAACCAAACAAACTGATTCTAGAATTTTCCAAGTCAGTTAGGTCACTTT
The DNA here is from genome assembly GCF_041138505.1 of Cibotium barometz. Classification (NCBI taxonomy): domain Eukaryota; kingdom Viridiplantae; phylum Streptophyta; class Polypodiopsida; order Cyatheales; family Cibotiaceae; genus Cibotium; species Cibotium barometz. Next base: position 22,391,670 of record NC_141054.1, read on the forward strand.
TTGACCATTTTTAGGTCAGTTAAGCTAACTAGACTTGAATGAGGAGAGAGGAGAGATGAAATATCTCAATTTTTATGAGTTTAAAACTCATTCAAGCATGTGAAATATGCACCTCCTTTAAAGAACTCTCCTTCCTTACTTATGTGTCATAGTTTTTTTTTACTAATAAACCTTGTACATTTTCAACTCTTCATCTTATGTGAAATATGCACCTCCTTTAAAGAACTCCCCTTCCTTACATATGTGTTTTTTTTAACTAATAAACCTTGTACATTTTCAACTCTTCATCTTATGTGAGCATTTACTCATTTTTAGATACCCAAAATATCTCATATTTTTAATATTGCTCATACTTTGTTACATTTTCAACTCTTCACCTTATGTGAGCATTTACTCATTTTTGGGTATCTTCTTTTTACAAATTAGATTTATCTCCTCCCTACACATGTATTGATGCTATTGGCCCATAGGAACCTTAATTGGACCATAGTCTAAAGATTTTTGAAAATCTAGACCCTTAGACTAAGGTTCTTTATACCTATTTCCAATTAATTCCAATTGCACATTTGAAAATTCTTTTTGAATTTCTGTTTCAGGGGAATTCATCTTAATTATATGAGATATTTTCTATCCAAAAATATTCAAAATCTGAATATTCTTTCTCTAGAATATTTTCTCTCTCTAGGTTAAAACAGTTAGAAACAAGGTCTTTATATTTCTGAAGAGGGATTGATTACAGGGGAAGATACTAGACATCAAAAAGGGGGTTGGGGGAGGAATCTTACATTCTATTTTTGGGTATCTTCTTTTTACAAATTGGATTTATCTCCTCCCTACACATGTATTGATGCTATTGGCCCATAGGAACCTTAATTGGACCATAGTCTAAAGATTTCTGAAAATCTAGACCCTTAGACTAAGGTTCTTTATACCTATTTTCAATTAATTCCAATTGTACATTTGAAAATTCTTTTTGAATTTCTGTTTCAGGGGAATTCATCTTAATTATATGAGATATTTTTCTATCCAAAAATATTCAAAATCTGAATATTCTCTCTCTAGAATATTTTCTCTCTCTAGGTTAAAACAGTTAGAAACAAGGTCTTTATATTTCTGAAGAGGGATTGATTACAGGGGAAGATACTAGACATCAAAAAGGGGGTTGGGAGAGGAATCTTACATTCTACCCCACTTAAAAAACGCGAGATGTCCTCATCTCGCAACTTGTGATAAATTCGCAAGATGCACGAATATGAGACTTAGAGAAAAATTTTAATCAAGATTAACCACCAAGAAAAGTCTTAAAGAGAGAAAGATTCAAAATAAGAACAAGATTTAAACTTTATTCATTCTCGAAACTTATACAGTAAAGATAGAAGAACTCTTTACACTTCCATAAGCCCGTCCATCATATGGTCACAAAAGCAGTCCTCACAAGCTGCACAAGTATAGGGTAACTCATCTATGGGAATGATTCTGCTGGTTATTGCCGCACCTATCTCAGTGGTATGAGGTGATCTAACAAAAGGACCTCTGAGAGGCAAGCCAAAAACGGGGTAATGGCATATCTTCTCATGAGAAAGAAAACACGCCAGTAAGAAGACCCGCTCAGAAAACCCAAGATGCCTTGATCTCATGACGCAGTAGTATCGGGGACCCAAACCCAAGGCTTCAATAACCATGGCCAAGCGGACATTATTACGAAAGTGCTGCTGACCCCAGGGTGTTACCCTAGTTATGTCTTGATAGGTCCGCCATTTGGTCTGCGCTACAGAAGTTCCCAAGTGAGAGAAAAGTGAGCGCTCATACTGTTCTATAAAATCTTTCTTCACAGACTCTCTTGCGTCTTGAAGGTGAGAAATCATCATGGATAAAACTAATTCCTGTTGCCAAGCCATGAAGGAGATTAATAAAGAAAGGAGATTGATGGGAGTAAGATTACTGTGAGCGACAAGTAAAAGTTATGACTTATATAAAGGAAAGAGCTAGCGTAACCTAGAAGCCAACGGTAACTTGCCACTGAAGTTTTACCGTCTTTCCATGATTTGTGTTTGACACATTTTTCTATAGAAGGCATTAAGAATTTTGAGATGAGGAGATAAAAGAAGCTTGTAGGCTAAGTCACCTACTTTCATATTGAATTCAGATATAAGGGTCACAATATCTAGGGGATAACTTCTTATACTCCCCAAGAGATAAAGAACTTCTTTTGAGCCATACTCGAATGAAAACCAAAACCTTGATATCCAAAACACCGATTCTCACTTCCGAACTCATTGTTCTAAATCCTTAAAACAGGTGGGACTCCTGAGAAGTATTCTATGAAAAGGGTCTTCCTTTTTTTAAACAGAAACTTTCTTTTATTTTAGAGAGGGAATAATTATAAGATCAGAAAGGGAGATTCTTACTCCTGTATACCTCGAAGGCTGGGGAGGAATCTTACAACACTGCAATCTTGTGTATTCCTCTTTTCATCAATTCTTTGTGTTCGAAAATGCTTGCCTTCACACCATATAGCATTGAACATAGTGCACTGGACCAAAATAGAAGCAATATTTGTGTAAGCAATGTGAATAAATATTAAAAGCAAATCACTTACAACTAATGCAAAACATTAGTTCTATGTACCTTTAACATGCATCCTCGTGCATACTCCCATTCTTTTGCCCGTGATATGCAACCCCTCGCCACTCTCTACTCTCTCCATTTCTTCATGCAACCAATAAACATGGATATCATTCAGAAGTGTTACTAGATGCTTAGGGTACGCCTTACGAGAGCCATGTTACCTCCAAAAGAGAGCTCTTTCTACTTGCCTTTTTGTCTTTGCATCCTCATATCTTGTAACCCATCTGCTCTCACATCACTATTAACGATGCAAGTGAAATTGAGATCATCAATCAATGTTCTGTCAATTACTTTACTCTGTCCTTTTCCTTAAGGCACAATAGAGGTCATCCTCAAGTCCTCTTCATTGCTCTATAGTCGCGGCAAAGAGCTGTCCACCTGACCAAGAAATTCTGAAATATATACAAGAGACTCTTGTATCAACCAAAACCCTCGGCCATGCTTCCTTCGGGCCTTGCACTTTGCCTCACAAAGTCTTTTAAGGTCTTCATTAAGCGCCGCTCTAGGAAGAACATCCAACGTGCATGCACAATGCCACATAAAGCAATTTCGTCCACTAAATGCACAATGAGATGTAGTTGACTTGTGAGAATGGTTCGCGGAATATTCTCCTCTACCACAAACAAACCACCTCCACTGCCATAACACGCGCATCATCCAACGTGGTTGGATCAATTGCTTTGGAACTAACATATCTGAAAAATAAATGAATAGTAAGTTATATCTCATGCACGTTCATTTTGCAAGGTATAATGAAGGGTGATCTGACATGGGTTTTACATACCTCACAAGCTCGCCCATCTTATAAATACATTTTTTCAAACTCTTGTTTGCATAATGGTCGATGCTAGTAGGTAGTATGAACTGCGCACATAAGAGCACATGTATATATGGTTTAGGGCATTACAAAATTTAATTTCAACGTACAAGACTTGGAAAACACTTACTTGGAGCATCTTGTGCCAATCGTGGGACTTCAACCCATATAGTTACTCAACGCCTCTTTTCTTAGTGGTTGTAAAGGCTCCCTTCAATGATCTCATGCATCCAGTGGGAGTATGGAAAGTGGTGATGGCCTGCTTTACCTGCTTCTCCTCGTTCTTTAATATAATCCATGGTGGTGTAGGTAGAAGGTGAACGTGCCCACCCTCCTCTCCTAGGCCAAGCTTGATGCATACATCCTGTGACCCGCAAGTCCTCCCGTACGCTAACATTGTCTCGTTTACCAATAACATACCAGATCCCACATTCTTGAAGATGTGCATGGGATCAAGAAGATGGTTGATCTTAAGATGGGTCCAATATGGTAGCCGAAAAAAAATGGAATACCTACACAAGGGATTGCTCTATGTGATCTTTAATCCAATTAGAGACTACACAAAACAAGATTGAAAAACATTACTATACCTGTTCATGCCATCTGGAGGAAGAACATTTGTAGACTCCCAAATACGCTTCCAATCTTTTGCACGAAGTGTTTGTGGAGGAATGTTACTCTTACTAGCAACATATTTAGGATGATCTGACGGGAGAAATCGATGATGATTATCGAATATGGTCTTACACAAACCGTCAGCAGACTCATGTACTAACGAAGGGCCACAAATAGGACATGCATGTTTACCCGATGTTTTCAAACCTGTTAAAATATAAATAAAAGTTAGAATAATAAAGTCAATAGTTATAATTAATATAGCCAACAGTATTAGAGTAGGGAGGTAATTAGAATTCTTACCAGAACAATCGCTGTATCCTGGAAAGTCATGCATTGCCCACATCAACACTGCTTTTAAGTTGAAGTGTCAAGAGGAGGGAGGCCTACTAAAATGTCCACCACCGCAACACCTCTCCATAGTTCCTCCAACTCAGCAATCAACGGTTCGAGATGAACATCCATATGCTTGACTTTATGTTTCCCTGGAATTAGAAGGGATAACATAAGATGTCCCTTCTTGATCGCCATTGATGGTGGAAGGTTGTAACTCACCAACATAACTGGCCACACACTATATGTGGTGCTTTTGAAACCAAATAGATTCACTCCATCCATACCTAGGCCAAGTCTCAAGTTTCTGGGCTCTGTTTCAAAGCTGGGCCACTCATCTTCAATATGCTTCCAAGCAGCAGTGTCTTCGGGAATTCTCCACATGCCATCATCCGATCGATGTGAGGAATGCCATGACATGAGCTCTGCTCTATGGATTTACACTTGCACATGTGTTTGATGCGAGGAATTATAGGAAAGTGTCGCAAGACTTTACGAGGTACATCAAAACTCTTCACATCTGTTCTATACCTTGCTTCATCACAAGTGGGACAATGTCAAGCCTCCTTATGCGTCCCACGAAAGAGAATGCAATCATTGATGCATGCATGTATGCGATCATAATCCAATCCTCCAAGAGATGTCACATAGCGCCTCGCTATGTCTCTTGAGGTGGGTAGCCTATTCCCCTTTAGAAGCATGTTTGATAATAGCCTACATCCAATATCATCAATTAGCCCTAAACCCTAGACCCTAAACCCTTAACCACTAATTCAAATTTGCAAGTTAGAATGCTTACGTCAATACTTGCATTGCTCCATCCATAAACTATTTGTATATTGAGTAGTTCAAGTGAAGCACGTAAAATAGAGAATGTGTACCCTTCAAAAACCGGTGTTGATGAAGCCTTGTAAAGATGCTCTTGTTCCATATCATCGTCGTCCATACCTTTGGGATCATCCCTAAAACGATACCGCGCCATATCATCAAACACTTTCTCTTCCACAACTTTGTGGGGTGCTGGGCTATTGTCATCCCTTTTCCACTCATCTCTGACAATAGATCCCGAAGCTCCAGCATCATCTCGACGTGGACGCTTTGCGTGCTCTCGCCATGTGTAGGGCACCATGTTAGGGTGTGATACTGCATCTTGCTTCAATTAGAGTATTTATATTACAACTCCATTAATTTGGACACCATGAGTCATTTGAATACTATCAATTTACATCTACTCACCTCTAAACCTGTTAAGACAAATTTAGGAATTTAGGGGATTATTCGAGTCCCATTTCTTATAGGATTGGTTGGAAACTCTGTATTTTTGTGTAGTTTGAGCTAACATCTATTTGTTGGTGCACTCTTTGTGCCATTAGATTATATCTTGATACACACAACTATTTGGCGTATTTGTTTGTAGTTGTATAGATACATACGTCAATGCAACAATATTGGAAGGACAAGGGAAACATGACACTAAACTTAATTGAGATTATACAACACCTTTCATATGAAGAAGATAATGTTAAATACTATCTCCACTTTGAGACATTGAAGTAAAAACATGGGGTTTATTTAATTTGCCAAAAGAATTCTAAATATCATTAAAAAAGAAACCTTAGAAATGAGAGATCTCTAAAGGGTGTGGTGTTGGAAACAGTAAAACAAAAAGTAAATCTCAATGATAGTAACAATGTGCTAAATTTACGATTGATGCACAGATAAAAACCCATCTTAGACACTATATGAAGATTATAAATCATGATATATATGCTCAAATATGCTCAAATTTGAGGGACATTGAAGTAAAAACATGGGATGATAATGCCAAAGAACACTTGTTACATTCAATGAGATTGTTACATTCAAGTTTACAATTCATCCGAAGACAAAAACCCTTTGTTAGACACTTTGTCAAGATAATAATTGAGTACAAATTGTATCTCAAACATAGCGTTTTCTCACGTGCTGCTCCAATACATACAAAGTTTCTCTATCATAAGCTACTTCATTTACTAAAGTGTTGCAAGTATACTCCCGTTTGTTCTTTGCATAAATCCAACCAAGTAACCATGCGCTGATTGTTGTCTCCAAAAAAATTTGAAGCTCCTCTATATTTTGATTCCACATCTTTGGAAAAATCAAGTAGGTTCCGGGCATATTTCACATTACATTGTAGAGGGTATCATAAAAAATTAGTGTGTTATTTCCATCCAGGTCATGAAAAATTATTCATGTTATATCCAAGTTTTTGTGGTATACAAATCGATATCCAATTAGAAGATCCTTCTTTTGACATGCTGCCTGCCCTGCTTACGACCTTAAACTTTTAATGGTGCCGAGGAAAGCACAACTCAAGAATGTGTCAAGTCCTTTGTAGTCTATCAGTACTCCAAATCCATACCTCAAACCATTGCATAAAAAAATCAAGGAAAGTGAATGCATCTTTGCGAATCAAATGCCAAACACTTGTATTCTCTTCCACAAGATACATATGTTTGGCCCAGTCTCGACATACATCACCATGTTGCATCTCAATGGTCTTAAGTAAAACACCATTGAGTTCAAGTATCAATACTCTTCTTTGTTTCCTTATTGTATCTGGGGGTGGTGGAACTCTTTTGCTTCTAGGTACATGAGTCACCAATGATTGGTACCACCTCAATAGTAAGTTTTTTGTACACTTGAAATCAAAGCTATATGCTTCAACATATCCTGTTGAAAACAAAATGTTTGGTTAATGGACATTCAAAATTTTGAATAAATATATTATGTGCCAACAACATAAATTCATCCATGATATGGATGGTCTTAAACCTTCATAGACAAACGCTCCAATACCTCATTAGTTCAACCAAAAAAATAAATGCAAAATTTCATCAAATTTATTGAATATGATGTATAAAAGATTTTCACTGTTGAGATAATTGAGTCTATCCAAATTAAATTATGATATTCATAGCCTTACACCTTGACAAGGCAATATCTTCAATAAAAAACAAACACATCTTCATTGCAATCGAATCGCAAATATTGACAAAAGAGATAATCAAATGATAGTAAGTTTGGAGGCATTTGATTTCTTGATACAATAGTGTAAAGATTAGGCTCATACAATCCAAAAATTAAACCCATCTAAGCACATTGTTTTGGCCAAAGCCTAAGTCTATCTTATGGGCTTTTAGTACAAAATGGCTCTAAACATTCTGCACCCAAGTATTGATATTTGTGCAGATCCCATACTTCAAACTGTATGTTTAGACCTCAAAAATGGTTTCCTTTGACCTGTAGAGCAACAACTAGTATGGGTTAGGTTGGAATTTGATTATACTGTCACTCAATGTTTAATGAAACTAGACATTATCCTACCCATAATCTCAAGTAAGCCTTTTGTAGCCTTGATATGTATGCTTTTGCTGCAACTCCACTTATGAGATGACCACGATCATATCCCAAGCGAGTAGCATAAGCAATAGTGTGTTGATCACTCAAAATCCTTCTTTTGTAACACACTTTTAACAAGCTTAGCTGGTCTTTGGATAGTAATGGTACTCCAGCTTTGGATGCCAACATTGCTAGATCCTTGCTTATGGATTCTACTTCTCTTTTTTCCCCTCTTGATTGGACATACTTTAGCTTATCACCATACAATGGTAAGTGTGAAGATGCAGAAGATGAGTTTTCCACTTCATCTGAATATTCATTGAGCTCTTCTCGCAAAAATAGGGAGGTGAATTGGAGCCATTCTTCCAGTACATCTTGAAAATTGATAAATAAATTATGGCCATGTGTGATAGGAGATTGACCTAGCCAATTAAGCAAAATAATAGACCTAATGTCATTTGTATTATTTAGATTTAAAAGGTAGGGTAGAAGGTCATTGCACAGTACGTAGTCGTGCCCTCCTTGAAAACTTTCACAGGGAAGAGACAGTTGTCTTTTGGGTTAACACATCCCTTGAAAGGGCTATCAGCAATGTATTCTTCTTATTGCAAATATCTTGGCACTGATTCCAAACCTTGAGTAAAGGTTTAAACATAGCCTCAACAGTAGGCTTATCTGTCCTATACACTTTTCGAAGATTATGGATATAACATTCTTCTTGTCCCCACACCATAAAGAAATGATATTTCTTATGTGCATACTGTTCAAGAGTGTTACATAGGCACAAACATTCTTGTGTAGCATGGTGGACCAAATACCAACATGAAAGTACTGGCAAATCTCATCCAAAAATTCAAAACAACCGGGGCGAATAACAACTGTGGTGCGACCAATATCAATTCGAATACAATTTGTTTGTGGATGCCTCTTCTCTTCCTTGTTGAGTAAAACTCCATTAAGATCAAGTATAAGTGCATGTTTCTTTATGGTGATTGCACGAGGAATATTTTCTACATACAATACAGAAGAATGATAACACTTTAATGTGTTTACATACTTAACAATATTAAAACAAGTGATCCTATATTATTAATGAGAACTAATTACAACAAAACATCCATAAGTTTACTTTCATTTCATGCTCCCATACTCATCTATGACGATGGCTCCTAGACTTGATTGCATTTCCCTATTGATTGGCGAAGATTGAAATACTAATCTATCTCCATCTCTCTTAAAAGAATATAAACCTCCTAGAGGCCTACTCTTTTGTGTATCAGAACATAGCTCCTCAACACGTTGCTCTATTTCTTGTGCACTTAACTTGTGATTGTTAGAAGCAGCTATACCTGCAAAAACAACTCTCGCTGAGAATCATACTTTTTAACACACAAAATTGCTGAATAAATCATCTTAATTAACATCCTATTGAAAACGATCTACCTTTAGTTTTCTTGGCACCCTCTACCACCATAGAGTCCTTGATTTCAACTATTCTCTCTTTATTCGTAGCATATGTAGCCTCGTCAATTTCTTCAACACCCTCTACCCCACAGAGTCCTTGATTTCAACTATTTTTCCTTTATTCATAGCATATGTAGCCTCATCAATTTGTTCGGCAATCTCTTCTTGTCTCTCCTTGGTTGCAAAAGTCTCTTGAAGCTCTTCATTAACTTTATCTTTATTCTCACTAGCCTCAACATTAACTTGCAAATCAGGAATGTCCTTAGTCTCTTTAGTCCTATCACTTGAAGGCCTGGAAGATGTTTGCAAAGCTGAATCATCAATGTGATCTACCTCCACCATGTTGTCTTCATTATTTCTAGCATTTGAATCATGAGAGTTGATCTCTCTAGTAGGACTTTCATGGTGATGTTCTAGTTGAGCAATGTTATCTTCGTATTTCCCTTCTTTGTATATATCTGTAAGATTAAAATAAAATGCTATTACTTTTAGGATTTAAATAATACACCAAGGCTAATACAATACTAGTCATTTTTATATCTACACATATACTTTGTATCCAAACTTAGATTACTCAACTTCGAGTGATGTACCATAATGAATTAGGAACCATAACATAAGGGTCAAACTTGAGTTTTGAGCCTCACTTACAAGGGCAACGTAAAGATCGCTCAACTTGAGATTGTGCCTTGTGTTGGAAGACATCCCCAAGGTTGGACATAAGTGGAGGTACGGCTGAAACTTAAGTTTGAGCCTCACCCCGCTACACTAGGATATGGAGTAAGTGTAATTTCTTAATAGTAAGTGTGCGTCATCATTTGTATTAGGCTCAAACTTAATTTTGAGCCTCACTGCTACATTAGGGTATGGAGTAATTTCTTAATCATCATCATTTGTACCAGACATTGGCATGAAATAAAGGATAAATAGAATATAAATATTCACTTTAATAGAAAAATGTTAAAAGTGAATCCAAAAAAGCGAATGTATTAATCAAAAGACTAATAATTATTTCAACAAATCAACACTTTGAACAAAACCTATGCTAATGTTAGTTGTTGATAAGCTCCTTTCAATGATCACCATTCGTTGTACATTCATAATAAGCACTATCAATGCACTTTTCTATCTTTCTTTGGTTGAGAGCTTGATGGGCTATGAGCATGGAAGGCCTTGTTGACATCTGTATCCCCAATCTTTTCAACAGCCATAGCAACCCCAACATTTGTAGCTTCCATGGCTTTTGTAGTATCCAATATATCATCACCATTCCCATCTTCATCATCATTTTCATGCCTTCCAATATCTTCAAAATTGTCTTCGGCATCCTCATTGAATAGAGCATCATTCCCTTGGTCCTCTTCATTCCTTTGCCCTACATCTTCAAAGTCTATAGCATCCCCAACTTCTTTATCATCATCTGTGTCATTTTTGTTGTGAATATCATCACCTTCGTCTTCCTCCTCTGTACTTGGCGGGTCGTCAATGTGAAGATTTTGAAGGTTCTCTTTTTTTGCATCATCTAGTGTTTGCTTTTTTGTGCCGCCACTTGCACCACACCACTCTTGCAAGGATGGGTGACCGTCTAAAAGAGCAGAACAGTTTTATTCTAATGCCATCGCTTCCAAATCATCTTTGCATAAAAGCAATACATCGTCTCTTCTTTAACAAGCTCTCCTCCAGCACAACTCCACCACAACCACCACAATATGTATCTACAACATAGCTCTGTTCAGGACAAAACCCTGTGATGAGACCGTCAATAAAGCCTTTGTCGATGAATTCTCTATTTTGGCCACTAGAGCCTGAGATGAATACATTTTTTGTGAGAACCTGATCAATGGCCTCAAACTTGTCAACCTTGCTAATGAAAAGAATAACAATTGCAATCTCAGCTGTTCCCCCATATGTCCAGGCATCATCTTTTTGTGTGTGGATCACGCCAAATTCATAGTGCACCTTTGTTGATTGGCTAGAAATCCCTTCGATAAGCATTCCAATGGTGATGAGATCAACAAAACACACAAGAATATATTCATATTGTGAGTTTAGTGTGTTTAAAGCAAGTGCCAACTTGGAGAAAAATTCTGACGATCGAGAGCTGCTCCTTTGTACCATGTAGGTTCATGATTGCCAGTTGAAATGGTACATGCTCTTCACTACTACAGAAGGCTATAATCTTTGTCATATCAAAATCCACCCCCCTAAATTGTCCAAGGAATAGACTCTTGTTGAGATACAATACCCATAGATGCTCTATATAGGTGATTTAGTAAAGTTACTACACTTTTTGGAAGTAAAGGATTTTTTTTTGAACGATTGAGAGCATCCCTAACAAAGGACTGGCTATATCTCCTCAATTGATTATACTCATACTCCCCTAGCTTATATGTCTCACACACCTGTTCCCAAGTCATCTTTTCCCTTGTCAGATCAAAATAGAAGGTGGTTATTGCATCTTTGAGAACTCGATCTGTTTTTAGCTTCCAAGCCATCTCCTCCATATCCATTCTTTGATGGGTTTGCTTTCCCTTTTTAAGCAATATTCTCTTATCAAGAACTCTTATCAAGAAGTGCTGTTTGAATGTCCAAAACTTCACTCTTTTGAAGGCCTAAATACACCTAAACAATGTTGGGCCTAGTGTGACTGTTCCTGGTGCGCCTGCTGAATTTGCCCACTCTTCAAAAAGTTGGAAGTTTAGGATTTTGATCAAGGCCTTTAGTTTGAGTTTCGCCCTTTGTATTTGGTAGCAAAACTTTTTCATATAGCCTCATGATCTTAACCCAATTCTGCCATACATCATCATCACATAGAAGCAAGTGTAAATCATTTTTGACAAAATTCTTATGTAGTGTGTGCTCCGTGGTCTCCACAAAGGCCTACAAAGTTGCAAAGTAAGAAGTTAGCCCCCTCACTATAGATATCACAAAATATTAGGAGGAATCATGCATCTATGGGTTTTCAATCATTTGGAGCTTATGCTCAAACTTGAGTTTGAGTCTCACATCATCTGGGTCTGAGTAGTACTCAGACTTATAGTATCACATTCCATATTGAGGATGTGGCTGTATATATATTTTTGTAACTGAAGCCATGGGATTTTTTAGACAAACCAATTTGATTTTGTATATATTTGTTTATAATTGAAGCCATGGGCTACTTCGACATATGGACTCCCTTGTATATATGTGTACACATAAAATATTGATAGTAATATTGAATCGTGAATTGATAGTATTGCATTCATGTCTGTCTTGAATCGTGTATTGACAATGTATGCATTCATGTCGTTCTTGAATCATGTAATGACAATGCACTAAATCTTTCTCGTGGATGGTGCAATGCACCCAAAAAAAATCCAGAGAGTGCTATTGGGTGCTGGAATGTTGGAACAGCATTCAGGTACCAAATAGCACTCTCTGGATTTTTTTTTGCTCTCTGTTTGCGTGTATAGACACGTCAACTCTGTAAATGTCGCGTGTATATACGCGGATACTCTGTGAAATGTGCATGTATAAGCAAAGCTAAACTGACAAAACGCATGTATAAGCCCTCGTATCAGCACATCTGACTGTGTCTATACACGCACTTTTACACGCATGTCTCTGGCTGCGATGATACACGCGCTGATACACGGGCCCGCTACTTTTTTTCCACAAGTCATTTTTCGCGGCTAGGAGCGCGGGTATGAGCCTGATCCCTTGTAGTGCCTTTTCCTGTACTTGTACCCACCCCAGTCCCTATATAAACCCAAGAGCACCCCCATGGTCGATATCCCAACACCCTGTGATGCCCGTACCCGACACACTCTGTAGAGACTACACCCAACAGTCTGTACTCAACACTCTATGTGGAAATGTACCCAACAACCCTCTAGAGCCCCTCTCCCAATAGCAAGCTCTTTTCAACCCATCTCCAAGTAAGATCTCTAGAATTTCTTTTAACCCCATCTCCAAGTAAGCTCTCTAGAATTTCTTTTCAGCCCATCTTCAAGTAAGCTCTCTAGAATTTCTTTTATCATCTCATCTTTGTGTTAAGTACAGGATGTCCTTAGCTGCTCTCTCTCTCTCTCTCTCTCTCTCTCTCTCTCTCTCTCTCTCTCTCTCTCTCTCCCCCTCCGGTGTGAATAGACTTAAGGGAGAACTCCCCCTCTCTCCTTATAGGTGGAGCCTTTTGCCCCAAATTCCAGTTTAAGGACACCTTCCCCCCCATTTTACGGTGACTTTAGTAAGGGCTCTTTGGCTCTTAGAGGTGATTCCCACCTAGGAGTTTTATGCTCATCAAGTGAGCAAACAAAATCCGATTTGTGATCCAACAAAGTGTTGAGTTTGCAGCGACATGGGCTACGAGAAGGTGAATAGAATGCCAAAATATCGCCTCGAGAAGCATGCACAACAATGACCCTAGAGGGAATGCCCTAAATGCGACTCCAACTCTCCCCATGGGAATCCCACAAGGAATTATTGGCTAGGCTAGCTTAATGGTCATTAAAAAAAGAGATTTTTTGATTGACTTTCAATGTTAACATTAATTATGTAAGAAAGAAGTTGCTAGTTTTCGTTGCTTTGAAAATACCAATTTTTTGTGAAATCATTGCTTCCTCAAGAAAATGATGTCTCTTGTATCCTATGGTCTAGTTAAGCAATTGTGTTGTTATCTTGATTAAGTTAAAAGTACAAGTACATGTTCTACTTGCCTTCATGCTGACCCTGTTTTCGTGCTGTGTAGTCGGACAACAACGTTAGCGAGGCCCAGAGTTGGCCCAAGGTATCCTTCCTACCACCACTGGAGTGGGAAGATGAGACTTGCCAGCTTAGGCGAGTATTGTGGATGCTGCCTACTTCTACGGGCCCAAGGTAGTGCACCCAATAAGCCCACCCTAGCATGTAGACATCCCTCTAAGAAGCGGGAGGATCAAGCAATGGAGCCGACAAGCCGGCTTCAATCCTCCTCGCGCTGCTGGGTGGAGACGACAAGGTGTATGGTCCCTAGGGATTGCCCAGTCTATAGAGGCTGGAAGACCGAATTCTAGATCATCGGCAAAATAAAGTAAAGGAATAAGAGAGTCTAGATCTGGCTACGGATAATTTTTAGCATTGTATCTATTTTTTTAAATCCCTTGTTTGATATTATTGTTGTATCACTTTTAAAGGCTGTTCAAAAACAAACAATGTGTAAGGTCATTAATTAGGGAACTTGTCTATATATATCGCACAGCACAGTAGGACTAATTAGAAAATAAAATTGATGCATGAGTCGGGTGAAAAGTGGGAGGATGTGTAAGATTCCTCCCCCCAGCCCTCATGATGTCCAGTATCTTCCCCTGTAATTCATTCCCCTCTTCAGGAATATAAAAGATCTTGTTTCTACCTGTTTTGGCCTAGAGAGAAAAAATATTCTAGAGAGATAATATTCATATTTTAAATATTTTTGGATAGAAAAATACCTCATATTATTAAAATAAGTTTCCCTGAATCAGAAGTTCAAAAAACATTTCAGAAGGTGCATTAGAAATTAAGTATAATCTGTTCAAGAGGCATTATCCTGGGAGTGAAGATTTTTTCGAAATTTTAAATTAAGGTTCCTATGGACCAATAAGATTCATCCAAATGTAGGGAGGAGATAAATGAAGAAATAAAAAGAGAATCCCCCAAAAATGAGTAAATACTCACATAAGATGAAGAGTTGACTAAGGACAAGGTTAATAGTTAAAAAAGAGAGATATTTAGGTGAAATGATGCATTTTTGACACCTCTACATGGGGGAATTCCCCTCATGAAGAGGGCACCTATTTCACATGCTTGAATGAGTTTTAAACTCCCAAATAATGAGATATTTTCATCTCTCCTCTCTCCTGTTTCAACTAGATCCAAAAAGTGACCAAAACTGACCCAAAAATAGTCAAAAATTGACCAAGCTGATTTGGAAAATTCTAGAATCAGTTGGCTTGGTTAGAGGCTCACTTTTTCCTATAAATAGAATCCCTCCCCTTTATTGAAACTTAATAGTGTTTTATGCACTGTTACTCTGCTCCTCCCAAGCTAAGAACTGTGAATTTATTAATAATTCACTAGTTTTTGACATTTTCCTCTTCCAAAGATTGCATATTTGATTTTCATGCATATATAGGTATGCATAAAAGATTATTATTTTATTATAAAAGTGTTACTTTTATCATATTTGATTTTCATGCATAGAAGTATGCATAAAAGATTATTTTTTTATAAAAGTGTTACTTTCATCATAAATGATTTTATGCATAAAAGAAATTCTTTTATATTAAAAGAGTGATTTTTATCATAAATGATTATATGCATAAAAGATATTTTTTTATATTAAAAGAGTGATTTTCATCATAAATGATTTTATGCATAAATAGGATGCATAAGAAAAATTCTTTTATTCTAAAAGTGTAATTCCTACTAAATTGGATTTATGCATGGAAAGATGCATAAAGAAATCTATTTTTAGTTCAAAAGAGTTATTTTCGTCAATTTTGATTTTATGCATAGGAAGATGCATTAAAGATTTGATTTTCTATTCAAAAGTGTCATTCTCATTTAAAATGAATTTATGCATAGGAAGATGCATAAAAGATTGATTTTTATTTCGAAAGTGTTAGTCTCCTTAAAATGGAATTTATGCATAAATAAATGCGTAAAGAAATCTTATATCGAAAATAAGAATTCTCTTGTATTCTATAAATAGATATGAGGATGTGAAACAAATCACTTAGATGAAAATGAACGAGGAATAGATGGTTATATGTATGTGAAAGAAATGATATAGATGTGGAATGTGGATATGGATGTATGGATGAGAATGTGAATGTGAATGTGGATGTATGTGAATGTGAATGTGGATGTGTGAATGTGGATATGGATGTAGATATGGAATGTGGATGTGAATGTATGTAAATGTGAATAAGGATGTGGAATGTGGATATGGATGTCTGGATGTGAATGTGAATGTGAATGTGAATGTGAATGTGGATGTGGATGTATGTGAATGTGAATGTGGATGTGTGAATGGGGATATGGATGTAGATATGGAATGTGAATGTGGATGTATGTGAATATGAATGTGGATGTGTGAATGGGGATATGAATGTAGATATGAAATGTGGATGTAGATGTATGTGAATGTGAATAAGGATGTGGAATGTGGATATGGATGTATAGATGTGAATGTGAATGTGGATGTATGAATGTAGATGTGGATGTGGATGTATGAATGTGGATTTGGATGTGGATGTATGAATGTGGATGTGAAAATGGATGTATAAATGTAGATGTGAATGTGGATGTACAAATGTGGATGTGTGTGTGGAATAATGAATGTGAATGGATATGAAGTCGATATGAGTGAATGGATGAGCATGAATAATATAAGATCTGAACGAATGAGATACTTGTAGTAGCCTTGGACACATAGAGAGAGAGAGTGTGTCAAGGACTATGAGTTTAGGGACTTGAGGCACTGGTTGCTTACTATCAAGTAAGAGAGAAACTTGGTACAGGGTCCAGGTGTGCTAAGTTCACTTGAGGGGAGGTGTGCTAGGCACTGGTCGCGGACTATCAAGTAAGAGGGAAACTTGGTATAGGGTCCATGTGTGCTAGGAGTATTCACTTGAGGGGAGGTGTTGAAATATACAAGTGAATAGGGTGTGTGTGGGAACAAGCCCTTGGCGGTTCGAGACTGTAAAAGAGAATCTGTAAATGTGAGAGAACCTATGAAAAGGTCAGAAGAATCTATTGGGAGAGAATAAAGGGTACCATGAGAAGATTTAGGAAGTGTGGAGATATTCTAGGAGAGGTGGAGATATTCTCGAAGAGGTGGAGAGAATCAAGCAAAAGAGGTGGAGTGAATCAAGGAGAAATCAGTGGGATTAGATGCTTGGATGTAAGCTCTATAAATTGAGGCATTGGCCCAATGAGAATTTGTTGGATTTTTATTATCCATGCCTACATTAAGCTATTAGTTAATTACTCACTAATCACATCTTAATTATCATCTAATCACTTTATTAATGATGTTGATTCTAGCATTTGATCCACCATAGCTCATCACATTGCTGTAATTTTAACAGCCCAGAGTTGGCCACCCAAGGTATCCCTCCTTCCATTGGGAAGATGAGACTCGCCAGTATTGTGGATATTGCCTAGTTCTACGAGCCCATGCTAGTGCAGTGAATAAGCCCACCCTCGCATGTAGGCATCTCTCTGAGGAGCCGGAGGATCACGCGATGGAGGCTGAGAGGGCGAGACGTCGGCTTGAGTCCTCGCCACCACTGACAACAAGGTGTATGGTCCCATAGGGATTACCCAGTCTATAGAGGCTCGAAGACCAAATTCTAGATCATCGACAGAATAAAGTAAAGGAATAAGAGAGCCTAGATCTAGCTACGGATAATTTTGAACATTGTATCTTCTTCTTTTTAATCCCTTGTTTGATATTATTGTTGTATCACTTTTAAAGGTTGTTTAAACAAAAAATGTGTAAGGTCATTAATTAGGGAGCTTGTCTATATATATTGCAGAGCCTAGTAGGACTAATTAGAAAACAAAATTGATGCGTGAGTTTGGTGGAAAGTCGGAGAATGGAATGCCCTGACAACGGCACCATCCTATGGACGGGTGGACCCGATTAGTTGGGTAACTTTCCAACAAATTAATTAAAAACTCTACACTAGATAAATAGGTCCCTCAGAAACCCTACTCTAAAGGATTAGGTCAGAAACCCTACTCTAAAGGATTAGGTCAGAAACCCTACTCTAAACTCTACACTAGATAAATAGGTCCCTCAGAAACCCTACTCTAAAGGATTAGGTCAGGCGACGCGGTTGTGCCTCACATAGATGGACAGGCCATGGCAAGAAAGGCACAACTAGGGCATGCAGTGGGGAACCATTGCCTACAAATGTCAAAAAAGATGCAAGTGGGCGAGGCAAAGGTGTCACTAATCTTGGCACAAAAAAAGGGTGGCAAGTTAAATGTGGAAATAATTAGTCCCCAAAAAAGGAAGAAAGTAGCGTTGTCTCTAGGAATCAAGAATGGAGGTTTCCCAAATTAAGATCAATCACTCTATGGGTGATCCGATTTTAAGAGTCATTTAGAAGACCACACTCCCCCTGCAGAATAGAACTAGGTCTTACCTATTAATCGTATCCTTGTATCTTTACAAGGTTAAGGTGTCAAGGAGTAGGGAATTTTTCTCGAGTTGGACTTAGTAGACCATATTCTTATGGTTTTCCCTGTTTAGGAAGGGGGGGACCTTACAATTGGTATCAGAGCCGATCTTAGTTCCTATAACTTGTTATTTAAGGTTGTTTTGGAATGTATGTTCTACCTAGCATAATGCTGATTAATAAAATACCTTACTAGAACAATTTGAATTGGTGAATTGAAGATTGTACGAAGAGGGAGATGCTTACTCGAGATTCCTAGTCTTCTAGTGTAGCTTCCAAACGGTTTGTCACTCTTCAAATTTTGAATTCTGTGATACAATGGTACAGATACTTGAGAGATTGTCCCTTCCTCATCCCTCTTGTATCCAAAGAGGGTGGGGTGGAGATCACTTTTGGAATCGTGGGCCAACCTAGGGAGAGAAAGGGAGGTGAGGAGGCTGTGAGGTTTCATACAAGTGTGTTTTGATTCTAAGAAGTGACCGAAGTCAAAACCCCAACTTTGTGTCCCAATACACTTCAATAGTTCTGCTCCCCTGGGTTAACTCTAAGAATTCATTCATCTTGGTTTCCAAAATGCGGGGAGGACAAAATCTCTTCCTTAGGTAAATCTTGAGATCATTCCATGTCTGGGTGTTCCAATCGAGACAATTTGTCTTGCAGTGGTTTCTCCATGCCACTCTAGTTGTTTCTACTATCTTCAGCCTTGTAAGAGCCATTCTACTCTCCTCATTGTACCTGGTGACATCAAAGTATTCTTCAATTGCTTCCATCCACTTCTCCACAGCCTCACCTAGGTTTTTCCCTTTACCCTTGAAAGGTCCAGGCTGTGATCTATGAAGAGTTTTATGAACATCTAGCTACAAGTTGGGGAGTGTGGAAGGCATGTGGAGGAGTGTGTGTAGGTGCATAATTGGGAAAGATTCATCAAGAATATGGAAGAGGAGATTTCCACCATGTGTAAGTGGGATCTCCACCTACATGCCACTTAGACTTGGCTATTATCTCATCACACTTTCAAACTCAAAAAGTCTTCAATTTAATAATCAATAGAAGACTTAGCCTAAGAGGACAATTGATGGTGACTTCCTACCATATTCTAGGATTGGATATCCTATGCTAAAAGAATGATTTTCATCAAATTCATGGGAAAATAATTTTTAGTATTTATGCATAATTAATTAATTAATTAAAGAAAAGAGAAATTTTTTGTAATTTTATTTTTATGCAAAAAGAGAAATTCCCATGATAATGGAGATCCATGTAATTAAATGGAGAAAGGAAAATTTTGATATATTAAAATAATGAATATTTTTATTTAAAGAGAAATTTTAGATAAATTTATTTTATGTATGCAAAAATTTAAATGATAAAAGAGGAATTACCATGACATTTGGAATTCAATCATTTAAATGGTAAAAGTGGAATTCTTGGCATATTTGAGTTAATGGATATTTTTATTTAAATTTAAAGAGAAATTTTAGATAAATTTATTTATTGCATGAGAACTTTTTAAATGATAATAGAGGAATTCCCATTACATTCGGAATCCAATCATTCAAATGGTAAAAGTGGAATTCTTGACATATTTGAAATAATGGATATTTTTTAAAGAAAAGAGGAATTTTAGATAAATTTAGTTTATGGTGGATAAAAAAGGAATTCCCATGACATTTGGAATTCAATCAAATAAATGCAAAAAGAGGAATTCCCATGATATTTGAAATCCAAGAAATTAAATGAAAAAAGAGAAATTCTTAGCATAATTTAAATTATGAGTATTTATCAAACGTGGAATGCATTATTAAATTTCTTGGGAAATATGGGTAGAATTTATTTTTATAAATCCCATGAATCTTTTACTCAAAAGAAGAATATTGAATATATTTCATTTGAGAAATTTGAGAAAGAATATGAAAAGTTCCATCGAGAAAAAATTACCTTAAACGAGGTTAAGCAATTGGCAGAGATTTAGAAAAAGTCCCATCGGTATCGAAAGTAGAAAATGTTACAATACGATGTGATAAGAGGTGAATGGATGAGATGTGATGTGAATGGATGTGATGTGATGTGAAATGGATGTGATGTGATGTAATGTGAATAAAGATAGATGTGAATGGATGATATGTGATGTGATGTGAAATGGATGTGATGTGATGTGAATCAGGATAGATGTGAATGAATGAGATGTGATGTGATGTGAATCGAGATAGATGTGAATGGATGAGATGTGATCTGAATGGATGATGTGATGTGAAATGGATGTGATGTGATGTAATGTGAATCGGGATAGATGTAAATGAATCAGATGTGATGTGATGTGATGTGATGTGAATCGAGAGATGTGAATAGATGAGATGTGATGTGAATGGATGTGATGTGATGTGAAATGGGTGTGATGTGAATCAAGATAAATGTGAATAAATGAGATGTGGTGATGTGATGTGAATCGAGATAGATGTGAATGGATGAGATGTGATGTGAATGGATGTGATGTGATGTGAAATGGATGTGATATGAATCGGGATAAATGTGAATGAATGAGATGTGTTGTGATGTGAATCGAGATAGATGTGAATGGATGAGATGTGATGTGATGTGAAATGGATGTGATGTGAATGGAGATAGATGTGAATGAATGAGATGTGATGTGATGTGAATCGAGATAGATGTGAATGGATGAGATGTGATGTGAAATGGATGGGATTTGATGTGAATCGGGATAGATGTGAATGGATGAGATGCAATGTGAATGGATGTGATGTGATGTGATATGGATATGGGTAGATGTGAATGGATGAGATGCAATGTGATGTGATGTGATGTGATATGGATATGGGTAGATGTGAATGGATGAGATGTGATGAGATGTAATATGATGTGAGTAGATGAGAATGGATGAAGCACAATGGGAATATGATTGGATGTGGATTAAGTAATGTAAATTGATGTAGAAGAATGTGGAACAACCACACTATCCTTGACCAAAGCAACTGTCTCTGCGATAGATTCTCCAAGGGGTAATATGACACTATCTAGGTGAGGACCAAGGTTGGACGTATCATATAATGTCCAAGCATTGATCGTTTCTCAAGCCAGCTGCCTTTTCAAGGTCATGAAGAAATAAGTATTCTAAGTGATGTGGAAAGATGAGAGTTCATTAGAAATTATATTTATGATCTGTTTTTAAATGACTGTTTTATGTCAAGAATGCTGGGGAAGCATTTTGACCATCTTGTGAATGAGGTCGTGGAGACCTAAGTGATAAAGTTGCAATAGCTGAAGGAGAGTCAACGGAGGACATCTCGCGTAGCAAGGTCGACCGAGGTCTTGACCAACCTCGGTTGGATTTAAATGGAAGCGACCTATGAGTGAAGTGCTAGGTGACTTGCGAGGGAGACTAGAGGGTGCTCACCATACAATGCTCGTGCTCTAGGTCGCCGAAGATACCCAAGCATGCGGCCAGGAAGAAAAATGGAACAAGGTGTTAGAGTTGTTTTCTGAACTCGGGCATGGATTTGGTTGATTGTCCTTGCTGGTCCTCAATGGATGAGTCCATGGCTCTTTTATATGGATCTGTTGGTTGATCTTGCTGATCTTCAATGGAGAGTCCATCTGGATAATCTTATGTGATTATATTGCTGGGTACTATGAGCTAGGAACTATTGAAAAGGCCACTGATGAGTGAACATGTGGTGAGTGTTCTGGTTGCCAATGATGCCATACGTACACCAATGAAGGAATGATTGGAAATTAGAATTCAAGCTAGATATTTTGGAGGATTATGATCAGTGATACTATGGTTTCATTAAAAGATTGTTTTAAAGACAGCTGAATCTGTGAAAAATTTACTGATAATTTTTAATATTTCTAGAAAGAATAAGACTTTGTAATACAATTATGATAGAAGAACTATCTTTGAGCTTAAATCCAATTTATGGAATTAAATCATAAATTTACCATAATTGTATTAACATAAAAGCATAAAAAGCCATTTTCTTAACCTCTAGCTTAACAAGCTTAGAGATTGATTTTGAATTAAGAATTTATCAATGAGAAGCATTCATTTGCTTAAGAATTAGTCATAGGAATGACTATTCTTTTGGAGAGAGAGATATACATAAAAAGCATCCTACTTAAGCATAAAGATTAACTTTTTTATGATTAGTGAGTTATGTACCTTTATATACATTTTCTTAGCATGTCTATTTTGTGTAACAACTTATTGAAACATCAAATATTGTCAGGAGATAATGAGATGCCAGTGGACCGTGGACGTGGAGATAATCAAACATCAAAACAATGATGCACTCGATTGACATGGACTACAACACACACCATGATTTTCCAAATGATTGTATTCTTTATTGACACAAATATAACAATGCAATACAATTTCCACATTGTGGTACATCGAGATATAGACAAGATGTGCAAGGAGAAAGGGTATCACCAAAAGTTTTACGACACTTTTCCATCATCCCTCAAATTAAACCAATGTTCAAGTGAAAATCCATTACAGGATTGATGACTTGGCACCATAACACTAGGTCCATGGATGGTGTTATGCGTGTGCCCATAGATCCCCCCACATGGAAGCACATTGAAGAGAAGTGAGTAGTCTTTCAAGAAGAGGCTCGCTATATTTGACTCGGACTAGCAATGGATGGAGTGAATCCATTTGGTCTACGAAGTTCATCATGGAGTACATGGCCTGTTTGTCTAGTTAACTATAATCTTCCACCATGGCAGGCGATAAAAAAAAGGACATCTTTTATTATCTTTCATAGTTCCTAGAAAGTACAAGGTGAAGAATATGGATGTGTATTTAGACCCTTTAGTAGAGGAGCTTCGTGTTCTATGGGAGGGCATTAAAGTTCATGATATTTCCAAGAGGTTTGGACAACGTGCGCTAACATTGAGAGGAATATTTATGTGGACTATGCATGATTAGCCTAGCTATGGAGAGTGCTTTGGTAATACTGTAGCTTGTTAACATATTATGTTAAGTCGTGATTGTCATCCAAACTTATCTGCTACAATGTTTTTTTGATGTTCTAGAGGGCTTTCAGTGTCAGGGTATAATGGATGTCCATTATGTGGGCCGCAACTTGAGGCTTGATACTCAAATTCTATGAAGAAGATAGTATACAAGGGCCACAAAAAGTATCTCTGTGACAACCATCCTTTGCATGAGGGATCTCTAGGGAGGTCTCCTCGCATATGGAAGAGTAGTGATAGGAGGACCTTATGGGAGCTGGATCCAACCTGCACACCTCTCCAGGAATGAAGCGTCTATCCATTTTCCATCAACTTCCATACTGGAATGACCTCCTAGTGAACCATCTTCTTGACCCAATGCACATTTTCAAAAATATAGCTGAGGTACTTTGGAAAACCATCACAGGAGCAAAGGAGAGCAAGGTAGAACGAGATGATTTATAAGAAGTTAAACGCATGCAACACCTATGGGCCCAAAATAGAGTAAATGGGAAGGTGAAGCTACCAAAAGCACCTTGGGTCATGACAAAGGAAGAGCAAAGGCATGTAAAGAAGTGCATTAGTGAGTTTCGTATCCCTACAGGATGCATGCATTGCTTGAAGGGAGCATTTACAAAGGACGATGAGCTTAGTGGCTTGAAGAGTAATGTGATTGGCACAAATTCTTACAATTCATGCTTCCTATAGCCATTAAGGATTGCCTCAACAATGACATTAGAGCAACAATTTACAAAATTGGTGCAGTGGTGTGCTGGATATCAAGGAAAGAGATTAGTAGAGACACATTGGAAGCAGCATAGTTAGACTCCATCGAGGCTATTACAATGGTTGAGAAATAATTTCCAACAAGTATTTTAACCTTTCAATTTCACTTGCTAGTTCATGTGGTTGATGAAGTTGCTGTGGTGGGGCTGGGGTTGTCCTTGTCCATAGCCGATGGATGTTTTTCTTAGAGAGATTTATGAAGACACTTAAAGGATTTGTTCATCTCAAAGAGCTCATCCTGAAGGTAGTATGGCAGCGGGATGGCTTGTTCAAGAATCACTTGTATATATAACTGAATTTCTCAGTATGTTTGATCCTAATATGCCAAGATTATGGACACAAGAAGAAGATGATCGACTAGTTGGGGAAGAGCCACAAGGGAAAGGCCTTGTGAGAACAATGGATGTAGCCTTACGTGAGAAGATCAATAAATTTTGCATCTTAAACTCACATGCTATGGAGAAATGGATCGAGAGATATAACTTGGTGAAGGCTAAAAGGGACCAAGCTTGTTTGAGTTTTAGAAGGAGTCGAACAACCCCCACACTACCGTACCCAACAGAACTTGTACTTCTTCTAGACTTTCCTTCTAATAAATAGCTTTAGGCAAACCATAGTGAAAGCTAAATGCAATGGTGAATCAATAAGTGATGAGGAGGAGCTTGCATATGGTTGTGATTTCCATGTATGTGAGTTTGAGATATCTACGCCTTGTCTTTTATGTTGTGCTTTCGTGAATTTATACAATAAAGTACTTATCTATTGTGCTTACAGTATCATAAGTTTGGGAAAATTTGGTCACACGAATGTCACTTTCGAGTAGAAGGAATAGATAAAAAGAGAACATTTGATTATGGTGCAAAGGCTAATTTCATGCAAGAAAGTTGTTCAAGTGAAAGTGATGGCAATATTGAAGTAGGCATGCTGGATTATTGTGGAACAATCCAAGATATTATCAAGGTTGGATTCTGAAATTTTGATATGTTCATTTTTTATGTGAAATGGTTCGAGTTGGTAACTCAAGGGGTGCAAGTAACTATACGCAAAGACAAGTGTGGATTTCTTCAAGTAGACCACACAAAGATATGGACTGACCAAAGGGACACATTTGTGCTACCAGAGCATTGTGAGCAAGTCATCTTTGTGGAAGACCCAACAGATCATAAATGGTTATTTGTGATCCAAATAAATCCACGTGGTAAACAAATATTTGAAGAGGTGAAAATAGCAGTTGACAAATTGCCAAATAAATGGTTGTTTGTGATCCAAATAAATCCATGTGGTAAAAAAATATTTGAAGATGTGAAAATAGCAATTGACAAATTGCCAAATGCTGAGGAACTCCACCCAAATCATGTGATGGTTTAACATACACCACTAGCACCTATTGAACAATAAGAAGAACAAGAAGAAAACATAATAGTTAAGGAAGTAGGTGAGGCTCACACTAGATTAGGATCGGATGAAGGTGTACTCATTGAGAAAATACATCTTGAATGAGAAACACACACTAGAGATAATCTAGAAGAAGAAGAGATTCAAGCTGAGTATGATCATGATGCATCGACAACTCTCATGCTAGAGCTAGAAGAGGATGACAACATGGATGAATTACCTTCTACTACTACAAGACAATCGGTTCCACTAATTGACACAATGATGGAGTATTTCTAGAAATAGATTTATTTGGAGTCATGGATCTCATTGAGGACGAGCAAGTTGATGATGAACTTTAATTTCATTGTAAAATAGAGCACTTTCTTAATTGCACCTTAGTGATGAGGAGGAGGAGCCAGCATTTGTCCTCCTTCAAAGAGCGTGATGGAAGTTCTACCCTCCTCTCTCCCTCGTCCCCCTCTCTCTCTATCTCTCTTTCTCTCTAATCTCTCTCTCTCTAGCTCTCTCTCTCTCTCTCTCTCTCATAGAAACATATGCTTGTAAAGAGGTAGAAAGAGAAGGCTAAAACACACCCCATGTAAGATTCCTCCCCAGCCCCTCAAGATGTCTTGTATCTTCCCCCTGTAATTAAATCCCTCTTAAGAAATATAAAAGATCTTATTTCTACTTTTTTGGCCTAGAGAGAGAAAATCTTCTAGAGAGAGATGATTCAGTTTTAAAATATTTTTGGATGGAAAAATATCTCATGGGTGCATTAGAAATAACTTATAATCTGTCAAAAGGCCTTATCCTAAGGATCCAGATTTTTTGAAAATTTTAAATTAAGGTTCTAAGGGGCCAATCAGATTCATCCAAATGTATGGAGGAGATAAATTGAAGAAATAAAGAAAATCCCCCCAAAAATGAATAAATACTCACATAAGATGAAGAGTGGACTAAGGACCAAAGGAAATACTAAAAAAATAAATTTTTGACACCTCAAGAGTGGGGATTCCCCCTCATGAAGGAGGCATCTATTTCACATGTGTGGAGTTTTAAATTCTCAAATATTGAGATATTTCATCTCTCCTCTCTCCTAATTCAAGTCTAGTTCCAAAAAGTAAGCTAAACTGACCCAAAAATGGTCAAAAATTGACCAAACTAATTTGGAAAATTCTAAAATCAGTTTGCTTGGTTAGAAGCTCACTTTTTCCTATAAATAGAAGCCTCCCCCTTTGTAGAAGCTTAATAGTTTTTTATGCACTGTTACTCTACTCCACCCTCGCAGAGCCAAAAACAGTAAACTTATTGATAAATCATTAGTTTTTGACCTTTCCCTCTTCAAAAGAACTGGTGGCCACTCTTGTTGCAAACAAGAGTAGACCCCTCAAACCATCAAGCCAAAGGAAAGCTTGAAATACTACTTTTTCTTTATTCCTTTTAATGGTTTTCCAATTTTTATTTTCTTAAAATGAAAAAATGATGTTATGCCTTGTTGGAAAGGCTTTCCCCCTCTCTTCATTCTTAAATTCAGCCTTTCTTTATCCTAGATAAGTAATCAAATTGTTAGAATTAAACTTTTCATATTGTTTCTCTTTTAAAAGTGGAATTTGATTAGTTTAGAATGCTTTAAACCATTTGGGATAATTTTTAAGTAACTTGAGGATAGAAAAAATTGAAAAATGGTCAGCCATACAAAGGAGGTTATGGAAAACTTTTCTTACATTTTGTGAAATAAGTTTTATCTTTTATTATTCAAAAAGAGTAATCCCCACCATTTGTGTATTCTAAAAGTGTTATTTTCATTCTAGGCATAGAAAAATGCATAGTAGAAATATTTTTATTATAAAAGTGTTATTTCCATTAAAATTTAAACTCTATGCATAGAAATGTGCATATTGGTTATGTTTTTATTATAAAAGAGTGATTTTCATTAGATTTAAATTCTATGCATAGAAAGATGCATATTGGATATTTTTTAATTATAAAAAGTGTGATTTTCATTGGAATTAAATTCTATGCATAGAAAGATGCATATTGGAAATAATATTTTTATTATAAAAGTGTTACTTTCACCAATATTGATTCTTATGCATAAAAGAGTTTTTTTAAACTATAAAAGTGTTACTTTCATCAATATTGATTCTTATGCATAAAGTAGTTCACAAAAAAAAAATTTAATTATAAAAGTGTTACTTTCACCAATATTTATTTTTATGCATAAAATGATGCATAAGAGAATTTTTTTTAATTATAAAAGTGTTACTTTCATCAAAATTGATTTTTATGCATAAATAGATGCGTAAAAGAATTTTTTAATAAAATTGTTACTTTCATCAAAATTGAATTTTATGCATAAAATAATTTTGTTTATTATAAAAGTGTTACTTTCATCAAAATTGATTTTTATGCATAAATAGATGCATAAAAGAATTTTTTTATTATAAAAGTGTTACTTTCATCAAAATTGATTTTTATGTATAAATAGATGCATAAAAGAATTTTTTTATTATAAAAGTGTTACTTTTATCAAAATTGATTTTATGCATAAATAGATGCATAAAAGAATTTTTTTATTATAAAAGTGTTACTTTCATCAAAATTGATTTTTATGCATAAATAGATGCATAAAAGAAATTTTTAATTATAAAAGTGTTACTTTCATCAAAATTTATTTTTATGCATAAATAGATGCATAAAAGAATTTTTTATTATTATAAAAGTGTTACTTTCATCAAAATTGATTTTTATGCATAAAAGGATTTTCTTTTACACAAAAGTGTTATTTCCATAGAAGTTGGATTTTATGCATAAACAGA
This sequence comes from Cibotium barometz, assembly GCF_041138505.1. Lineage (NCBI taxonomy): Eukaryota > Viridiplantae > Streptophyta > Polypodiopsida > Cyatheales > Cibotiaceae > Cibotium > Cibotium barometz. The sequence goes on from NC_141054.1 coordinate 22,420,055, forward strand.
TGCATACACAATTTTTATATCAAAATAAGAGTTCTTTTTAATCCTATGTTTAAATCCCATGAATTTTGGTAAATGAATAAGTAAATACTCTGTGAGAGAAAATTCTACCGTTTCATATTCTCCAGGATGGCAGTGAGAAAATTCAAAAAAACTATGGAAGTCAGAATTTTAGATAAATGATTAATTTATTTTCTCATAGGATTTGGTGATTAGTTTTGAATTCAGTTAATCAAATACTCAATGAATGAAATTCAATAAAGTAATAATTGAAATATTACCCTTCCAGAAAGCTAGTTCAGGAGAACCTTTCCAGACTCGAAACCTGGATCAAACTATGACCAAGACACAACTCCTTTGTCAGTTTCAAGAAAAGACGATGTGACCAGTTCAGAAAAATTCACACAAATCACCCACCGAATCTTAAATCAAGTTAAGACCCTTGATTTTGATCTGAGGATCAAGGTTATAGAATTCAGGAAATTCTGTTGGAATTTTAGACCCGTGATCTAGAAGTATTGGGATACAGATTTAAGATATACCCATTGTATTCAAAAGAAAATCAAAACTGAAAACTTGCATAGAAACCCTGTTTTCTTAAAGGAATGTCTTACACCAAAATGCTAGAGGGAGCATTTGGTATATATGTTTTTCTAAGGAAAGTTTGGTTGCAAAACAGCTAGCGGGGAGTGTTCAAAGGACGGCTCTCATGCGGCAAAAACCTCCCCAGGTCTGGGTATGGTGAAAAATGGTGTGCTTCCGGTACGATGGGAGAGGGCCGACGAAGCGGTCCCTGAATGAAGTGCCAGGACACCTAAGGAGGATCCTAGAGGGTTCTGACAGGCAATGCACGAGCTCCCACCAGTGCTTAGGACACCCGTGCGTATGTCGTGGAAGATATATATTTGTATGATGACGAGAAAGTTATTGTAATCTGTTATCGTTTGCTGACCAGCTGGTCTCAACGGAGAGTCCAGAGTGATACTGTTTTGTGAGAAACAAGGATTGAATGGAAATTTTGAGTTATGACATATGTACCCAATAATTGTTTATCAATGGATTGTTTTTAAAAGTTAAAGTTTAAAGAGGAGTGTGTGCATATCGGTATTCTAAAGCAAAAGCTAAGAAAGGCATTCAATCATGGGTGGGTGAGTACTTGTCTAGTTCTACTAATTCCAGTGGTTGGGCGGTGGCTAACCCATGGGCCAAATGGGGTTAGGCTGGAATTAGTAGAGTTTTAATAATAAAATTGATTAATAGGAGTACGCTTAGAACTTGAGTAGTTAAATAAAAGCCTGAAGACTTCTCTAATGAATAGATCAACGGCTGTGCCTGATTCAATTAGAAAAAAAGTGTTGATCCCTTCAAGTTAATTCTGTAATAGTTTCCCTTCTATTTGGTTTATTTAGATGAAGGTTAGTTCAGTATCTTGACCTCGTTAGAAAAAAATTATTAAGAAAATAAATGGTGGAATCGTCCCCGTTTTTTGGGCAAGGAAAATTTTCCCAGTTTCGGTTTTCACAATGACCACCAACTTAGTCTCGTGCCTAGACATTCGAGGGCAAGGCCCCATGTGAGAAACCTTGCCCTGCGTAAGAGGAAGCTACTTCTACTTTGCTACCATTCGAGAATCCCGGTGCGGAGAGGGGGCAGTTGGGATCCCACATTTGGTATTAGAGCACTGTTGTAAATTTACATAATAGAAATAGAAATTGCTTAAATTTTTAAAGTAAATCTGGGAAATAATGTTTTCACTTGTTAATGTTATGTTGAATGAACTTCAAAAATTGAAAACTCATAAATTGAATTGGAAATTTATAAATGGATACCCCGAATCTATTTGGCATTCTTGAACTTTCCCAGAGTCAAGATATGATAGCCTTTGCATTCGAGGACCTAATCAACTCTACTACGACCCGAGTAAGCGACCCGAGTAAGCAGAGTGAGACTCGCACATCATTTTGAGAGTGTTTACTTTCCTGATCCTATTGATTGAGTGACGTTGGTATATGTGGTTCTTTGGAGGACGATGTATTAATGTCAGTACTAGTCAGCGTCAGAGGCTTAGGTAAAATATGCAGTTGGGATCTCATAGTTGGTATCAGAGCGCTGTTGTAAGTTTACGTAATAGCATCAAAAATTGCTTAAAATTTTAAAGTAAATCTGGGAAATAATGTTTTCACTTGTTAATATTATGTTGAATGAACTTCAAAAATTGAAAACTCATAAATTGAATTGGAAATTTATAGATGGATACCCCGAATCTATCTAGCATTCCTGAACTCTCCTAGAGTCAGGATATGATAGCCTTTGCATTCGAGCACCTCATCAACTCTGCATCAACTCTACTACTATGACCCGAGTAAGCAGAGTGAGACTCGCATGTCATTTTGAGAGTCTTTACTTTCCTGATCCTATTGAGCGATGTCGGTATATGTGGTTCTTTGGAGGACGATGTATTAATGTCAGTACGAGTCAGCGTCAGAGGCTCAGGCAAAATATTTCCTTAGGCATGATTCTGATAAGGCTAGGGCTTATTTAGCATGCACAACTCTTTGATCATTCACCCAAGAACTTCAGAATTTCATGCCGAGTTTTTAGGCTTCTTAGCCGTTTTATCCCTAGAAGTAGAATTACAACACCTCTTTCTGTGATGAATCGTGTGTAACATGGTATGTCTCCTTTGCAGTTTTGCTTCTTTATGCATACACGATTGAGGCAGTGATTTTGGGAGCCGTGATGCTCTATGTATATATCAAAAACTTTTGATAGTAAACGATGTTTTCTTTTTTAAAAAAATCCAAATTGTTTTCATGATTGTGAATATGGTTAATAAAATTATCAAAGTAAATCTTGTTTCATGAAGTATGATGAAATAATTATTTGTTTAAAGAATAAATTATAAAAATTAAATAGTCATAAATCTGTTGTCAAAGTTAAGTTGACGAAAATCTCATTTGGTAAGAATCATGAGGCGCGCGGCCTATGCAAGGCAATCAGATTCTCTAACCGATGACGAAGAGTTAGATGCAGATGTTCAAAAAGCCCTGCATAGATCCCAACCTGGTCCCCTCTCAAGGGTGAAGGGGAGCAGTTAGGTGAAGTGGATTGAGGCTATGGAAGAATACTTTGATGTAACTGGCTACAATGAGAGAAGCAAGATGGCTCTCGCCAGGATAAATATTGTGGAAACGTCCAGGGTCGCTTGGAGGAATCACTGCGAGACTAACTGTCTCGATCGAAATACCGAGACCTGGACCGATCTTAAAGCTTACCTCCTCAGAAAGAGGTTTTGTCCTCCGAGCTTCCTTGAAACTAAAATGAATGAGTTCTTGGAACTAAAGCAGGATAGCCGGACAATTGAAGAGTACCATCAAGCTTTTGCCCTTCTCCTCAAATATTCCCCACAATTGGATGCAGAGTAGCTAATGGCCAGATTCATTCGAGGAATGAACGAGCCATTGGACATCTTAGTGAAGAGTGCCAAGCCTGTCTCAATGGCCGAAGCTATAAGAATGGCAAAGGACTTTGCCAAAGCCTTTGTAGTTAAGGTCGTGCCACGAAAGCCTGCACCCTCTAACTTTAAAAGATTCCAAACCCCGAGAAGTACTTCAAACTTTCCTCCCCCAAAGAGGCAGCAAGGCCCAAATCAGAATCAGGATACTGGGAGATTAAAAAGTGAAGGAAGACCCTTCCCACAGAACACTTTCTCAGGAGCCCCACCTCTTTTAAGGATTCAGAGGGATGAGCTCAGAAGTGAGAACCGGTGGTTTGGATGTTAGGGTTTTGGTCACCAGCTGAAAGACTGCCCGACTCCCGCCATGTCAAGGGGACAGGGAAGGCAAGGACCGAGAGTACAGAGACCAGCCCCTTCCTATCAGCAGTCACCATCTCATCAAAATCAGGGCAATCCCAGGAGAACTCCAGCTCAGCCATCTGTCCAGAGTAGCCTCAAAACTCCTTCCAAGAATTGGGGCAACAAAAGAGAAAGAGTTCCGCCTCAGACTGCAACAGCCAGAGCAGTCATAATAGCAGAAGTAGTGGAAGAGGATAGATTTATGCAGCAATTGAAAACCAAGGGAGGCAAATCGCCAATTCTCCGTCATTCATACTCCAGCTGAGTATCAAGGTAAGCCTTTTAAGCTTTTGATTAATTTAGGCAGCAGGGAAACCTATGCAAGTTGAATGGGCCAGTAGGTGGGAAGATTCTTTTCACTCACCTTGAGACAAATTGTATTCAGTTCAATCTAAATGGGAATTAACTGACATGTCAATTCAGAGTATACCTTTGGGAGTTTTTGACAGGATCCTTAGAATGGATTGGCTCCAAAAAATCAAGCTAACATTGTGTCATAATGGAACCATTTCCTTCCGCACCCGTGACCTTCACGAAAATAAAGTTCAAGGAACCGGAATTTCAGGATCCCCAAGTCTGCAATTAGTAAAAGCTTCTAAGCTGATAAAAGGACTTAGAAAGAAGCAACTCATTTATGTTGTCAAAATGAATCCAGTAGACACAAAGTTAAAAGCTAAAGAACCTGAATGGTTAAGTGATTATGATGATTTGTTCCCAGCTGAATTAATTGAGATGCCTCTGATTCGAGAAGTAGATCATGAGATAGAATTGACCCCCAGAGCTCAGCCCACAAGTAGCCCTCTGCACGTACAAAATGCCAATTCCTGAAGCCATCAAACTCAAGGAGCAGCTTAGACAGCTATTAGAACAAGGGTTTGTAAGACCCAATGTTTCACCTTGGGGTGCGCCAGTTCTCTTTCAGAAAAAGAAAGATGGAATGCTAAGACTCTGTGGACTACAAAGGTCTCAATCAGCTCTCACAATTAAGAATAAGTATCTTATCCTAGAATTGATGAGCTTCTGGACAGGCTAAGTGGAGCCCAGATCTTCATAAAGATAGATCTCAAATCAGGGTATTATCAGATCAGGATTAATGAGCAAGTTATCCCAAAGACAGCCATCAATACTCGGTATGGGCATTATGAATTCACTTTCATGCTATTTGGATTGACAAATGCCCCAGCTACATTCAATCGCCTAATGTAGGACATTATCATAGAATACTTGGATGATTTTGTTCTTGTTTTCTTTGATAATATTCTGATTTATTCAAAGAATATATCTAACCATGAAGCTCTTTGATAATATTCTGATTTACTCAAAGAATGCAGCTGACCATGAAGATCATGTCAAGAAGTTCTTGAGATTCTAAGGAAGCACTAACTCTTTGTAAAAAAGAGCAAATGCACTTTCTCTGCCGACGACCATGTTGAATACTTGGGCTTTTTGGTATCCAAAGATGGAATTTCTTGAGATTTTGCAAAAGTCCAAGTAGTCATAGATTGGCCTGAACCAAAAACAGTGAAAGAAGTCAGGGGATTCTTGGGATTGACTGGTTGGTATAGAATTTTTATACCAAAGTATGCTCTCGTAGCTTCCCCCTGACTAATCTTCTCAATAAGAATGCCTCATTTCAATGGTCTACCAGGTGCCAGAGTGCTTTTGATAAGCTGAACCGCCTTGGTAACCAATCCCATTTTTTAAAGTTGCCAGATTTCTCTCTACCCTTTGAGGTAGTAACTGATGCGAGTGGTTTTGCCCTGGGAGGTGCACTCATGTAGGAAGGTCATGCAGTGGCCTATGAATCCCAAAAACTTAGAACACATGAGAGGAATTATGCTGTCCATGACTTGGAACTACTTTCAGTAGTATATGCCCTAAAGTTGTGGAGACATTACCTACTGGGTCAATGAGTCACTTTGATGAAAGATCATCAGAGCTTAAAGTGGATCTTCACTCAGAAGCATCTCAACATGCGCCAAAGAAGGTGGATGTAGACCCTATAGGAATTTGATTTTGAAATCAAGTATTGCCTAGGCAAAGAAAATGTGGTAGCAGATGCTCTCAGCAGAAAAGCCTCCTTGCTTGCAATTTCTGTAGTGTCAAATCCTTTGATTATTGAAGCAAGAGAGAAGATCATGCAAGATAGATTCTTTGGCCCTATTGCTACCCTACTTATGCAAGAAAGTGAAACTCCACAAGAGTTGAAGCAAGTTCAAGGGTACAGCCTGGATGATGGAATTATGTATTGTAATCGTACGCTATGCATTCCCAATGATGAGGGAACTAAGATACAAATTTTGAATGAAGCCCATGACAGCCTTATTGCAGGACCTCCAGGTTTCATCAAAACCTACATGGCTGTGAAGAAAAGCATCTTTTGGCCTGGTCTAAAAAAGGATGTGCTTAATCATGTACGTCAATGTCTGACCTGTCAGAAAGTCAAGGTCGAGAGAGTAAAAATGCCTGGGAAGTTACATCCATTAGACATCTCCCAGATGAAGTGGGAATGTATAAGTATGGATTTTATTATGGATTTTATTACTGGATTACCTTTAGTGCAGTGAGGTTACAACTCCATCTTCGTGGTAGTTGATAGACTAACCAAAGTTTCCCATCTGATTCCAGTAAAAGAAACCTACACTGCAGTGGATGTGGCCAGAGTGTGTTCCTCAAGGAAATCTTCAGATTTTATGACCTACCCAAAAGAATAGTAAGTGATCGAGATCCCAAATTCACGTTAAGATTCTGGACTGCATTTTTCAAAGCAGTAGGTACTTTCTTGGATCTCAGCACAGCTTACCATCCCGATACCGATGGTTAAACAGAAAGGGTGAACCAAGTAATCGAAGATATACTTCGGTCATGCTATGGTGGCAGGGAACCCAAGAAGTGGCTAAGTTATCTGCACCTGGTCGAGTTCGCCTACAATGCTTCTTATCACCAAAGTATTGGGATGAGCCCTTTCAAAGCTCTGTGTATGGACAAGATTGTTTAATTCCATTAATTTGGTCTGACCCATTGATTAGGGTCGAGATGTCCAAACAGATGCTTGATGACATGGAGCAGTAGATGCAATCAATTCGTGTAAAGATATAAAAGCTACCTAAGATAGACAGAAACAGTATGTAGATAAGAAGAGGTCAGACAGAAAATTCGAAGAAGCAGATATGGTCTTCATTCGAGTACACCCCAAAAGAAGTTCTCTATCTCTTGGGAAGTACAAGAAGTTATCCCCTAGATATTGTGGGCCATATCTGATTACAAAGAAAGTAGGTGACTTAGCCTACGAGCTTCTTCTACCTCCTCATCTCAAAGTACATAATATATTTCATGTCAGCCTTCTTAAAAAGTATATACCAAGCCCGAATCATGTACTTGATGAAATCTTAACTTCTTCAACCCAAGGACAGATGGAACTCCAACCTAAAGAAATCCTTGATGTTCGAGAAAAGGTTCTCAAGAATAGAATTCTGAGAGAATTATTGGTTAAATGGAAGTTCTATCCTTTTGAAGATGCCACCTGGGAGAAAGAAGCCGAACTGTTACGGGATTACCCCCAGTTTACGAGATGAGGACACCTTGCATTTTTCAAGTGGGTGAGAATGTAAGATTCCTCCCCAACCCCTCAAGATGTCCAGTATCTTTCCCTCAAGATGTCCAGTATCTTCCCCTGTTATCAAATCCCTCTTCAGAAATATAAAAGATCTTGTTTCTACCTAATGGCCTAGAGAGAGAAAATCTTCTAGAGAGAGGTGATTAAGTTTTAAAATATTTTTGGATGGAAAAATATCTCATCTTATTAAAATAATTTCCCCCAAAACAGAAGTTCAAAAAGATTTTCAGAACGTCCATTAGAAATAAATTATAATCTCTTCAAAAGACCTTATCCTAAGGGTCTAGATTTTTAAAAAATTTTAAATTAAGGTTCTGAGGGGCCAATCAGATTCATCCAAATGTATGGAGGAGATAAATTGAAGAAATAAAGAAAATCCCCCCAAAAATGAGTAAATACTCACATAAGATGAAGAGTGGACTAAGGACCAAAGGAAATACTAAGAAAATGAATGTTTGATACCTCAAGAGTGGGGATTCCCCCTCATGAAGGAGGCACCTATTTCACATGTTTGGTGGAGTTTCAAATTCTCAAATATTGAGATATTTTATCTCTCCTCTCTCCTAACTCAAGTCTAGTTCCAAAAAGTAAGCTAAACTGACCCAAAAATGGTCAAAAATTGACCAAACTGATCTGGAAAATTCTAGAATCAGTTTGCTTGGTTAGAAGCTCACTTTTTCCTATAAATAGAAGCCTCCCCCTTTATAGAAGCTTAATAGTGTTTTATGCACTGTTACTCTACTCCACCCTCGCAGAGCCAAAAACAGTGAACTTATTGATAAATCATTAGTTTCTGACCTTTCATTCTTCAAAAGAACTGGTGGCCACTCTTGTTGCAAACAAGAGTAGACCCCTCAAACCATCAAGCCAAAGGAAAGCTCACAGAAGTGTAAGTAAGCTAGAAATCCTACTTTTTCTTTATTTCTTTTAACGGTTTTCTAATTTTTATTTTCTTAAAACGAAAAAAATGATGTTATGCCTTGTTGGAAAGGCTTTCCCCCTCTCTTCATTCTTAAATTCAGCCTTTCTTTATCCTAGATAAGTAATCAAATTGTTAGAATTAAACTTTTCATATTGTTTCTCTTTTAAAAGTGAAATTTGATTAGTTTAGAATGCTTTAAACCATTTGGGATAATTTTTAAGTAACTTGAGGATAGAAAAAATTAAAAAATGGTCAGCCATACAAAGGAGGTTATGGCAAAATTTTCTTAAATTTTGTGAAATAAGTTTTATCTTTTATTATTCAAAAAGAGTAATCCCCACCATTTGTGTATTCTAAAAGTGTTATTTTCATTCTACGCATAGAAAAATGCATAGTATAAATATTTTTATTATAAAAGTGTTATTTCCATTAAAATTTAAATTCTATGCATAGAAAGATGCATATTGGTTATGTTTTTATTATAAAAGAGTAATTTTCATTAGATTTAAATTCTATGCATAGAAAGATATATATTTGATATTTTTTTAATTATAAAAGTGTGATTTTCATTAGAATTAAATTCAATGCATAGAAAGATGCATATTGGAAATAATAATTTTATTATAAAAGTGTTACTTTCACCAATATTGATTCTTATGCATAACAATATGCATAAAAGAATTTTTTTTTAAATAAAAGTGTTACTTTCATCAATATTGATTCTTATGCATAAAGTGATGCATAAAAGATTTTTTTAATTATAAAGTGTTACTTTCACTAATATTGATTTTTATGCATAAAATGATGCATAAAAGAAATTTTTTAATTATAAAAGTGTTACTTTCATCAAAATCGATTTTTATGCATAAATAGATGCATAAAAGAATTTTTTTATTATAAAAGTGTTACTTTCATCAAAATTGATTTTTATGCATAAATAGATGCAGAAAAGAAATTTTTTTATTATAAAAGTGTTACTTGCATCAAAATTGATTTTTATGCATAAATAGATGCATAAAAGATTTTTTTTAGTAAAAAAGTGTTACTTTCATCAAAATTGACTTTTATGCATAAAAGGATTTTTTTAATTATAAAAGTGTTACTTTTATCAAAATTGATTTTATGCATAAATAGATGCATGAAAGGATTTTCTTTTATATAAAAGTGTTATTTCCATAGAAGTATGATTTTATGCATAAAGAGATGCATACATAATTTTTATATCAAAATAAGAGTTCTCTTTAATCCTATGTTTCAATCCCATGAATTTTGGTAAATGAATAAGTAAATACTCTATGAGAGAAAATTCTACCGTTTCATATTCTCTAGGATGGTAATGAGAAAATTTAGAAAAACTATCGAAGTTGAAATTTTAGATAAATGATTAATTTATCTCCTCATAGGAATTGGTGTGATTACTTTTGAATTCAGTTAAGCAAATTCTCAATGAATAAAATTTAGTAAAGTAGTAATTGAAATATTACCCTTCGAGAAAGATAGTTCAGGAGCACCTTTCCAGACTCCAACCCTGAATCAGACAATGACCATGACATAACTCCTTCGTCAGTTTCAAGAAAAGATGATGTGATCAGCTCAAAAAAATTCACTCAAATCACCCACTCAATCTTAAATCAAGTTAAGACCCTTGATTCTGATCTAAGGATCAAGGTTACAGAATTCAAAAAATTCTATTGGAATTTTAGACCTGTGATCTAGAAGTATTGGGATACGGATTTAAGATATACCCATTGTATTCAAAAGAAAATCATAGAAACCTTGTTTTCTTAAAGGACCGTCTTATGCCAAAATGCTGGAGGGAGCATTTGGTTTATGTGTTTTTCTAAGGGAAGTTCAGTTGCAAAAGTTGGTGGGGAGTGTTCAAAGGACGGCTCACGCGGCAAAAACCTGCCCAGGTCTTGATCAGCCTGGGTATGGTGAAAAATGGTGTGCTTCCGGTAGTACGATGGGCGAGGACCGACGAAGCGATCATTGAGTGAAGTGCAAGGACACCTAAGGAGGATCCTGGAGGATTCTCATCAGGCGATGCATGGGCTCGCGGTGCTTATTAGGACACCCATGCGTATGTCGTGGAAGATATATATATATATGATGACGAGTTATGACATCTGTAACCAATAATTGTTTATCAATGGATTGTTTTTAAAAGTTAAAGTTTAAAGAGGAGTGTGTGCGTATCTGTATTCTAAAGCAAAAGTTAAGAAAGACATTCAATATGGGTGGGTGAGTACTTGTCTGGTTCTACTAATTCCAGTGGTTGGGCAGTGGCTAACCCATGGGCCGGATGGGGTAGGCTGGAATCAGTAGAGTTTTAATAATAAAATTGATTAATAGGATTACGCTTAGAACTCGAGTAGTTAAATAAAAGCCTGAAGACTTCTCTAATGAATAGATCAACGGCTGTGCCTGATTCAATTAGGAAAAAAGCGTTGATCCCTTCAAGTTAAGTCTGTAATAGTTTTCCTTCTATCTAGTTTATTCAGATGAAGGTTAGTTCAGTATCTTAACCTCGTTATAAAAATTCGTTAAGAAAATAAATGGTGGAATCGTCCCCGTTTTTCGGGTAAGGAAAATTTTCCCGGTTTTGGTTTTCGGAATGACCACCAACTTAGTCTCGTGCCCAGACATTCGAGGGCGAGGCCCCGAGTGAGACACCTTGCTCCGCGCAAGAGGAAGTTACTTCTGCTACTACCATCCGGGAATCGCAAAGGGGGCAGTTGGGATCCCACACCTAGGGTGCACTACTACATGGTAGCCTAATATACCGGCGCTTATACCGACGTCATTGAACGGGGTCTAAAAAAGCCCCGTCATCGGTATAAACGTCGGTATATGCGCTGGAACGATAACGTCGGTATAAGCATCGGGGAACAATACCGGCATCTATACCGGTGTCTATACCGACGTTACACCGGCGCCTATACCGACGAGTATACCGGCATTTATACCGACTACTATACCGGCACTTATACCGGGGTCTATACTTGTGTCTATACCGACGTTTCACCGACATCTATACCGACGACAATATCGGCACTTACACCGGCATGTATACCAGCAGATATACCGGTGACTATACCGGCATCTATACCGGGGAATATACCGACGCTATAGCAGAAACTTTTTTTGACAGAATAGTGTTGCCTGGCTGTTGCTTGGCTGCCTACAATGAACAGAATCAACAACAGCAAACAGACAGCACCATTCTGTCTAAAATAGAGCACAAAAACAACCGTGCTCATTTTTTTATTTTTCAAATCGATAAACAAGAAATTAAATTAAACATTAATACTCAAGAATCTTTTGATCATATACCAATAGTTTGAAGGTCATCTTACATCATGGTAATGCCTCCCAATTGACCGTCTCTCCTTCTTCTTCAAGCATCTCAAATAAGGCCACAAGGCCATGTTTGTGAGCGTACTTCTCCTCTCGCCTACTTGGTGGGCGATTCATGGCCAACTCCTACACAAACGATTAACAATTACAACTTTTAGAAATCAACATTTAGCCCACATACATACATTTACATAAATAAAATTGCTACAAATACTTACAAATTCATGGCGCATGGTTTCGTAACCACCACTCCCAAGATGAGAAGCCCCTACTGTTTGGAGTCTTGCCCTTGCTTCCTTTCTTTGTTGTTGAAACCTCTCTGCTGTCTCTGTGAGCTCCTGAGCAATGGCTTCCCACTCCTTGTCATCTAGCCAAACAGGTTTCTCTTTCCCCTCTCTAAATGCATCCCTCGCCTCTGACCTACGATGCCCCATCAAAATGCAAGCTGTATACTATATCCACTCATTAGAGACGACATTCATAGGGTCAGATGGCTGAAACTCTTGCTTTATCTTTGTATTTATATAATTTTTCTTCTCCTTATCTTGCTGATCCCATTTAGTCATGACAGAGTTGTGAAACTATATAGTGCATTGTCGAATGCATGTCTTCATTGCCTTCCCTGCACTATTCATTATTGGTGCCCCATCCCTAATTGTGTATATCTTGCTGTTGTCATGGTCATGTGCACCCCAGGGAGTGGAAGGTGAACCTATGGGTGTGCTATCAACAACAGATGAGAGCGAAGGACGACGCTCACGTGGTGGTGGTGTCACAACATCTGTGGCACTACCACCACAACAACCTCCCCCTGAAGACCTACTACGTGAGCGACGTCTATGTGAAGAGGTGGTAGATCGAGCTGTAAGAGGAGTGGAAGGTGTGTGGTATGAGGTGTGGGAGCTGCTGTCGTACCTACGGGTGTAGGAACTGGCGTCGAGAAGCCAGATGGTGAGGCAGATGTCCCTCCTCCAGAACCCCAATAACTCTGAGCCATGGCTCTCTGCTCTGGAGTCATGGACGAAAGAAAACCATATAACTACTGGGGACTCATGCCCTGTGGTGTAGGATTAAATGAGAAATCAGGACTGTAGTTGAGCAGCGGTGGTGAGTCATCACCCATGGCCTGTTGGACAAAAAACCATATGACAAACTTGTGTGAAATGAAAATTACACGGTAAACAATGAAAGAACCATATGACAAACATTAACAATGATAAACAACAATGGTAAAACCATATCAACTTGCACCTGCACTAGTGATTATGACAGTAAACATTAACAATGGTAAACAATGAAAGGACCATATGACAAGCATTAACTTTCCTAAACAACAATGGTAAACCATATCACTGCACCTTCAATGTCATAAAATCATTACAAATATGTCATAACTATTTGCATAATCATTAAGCTACATCATTTTAAAAATCATTATCTATTCTATCATCCTCATTAAGATCAGTAGCCCCAAAAAGATCTATGTCTATGTACATTTCAGCATCCTCATCATTAAAAGTCCCTTGATGAAGGATGTCCTCATCATCTATGTCTTCTTCCTCAACAATTTTTTCAGCTTCATTGGTTTGTACCTCTTCATTTGGATCTTGCTCTAGTTGCTCCTCTTCACTTACTTGCTCCTCTTCATTGTTGATATCAGCTTGCTCTTGCTGCTCTCCACCACCCTGTGAATCCACATCACCATGTTGTAGCTCAAATTCTTCAAAAATTTGCTTACTACGGGGGGCGACTTGAACCACAAATAGCCAGCGTGGATCTTTTGGATCCGCTTTAAAGACAACCTACTCACAATGCTCTGGGCACACAAAAGTATCTTGCTGATTGGTCCATACCTTTGTGGAGTCCACTTGGATGAGGCCACTCTTGTCTTTACGTATAGTTGCATGTGGCCCATTCGTGATTACCTTGAACCACTTCACATCAAAAATAAACAACTCAAAACTTTTGAAGCCAACCTTTAATATATCTTGAATGGTTCTAAAGTAATCAAGCATTCCAGTAATTGTGTTATCATCACTTGCACTTGCACAACTTTCTTGAACAAACTGTGCTGTGACACCACAATCAAAGGTTGCTCTTCTTTGGTCTATTCGTTCTACTCGAAAATGACGTCCATGTGACCAAAACGCCCCATATTTGTGATACTACAAATAGCACATAAAGATTGTTGATGGACAAACAAACAAACATTGAGACATGTAGAGAAAAAAAAGGTTTCACTTGCACTTGCATGACTTTCTTGAACAAACTGTGCTGTGACACCACAATCAAAGGTTGCTCTTCTTTGGTCTATTCGTTTTACTCAAAAATGACGTCCATGTGACCAAAACGCCCCATATTTGTGATACTGCAAATAGCACATAAAGATTGTTGATGGACAAACAAACACTGAGACATGTAGAGAAAAAAAAGAGAGACATGTAGAACTTAAACACTTACATGCCAATCGCATCCTTTTGTAAGCTCCTCCTCCTCCTCTGTTATAGTTAAACCAGCACGTTTGGCTTCTAAAATTGTAGCTTCTAGCCATCTACCTGTGGGAAAGTTCGGAAGAGCTTGCATACCTTCTGGATATGGGAGATTTCTTGTAGTGCGATTCCTTCTGAAACTTAAATGATCTTGTACTCGTTGTCGCTTGAGAGCTTCATATGTCTCAATCCACTTCTCCATTACATGAGAGTTCAAGATGCAAAATTTGTTGATTTTTCCCTTAAATTGTTATCCATCTTTCTCTTTATGCCTTGGCCTTGAGGTTCCTCACCAATGACTCGCCTGTTAGACTCTTGAGACCATAGTTGAGGTATCTCTGGATCTGAAGAACTTAAATATTCAGTGATGTAAACAAGGGACTCTTGTATCAGCCACCCTTCTGACATACTACCCTTTGGGCGAGCCATTTGGCAAACAAATCCCTTTAATGTCTTCATAAACCTCTCCAAAAAGAACATCCATCTTGAATGGACTGTTCCAGCAACTCCAACCTCATCTACAACATGAACTAGCAGATGCATCTGGATTGTTAATAAACTTGTAGGGAAAAACTTCTCTAGCATGCAGACTGCCTCTATGGAGTTTAAACGCGTTGTCTCCAAAGTGTCTCTCTCTATCTCTTTTGAAGAAATCCAGCGCACCAATGTGCCAATCTTATTGATAGTAGCTCTAATGTCTTCAGTGAGGCAATCTTTTATTGCTATGGGTAGCACAAATTGTAGAAACTTGTGCCAATCATGACTCTTGAGGCCACTAAGATCATCATCCTTTGTAAATGCACTTTTCAAGCAATGCATACAACCTATAGGAGTCCAAAACTCTAAAATTGTCCTCTTGACTTGTTGTTCCTCCATCTTGCTAAAAACCCATGGGGATCTTGGAAGTAGCACCTTTCCATTGGGTCTAGTGCGAGCCCACAACTCTTGCATGCAACCAATCTCTTCCAAGTCGTCCCTTTGGCCTTTAGTATCCTTTTTTCCTGTCATGGTCTTCCACATAATGTCAGCCACATTCTTGAAAATATGCATCGGGTCAAGCAAATGGTTTATAAGGAGATCACCCCAATAGGGGAGTTGGTGAAAGATAGAGATCCTCTTCATCCCAGGACATGCCAAATTGCCACATTCCTCCCATTTGATCTTCCAATCGCTTGCCTTCAGTACACTTGGAGGAGGTCTTCCTAGATTACCATCCCGCAATTCATGATTTTCTGGAAGATACCTAACATGTCCTTGGTAGACATTCTTTCGTAATGCTTTTGAATATCTTGAATCAAGTCGAGGACCACATACAGGACATGCATTGTAACCCGATATAGACAAACCTGAGCATTCTCCATAGCCAATCATGCATTGTCCACATGAGAATACCTTGCATAGTTGCAAGTCTTTGGCCACTCTGCTGCTTTGACATGTCCTTCACTTTAATTCTGTTCCACAAGGTGTGTAACTCATCAATAAGTGGTGCCAAATACATCAATAAGTGGTGCCAAATATACATCCATGTTCTTCACCTTGTACTTTCCTAGAACTATTAATGAGAGCAGCAAATGACCTTTCTTTATTGTTTGCTAACCATGGCGGAAGATTATAATTCACAAGGCAAATAGGCCATGTGCTCCATGAAGAGCTCCTTAAACCAAAAGGGTTTACACCATCCATTGCTAGGCCAAGACGGAGTTTACGAGGATCTTCCCTAAAAACCGGCCATTTCTTTTCAATGTGTCTCCATGCGGGTGAATGAGCAGGCACACGCATCACTTCATCTGTGGATCGAGTTTGTCATCAAGCTTGCTATAGATTTGCACCTGAACATGCTTTTTATTCTTGGGATGATTGGAAAGTGCCTAAGAACCTTTACCGCGACAGCTTCCCCCTGAACATCTTCTCTATATCTGTTAGAGCCACAATGGAAAGTGCCTAAGAACCTTTACCGCGACAGCTTCCCCCTGAACATCTTCTCTATATCTGTTAGAGCCACAATGGGGACATTCTTGCAAATGCTCATATTCATGGCGGAAGCGGCAACAATCATTGCGACAAGCATGAATATTATTGTAATCCATGCCTATGGATTTCAATAACTTCTTGGCATCTGCACGAGATGGAGGCATCTCGTTGCCGGGGGGCAATATCTAGTCTTTCAAAAGCCTGCAAGTATGGCAATATCTGATCGTTACTATTAAGATTTAGTCAAATACAAGTTGAAAATTTATCATTTCAACATTAGGTGTAATCTCCAAAAAAATCCTTACTTGAAGAGTTCAGTGACACTTGTATTAGACCATCCAACTGCAAATTTAGCATCGTAAGAGATGCACGCAATACAGATATGTTGGCACCATTGTATAATGGAAGAAGGCGTGCAAGTTTACGCATGGCCTCTTCCTCTGGTTCATAATTTGACCGTTGAGAATGTGGTAGTTGATGATCTTCATGTTCATGCTCCTCGAAGAGAGCTTCTTGTTTCTCGATGAAGGCATCCAACATTTCCTCCATTGGACCTTCTTCCATTTCCTGACCTTCTTCCATTCCCTCGGGTGCTGTTAATTGAGCTCCATCTATCACTCCCTCCTTCGATATCCTCATCCTTTGTTGGGGATGAGAATTCATAGGCGTAATGTTATCAAGATGCGGCTGCACACTTGCTTGGTTGTATGATTGAAACCGTAAATTTTGCAAGCGCTCCATTGGAAATATGCCAGCGTCATGAATATGCTGGTTGCAAATCCTTCGTTTTCAAAAGATTTGGTACTTACATCGCATGCATGGACACGCTATTCTCTCTTCAAGATTGAGAGGCTCCATCTAGCAGGATAACATGTATATGTAGCTCATTAAATACAAATCATTATGCATTACACATAGCATTATGTAAACCATAAAACAGGGCTTCTTTTCCCCAGCCGTGAGGGAGATTTTAAAAATAACATTTAAAGCGTCAAACGGGCTTCTTTTCCCCAGCCTTGAGGGAGACTTTAAAAATATTAAAAAAAGCGTCAAACGGGTTTCTTTTCCCCAGCCGTTGAGGGAGATTTTAAAAATAACTTATACATTAGCTTATCTTCTCTCCATACAAAATTAAGAAGGTAATTAGAACAAGGATGGAGAGAGAGGATATCTCTATTCATAAATAGCTATTTATAAAGGCCTTATGCAAAAATCTATATGCATAGATTCTGCAAATAGAGCCTACACATTGAGCTCTATGCATAGAAGCCTACACCTAAAGCTGAACGCATAGAGCCTTATGCATAAAGTCTATGCATAATGATCTATACATAAGCTTATATGTAATGCTCTATACGTAAGTCTTACGCAAGCTTTATGAATAAGGTTTATGCAATCGTATGCATAGTAAGGCTTGCAAGCCTTAAGTATAAGCTTGCATAATAAGGCTGCAAGATTTATGCATAAGCTCTATGCATAAGCCATATGCATAAGCTCTATGCTAAAAGCCTTATGCACTATGCTAACCCTTAATCCCATCACCCAATGGTGTAATAAACATGATCTTGTCTTACATGGATAAGAGATCTTACCTTGATAACATATATAAACTCTATGAATAAAGAGAATACCTTATGCATAGAAAAACAGAGCATAAGAAATATATGTTATATGTATAAGAGAGTATAAACATTCAAAAAGCTTATGCTCTCCATCCATGCAAGGCACTCTACATCAAAAAAAGCTTTATGCATAAAAACATAACGCATGTGAAGCCTTATGCATAAAGCTCATCCATAAGATTTATACATAAAACATTATGTATTAAGCTTTATGCATAGATCTTAATTCATGCATTCAGCTAGATTTATATAGCTCTATGCATAAACTCTATGTATAGATCTTGCATAAGCTTACAAGCCCTATGTATAGAGCTTTCATAATCTTACAACCTCTATGTATAAAGCCTATACATAGAGCTTATGCATTAAGCTTACAAGAAGGCTATGCATAGAGCTTTCAACAAGAAGGCTATGCAAGCTCTATGTACAATGTCCATGCAAGCTTTCAAGAAACCTATGCATAGAGATTTTATAAGCTTGCAAACTCTATGCATAAAGCCTATGCATAGAGCTTATGCATAGAGATTTTACAAGCTCGCAAGCTCTATGAATAGAGTTATGTATAAAGCTTGCAAGAAGGCTATGCATAGAGATTGCAAGCTTATGATAGGTTTTATGCATAGATCTTGCAATAATCCTATGTATAAGCTTGCAAGAACCCTAAACTAACCCTAAACCATAAAACAGGGGTGCAATAATACGTAGAAAAAAGCATAAACAAGGAAAATCGAAAGAGGGACTACCTCTTTTTTGCGAAGCTAAAGGAGAGGATTGGTGAAAGATTAGTGAAAGATTAGTGAAAGAGCTGCAAAACAAAATATTAAACAAATTAATTAGTAAATTAAGCATAAGAATAAGAACTAATATAAAGTAATACAAAACCCTAAAATCTCTATGCATGCATTAGGAGATCTATGCATACATAGAGAGCTCTCAACATGCATAGAGAGCCAAAAAAAACACAAAACCCTAAACGTCCTATATCCTAAATTAAAAATCAAAAGCAAGAGCATATTAGTAAAAGCAAGAGCATATAATTTAAAGTGGAGAAGGAGAAGAGGAGAAAAGAGGAAAGAAGGAAGGAGATGCTGAAACGCATACCTTCTCTGGAACGCCGCGGAAAACAGAGAACAATAGGCTCTCGGTTGTAAAAAACTTACGAGCGTCGGTATGTGCATCGGTAAAAGCGGTGGTATATACCTCGGTATATGCATCGGTATAAGCAACGGTAAAAGCGTCGGTATACCAGTCGCTATATGTGTCGGTATACGAAATTTTGAAATTAGCCCGCCCGACTTGTCTCCTCCAAGATTACGAGACAGACATACCGACGTTCAACATTTGCGTCGGTATTTTAACGTCGGTATGCCCTAAAGCTCTAGTAGTGGTGGGACCTAGAAAATATTATATATAAATTTAAATTTTAAAAAAAATAAAATTTCCATGATTATTTTGATGCTTGTTTCCACTAATATTTTGACGTATATATCGACAAGGTGACCAGGCATGGAAACAAAGTGTCAAAAAATAATGATTCTCTTGTAGTGTATGTCCCTAAAAAAGATGAGTAAGCTTATGTGCCTTGGTATTTTCTTCTTCTTACAATTCATGTTTGTTGAAGGGTAGTCCGAGTCCCCATGATGTTTCGTGAGTCATGCTACCAAAGTAATAATGAAATTTGTTAATTCTCTAGTAGGAAGACGCCTTAAGTACTTTTCTTTAAAAAAATTAAAAATTAAGCTACTAGTATGTTAGTGTTATAAGATGTTACTGGAGTTAGTAGAAGACATCTATACACCGGCGGGTGCAAAAAGTGTGAAATTAAAAAATTAAATATGAAAACCTACACTAAATCTAGTAATGTCAATAGTAAATGCATAGGTTTTCTCTCTAAAATTTACCCAACGTTGCTATAAATGTCACTCTATAAGTGTCATTATAGTCAACAATATAAGCGTCATTTTTAGCGGTGCTTATAGTGACGTTGAGAAAATTAACTTTTCAAACCCGTGATGTTGCTGACGTGCATTCAAAAAGCCGATGACATCTATCTTTATCTCCCCTAAAAAATTCCCTCCAGTCCTTTCCTTCACTACAACAAGATGAGGGTCTAGCAGCAAAAATAGCAGCGTTTTTATAACTAGAAGGGCAGTTAGGTGTTGGGCCATTTTCGCTAGAAACACTACTTCGGATATTTCAACTCAGTCAGAGTATATCCATGAGTACGGAGTTACTCAACCAAATCAAGGGAAGGATTTGGATCTACATGCCATGTTTGTGAAACATCTGAAGGACAAAACCATATCATTTGAGCCTTTGGCCCTCTCGGACCAGGATGTCGTCGCTCTGAGTAGAAGCTAGGGGCAACAACTCCAATAGAGCTTCCCTGTATGTATGAGTTGCACTTAAGTCTTCCATCAATACCTCCAAAACATTTGACTTTTGAGTTCAATGGGGTTCATCTAATGGCCCACATTGTGCGTCCAACGGCCTCTTCCTTTACATGCATTTGTCCTCTGCTCATTGTGCCATAATGTTGTTTAGGCTCTTCATTTCCGACATCTTTGTTTCCTCCCAGTCTCATTGGACTTTTTGGTCCTCCCCTTGAAGCGTGACTTGCTGCACTGAGACTTAACAAGAATTTTCGTATTGATAGGATCATGGATCGAGGTCGTTCATGGTAGGAATGTTAACCCCCAGCCCGATTTGGGGATTAACATTCCTACCACGACAACCTCGATCCATGATCCTATCAATGATACTTTACGAAACAAGCAAGAAAGAAGACCATATTATAAAGTTTGGAAAAGTCTCATTACTTTGGGAATTTACATTTCAATCTAATTTTTAGTGTATCTTAAGCATACCAACTTTAAAGATTTCAGAGACTTTGGATTTAGAACCTACTCTTCATTAAGAGCTAGACTTTGGATTTAGAACCTACTCTTCATCAAGAGCTAGGCTTCTCCAAATTATTTTTCATTGCTCTCTTGATATTTTCTCTCCTACTAGAGAGCAAAAGCTTAATGTGTCACTTCACTCACTCCTCGGAGAAGCACAAGCTCCACATGTGGCATAAGGAACTCTAAATTAAGCACATCAATAACATATTGCTTAGAAAGTTCATCCTGTGCTTTCCACTTTTTGAAGGACTTCACGAACTCCAGGGTCTCTTGGGGGCTGGCTCATAATGTGTAGATGATGAGTCCCCCTAATGGGGAGATGCATCAGGAGACCTAGTGCTGCTTTTGCCAAAGAAAACGCAGTCGGCTCCCCCCCGCTAGCACTTCTAGTATCCCCCAAGACTCCCTACTAGATAGTGGTGGTGGTGATGAGGGAGTGGGGGTGGGTCTAGTAGAGGAAGGTGGTGTAGGCTCATCACAACCATATCGTGGTGATGGGCCTGCACCACACAGCCCCACGCCTATCAAAGGCATGGTCTATCCTCGACCGAGCAAGTGGGGTAGATTGCCCCCGCGACGTCGACTGGCCAAGTGGGGTAGTCTACCCCCATGGTGTCAACTGGCCCGATTGTAAGTCTCGCTGCATATAAGACTAAAATATAAGACAAATAGAATGCATAAGATAAATTAAAAATATAAGATAAATAGATTAAAATATAAGACAAATTAACTTTTTGTATGTGAAAAGGTTGGATAGAACCATACCGGTGTCTGTGTAAACTACAACCAAGCTTGCTGCCTCTATCATTCATTTATAATGGATAGCAAAATGGCCACATCGGGATCTTGTGAGACAGGTCAATCGACATTGCTGCTACATACATGCATAGGCAACAAAACACGATTGCTCTAACCCAAGCCATACTTAAAGCTTAGATAAAGAATACAACGTGTGATATTAGAACATTGTTAAGACCTCCTACAATACTGCTTAGACAAGTAGGGTGGACAATGCCCCTTTTGGATGATAGCTTCTGAGAACTTTCCACACATGCTCCCCAACTATTAAAGCCAAAGACAACTCCTCTTTTGAAAGAGAAGGATATTGAGAAGATCGAGGACTCCCCCTCCACTATAACCACCTACTCGTGGATAACCACTCCTAACTTGACATAAGCAATGTTCAAGATGTCATATAACAATGCCCCATATCTCATGCATAAGTCCTTTTCCTAAACCCAGCACTCAAGGGTGAAATAAACATGAGTTTGAATGAATAAGTCCATTTACCTTGCATATGTCAAACCAACCAAGAGAAAACAACAACACAAGCTTAGACAAAAAATACAACCTATGATATTAGGATATTGTGAAGGCCTCCTACAATACTGTGCTTAGACAAGCAAGGTGGACAGTGCCCCTTTCAGATGATAGCTTTTGAGGACTTTCCACATGCTCCCTACTATTAAAGCCAAAGTCAAATCCTCGTTTCCAAGAGAAGGATAGTGAGAAGATTGAGGGCTGCCCCTCCACTATTACCACCTACTCACAGATAACCACTCCTAACCTGACATAAGCAACATTCTAGATGGCATATAACAATGCCCCATATCTCTATGCATAGGCCATATGCATAAGCCGTATGTATAGGCTATATGCATACGGCCTACGCATACACCTATGCATAAGGCCGTATGCATAGGCCATATGCATACGGCCTACCCATAATATGGCATATGGCCTATGCGTACGGCCTATGCACATGGCCTATGCCTACGACATATGCATAGGCCATATGCATAAGGCCTATGCATACGACATATGTATACGGCGTATGCATAGGTCGTATGTATAAGGCCTATGCATATGTCGTATGCATACGGCCTATGCATATGGCCTATGCATACGGCGTATGCATAGGCCGTATGCATAAGCCATATGCATAGGCTGAGGCCATATGCCGTATGCATACGGGCTATCCATAAGGCCTATGCGTACGGCATATGCATAGGCCATATGCATAAGCTGTATGCATAGGCTGTATGCCATATGCATAGGCCGTATCTATGCATATGCCATATAGATACGGCCTATGCATATGGCCTACGGCCTACATATATGACCTATGCATAAGCCGCATGCATGGGCCATATGCATACGGAATATGGCCTATGCAAGCATAAGCTCTATGCATACGGAATATGGCCTATGCAAGCATAAGCTCTATGCATACAACCTATGCATATGGGCTATGCATAAGGCCTATGCATATGGCATACAACCTATGCATAAGGCCTATGCATACGGCATACGGCCTATGCATAGGCCGTATGGATAAGTCGTATGCATACGGCATATGGCCTATGCATAAGGCCTATGCATAAGCCGTATGCGTAGGCCATATGTGTAAGCCATATGCATAAGATGTATGCATAGGCCATATGCATACGTCTCTTGACCTAAACCTAATCCTCGGCACCCAAGGGTGCAAAAACACAGAGGAGAAGCATAAACAAAGAGAGATTATCTCTACTAGTCGAATCCATATGAACTGTATGTGTGTCATATGCCCTTAGAGGTCATTCGATTGAATAGACCTACAAAAGATTATCATAATAAATCAAAACATTAGTTCATTATTCATAATAGGGCTTATGCATAATAAGACTATGCATATCCCTACGCATAGCCCTATACATAAGGCTATGCATAAGCCCTATGCATAAGCATGTTATGCATAAGCCCTATGCATAAGCGTGCTATGCATAAAGAGGGCTATAACATAAGAGGGTTATTGCATAAAGAGGGCTATTTCATAAGAGGCTTATTGCATAAGAGGGCTATGCATAGCCTATGCATAAGGCTATACATAATCCCTATGCATAAGCTCTATGCATAAGAGGGCTATGCATAAGCCCTATTGCATAAGAGCTATGCATAAGCCCTATGCATAAAGAGGGCTATGCATAAGCCCTATTGCATAAGGCCTATGGATAAGCCCTATTGCTTAAGAGGGCTATGCACAGGAGGTTTATGCATAGCCTAGGCCTTGTGCATAGCCCTATGCATAAAGAGGACTATTCATAGAGAGGGATATGTATAAGAGGGCTATGCATAGCCCTAGGCTATTTACCTAACCCTAATCCTCGCCGCCCAAGGGTGCAAAAACAAAAAGACAAGAAGTGCAAATGAAGAAAGAGGGATTACCATATGAGGAGGATGAGCCCAAAACCTTGCTCACTTGAATAATCCTACAAAAAAGAAACATAATAAATAAAAACTTGTCATTAATAACACATTAGTAAGCAAGAAGAATAAGAGAAAAAAGAGGTGAGTGACCAAAACCCTACTCTTAATGCATAAGTGAATGGAAAAACTAGTTTATGTTAAGCCTAAACCTTTGCATAATGCATAGAATGCTTAATAGAAAGCTTTGATGGAGAGCTCTCCATCAAAGCTCTCTATTAGATCTCTATGCATTAGGCTAGGGTTAGGAAAATGGAGAGGAAAGAGAAGGGAAGGGAGAAAAGAAGAGAGGGAAAGGGAGAGAAGCTCACATGTAACTATTTCCAAGCTTTCCATGAAAGCTTGGAAGAAGACATGAAACCATGAAAGAGGGGAGAAGGCAAGAAGTGCTTACCTTGGAGAGGGAGACTTGATTGATTATTAAACACCCTTGAGGGATGAGTTGAGGTGGGAGGAAAACTCGCACTGCTGGCGTAGCTGTGCATGTGCAGTAATAGGGAAGTAGGTAGGTATTGACACCTCTCGATTTAGGCAGGAGTGACAGTTTTGTAGGTCGCCTACTGCTGAGCAACAAAATTTCATTACTATCTTCGCTGGTGAGTAGAAAAATTTCGCTACTAGGCAGCGTATTTTTGCTACTTTGTAGGGCGAAAAAATGCTACTGTGGTCACTGTCTAGCAGCGAAAACCTAGGTAAATTATTGTTTGTAGTACTAGATGTTGTTGTGTGTTTTGTATGAACTCTAAATCAATTTTTGCCAGGTTAAAGATGTTTTGACAGTGATCATCAAGGGGTGAAAGTTGGATCCAAGGCATGGTTGAGAGGAAAAATTTGATGTGTGTGTGATCAATGCAAGGGCCGGTATATACAACAACGTCATATAACAATTGAGCATGTCCGAACATATGGTCTTCATGAGGTAGTGGCACGGCCAAGTGCGGATGATGACATAGAGGAGAACCATAGGAGAGTTCTAGGTAACATTCCACACCATTTGGTATTCATATAATTGGGTAGAGTGCAAAAGGTGGCAATGCTTCATATGGAAAGCATGGCTAGGACTCATCTTCACCAACCAATGAATGCAGTGCCTCCACCATTGCCACATGAGCAGGAAGAGAATCTCATCATGGACGACATGGTGAATGAATTCTTTTGAAGGGAGGTCATAAATGATAGTGAGCGAGCTCCAATGTACCTTACATAGAGAGGCAATCACACCTTTGTATGAGGGATGTTCCTACTCTACACTTTGAGAAACTTGGAGATATTGAGCTTGCAAACAACTTACGGGGATGGAGTAACGCAAGTGTCACAAGTCTTCTTTGGTAAGACCGCCTCATTTTATTGAAAATATTTCATGTTCTATATACTCTCCTTGCTAATATTTTGACATATGATTTCTTACCCTATGTTGTAGGCTTCTCTAGAAGATTCTTCCCCCTCAAAATCTATTACCGAAGTCACGAGATGGGTATTGTAAAATGCTCTCTATGCTAGGTATGGATTACACAAAAATACATGCATGTCCCAATGATTGCATGCTATTTAGAGGGGTTAGTAAAGATGCAATACAATGTCTACAATGTGGGTATAGCCATTATAAGGATGATTTGCAAGGTGATAAAGTTCCCTGAAAGGCTTTGAGACACTTCCCTATCATTCCTCGCATCCAACACATATTTAAATGTAAGGGGATTGTAGAACTCATGGCATGGCATGCTACTCATCGCTTGACCGATGGCATCATGAGGATCATAGCTGATTCACTGGCATGGCAACATGTGGAGCATCAATGGCCAAAGTTTAAAGATGAGCCTCGTCACTTACGTCTTGTCCTTGGCATGGATGGTGTTAATCCATTTTGCTTCAAGTCCACATCATGGTCTACTTGGCCTATTGTATTGGTGAATTACAACCTCCCTCCATGGGTGGCAATCAAGAAAGTTCATATCATGCTTGCTCTCCTTGTACCAAGCAAGTATAAGGTGGCAAACATGGATGTGTACGTCGAGCCTTTGATTGAGGAGCTTGAGACACTATGGTGAGGTACCAAATTACATGACATTTCGAGGCCAATAAATAGGCATGAGGCAGAGGTGAAAGGAGTTTTGCGTTGGATGATGCATGACTATCCCGGGTTCTCAAAGTGCTTAGGTACCTACTTGAATCTTATATGCATAAGATTTTAGCCTTAAAACTTTAAGTTTATATCTCTATCTCAATCATCTCAATTAAAATAGGTTTGGCAACCTCAGGACATCATGCATGTTGGATTTGCGGACCATCACTTGTTTCAGAAATACCCTCTGC
This sequence comes from Cibotium barometz, assembly GCF_041138505.1. Taxonomy (NCBI): domain Eukaryota; kingdom Viridiplantae; phylum Streptophyta; class Polypodiopsida; order Cyatheales; family Cibotiaceae; genus Cibotium; species Cibotium barometz. The sequence continues at coordinate 22,446,347 of NC_141054.1, forward strand.
ACTTAAGAAGGTGGTCTATGACACATCCAAAGTATGTGCCACATGATGTCTCACCACTTGTGATGAGAGGTAGAGATTGGTTCGAGTCATGGAGAAGCACTCCCAATCCACCACCAAATGAGATGTCTAGACACTGAATCTTCTGTCAACTTCCATATTAGTGTGACATGAAGATCAATTATTCTTAGATCCCATGCATATCTTCAAGAATGTGGCAACAATTATTTGGGACCATTTAATTGGTAAAAGAGAAACAAAGGATGCAAGGTATGGCTTACAAAACTTTGGACGCCTTTAAAGTCCATGTCCAATTGAATGTGAGAGCGGCAAAATAGTCCTACCAAAGGCACCATGGGTATTAACCACCAAGAGGGAGCACAATAAGGTGAAAAGTGTGATTGCCTCTTTTCGTACACCAACAAGAGTAATGCATTCATTGAAGGGTGCCTTCACAAAGATAAAACACAAAGGAGAGGAAAAATTATATGACCTCAAGACACATGATTGGCACAAGATATTATAGGTATATTAATATTCACTTGTTCATTTTCTCTTTGTGGTACATAATTTGTAAGCTCATATACTAACTTCCATTTTTTTCTATGCATAGTTTATTCTTCCAATTGCTATAGTTGGTTGTGGAGACAAAAAGGTGAGAGAGGATATTTACAAAATGGGAAGCTTGGTGAGGTATGAATCTTCTCTTCAATTCACTAAGTTGTATTACTTATTTGGAATTCTCATGCACTCACAAGTTATGTATTGGTAAATAGTACACATAATTGCTATGTATGCAGGTACATATCCTTAAAGGAGATAGATCCTACATCCATTGAGATGGATCATTTCAATGCTATTGAGACAATGTATAGGATCGAGGACAACTTTCCTAGAATAATTCTCACTAGCCAATTGCATCTTTTGGTGCATTTGGTTGATGAAGTGGCATTGTGTGGCATTGTTCATGTTCAATGGATGTTTTTCCTTAAAAGGTTCATGAAAACCTTTAAGGACTTTGTGAGATAAAGAGCAAGGCCAGAAGAAAGCATAGCAGAGGGATGGTTAATGTAAGAGTCTCTTGTGTATGTCTCAAAACATCTATCTCGCATAGATCCTTCCATGCCACAATTATGGAGCAATGAGGAGGATGACCGACTAATCACTAATGTGCTCAGGGAAAAGGAAGGCAACGAAGACTGGATGAAGTATTACTTCACAAGGTGAATACATTCTGCATTCTAAATATTCCCATCATGGAGGAGTGGATTGGGAGATACAAAGATGCAATCAATAGACGAAAGGATAAGAGAAGAACTTTCAGAAGAGCAAATAGACGCTTGCCATTCCCGACTAGCTTGGAACCTCTACCAAATGTGATCAATATAGAATAGCTTTGTATGGAAATATCGATGGCATCGCAAAATGGAGAGATGATCACAAGAGAAGAGCATGAGTATGCAAGAGGATGTAACCCTCAAGTAAGTACATTATTCATCTCTATCTCACATATATACCTTGTTTAATGCACTATATATACTAAATGGCATGCTTTTTTAATGTTAGTACAAACTATATAATGCAATATGATCAGAGGAAAGGCACTTTGGCACGGAGCATGTGGATTCTAAAAGAAACACATTTGACTGTGGTATGATGGCAACTTTTGAGCAAGAAAGTTGAGCCAGTACTATGACATGATACCAATGTCATAGAGAACAATGTTGAGTATTGTGGAACTATTTGGGATATTCTTGAGGTTGGATTTAGAGCATTTAGTCTATTCATCTTGGATGTCAAATGGTTCAAGGTGATATATAGAGGTGATCAATTAACCTTGAAGAAACATCCAAATGAGTTCTTCCAAATTGATTCCACCAAGTTTTGGAATGATGAAAAAGATACCTTCGTACTACCTCAACACTATCAAAAGGTTAGTAACCCAACCAATCCCAAATTCAATCTTGATGTAGTATAATAAAAGTGTAACTCTTTTGCTTTGTGATATTAGGTTGTGTTTCACACCGATTGAATTGATCCAAAGTTGTGGTATGTTATACATGGTTCCCCTCATTCAAAACATATCTTTCAAGATCAAGATGTGGAGGCCGAATCTCTGGATGAGGTGCAAGTACTATCTAGAAACAAAATCAGTAGCTACGCCCAAGATATTAGTAGATGTAGAAGCTAACCCTTGTGCTATGGCAATTAACTCCCTTAGCATAGGCAGATTGGCGGCACAATGCGCTAGCGTTAACTTATCGTGTTGGGCACAGTTGTATTAATTGTGTCTCCTTCGAAGCTGACTAGGTGAAGCAAGTGTCGGGTCTTGCCCCCAGACACCAAAACTTTTCACAATCCTACTGGGGACTGGCATGCCAGGAAGGGGAGTAGAGAGAGATAGGCTAGTATAGGTTAAGTCCACAAAGTCACTAGAGTAAATTAGTAAAAAGAAGCCTACAAAGAAAACACACACTAACTAGTGTCAGGAATGCTAAATAGAGAATCATAAGAGCAATGGAGAAGACATGGAGAATGAAGGAAGCTCAAATAGGGAAATGAGGTACCCTCGTAGACAAGAAGAAGCCATAGAACAAGAAGAATAACCGCACCATCCATCGCGCTGACCAAGAAGATTAGCAAATGGGATTCCACAGTAGATGGAAATAGTGATTCCGGAACAACTAAGAAATCAAGAACAAGATCATCAGGAATCGGACGGGATGCCACAACAGCAAGAGAGACTGATTCTGGAACCACCAAAGGGATCCCAAATAAGACTGTGAGTAACAACCAAATAGGAGGCAAGAATTTGAGGAAGGGGAAGAACTGGAAGTTGTGGGCAAGATGACGTCCCTCAAGTACCCTAAATTCAAATTCAAGAGTGAAGAGGACCCGGATTCCCATATTTTCACCTTTGAAACCACGTTCAAAGCAAACAGAGCTCCGCTAAGGTGAAATACAAAGTATTTTGCGACAATGTTTGGTAGCAAAGCCAACATTTGGTATGCTCAGTATAGTTTAGAGCACTTCAAAAACATTTGAGAAGCTGAAGAAAGCCTTCCTGAAAAGATTCAGGAAAGACAATACCATAACGAAAGTGCTAGAAAAGTTACAGAGGATGACAAAGAAAAAGAGGCCAATAGAAGATTATGCGGCCAAATTAAGAGCAATTCTTATATATCTGGACCAGCCCCCAACCATCCCACTCCAGCCACACTGAGCCATTGTTTTATGAGAGGACTCGGGGGAGAATTTCTAGACAATAGTAGCCTCATATGACCTAGAAGCCTCGACCTTCGAGCAAGTGGTAGCAAGAGAGCTGCTAGAGATGAAGGAGCCCTTAAGAAAATAAATAAAGAATCTAAGAAGAAAAAGAAGGAAGGATAAGAGGAAGAAAAAATAGGAAGAAACCATGGAATCTGATTCAAGAGAAGATACGTCAGAGTCAGAATCCAGTCAGGAGTTGGATGCCAAAGAGTGGAAGCCCTAGAAAAATAAAGGTAGGAAGCAAGCAAATAAAGTTCAGGAAGAACTAAGGATATCCCTAGCCCAGATTGCTAGACGACACACAAGATCCGGACTCACACCAAATGTTTAGTGCAGAGGAGGTGTGACAATCAAGGACACACGAAAGAGAAGTGCCAGTTAAGAGGCCCACAACAAGTGTGCACCATCTCTAGAAGGGACAATCACTCTGCAGAGACATGTTACTATAACATACAAAATAAGAACCCATGGCTAGTGGAAAGCCAGCCGCACAGCAGCAAGCCCCCACTGTTAACTTGGTTTCCACAGGACCTCAAATAAACAGACCATATAGAAGAGGAGGTGGAAGATTTGGGGGAGGTGGAAGATTCGGTCCAAGGGGAGCCTGCTTCTATTACAATGGTCTGGGGTGCATATAGAATGACTTCTCCATATTTCAACACCATTAGAAGGAACTATAGGAAACAAGTCCAACAAGGGAGGCAAACATAGCCGAAAATGATGCAGTTGTGAATATGATGAAAATAGACCATGGATTAGGAAAGCAAAAGCCACCAAAAGTGATGGTTGGGACAAGATCATAGGGACTTGCCAAGGTCCGATAGGCAAGAATGCTGAACCGGAGCAGAAATAGAAGCCAAAGCAGTGGGCAGGACAACAAAAATTTTGTGTCTAGATCACCAAACTAGTGTAAAGTTCACAAGGAATGATGAGAACAATACATGAAAGCGCATGCCTGGAAAACTCTAAAGGAAATTTGGATAGGATAAACCTGATCAAGAAGAGAGAGGAAATAAAGAGGCCAATCTACAACAAAAGAGCAACTAGAGGAAAGACGCGAAAATGCCAATTGGAACTAATTACAACCTAGAGCAGTAGAAGCATCACAGGAAAAGAAGTAGAAGAAAATCTTCAGAAAATCTAGAATGGGAAACTAACAAGGGGAAGTCAAAAACAAGAGAAAGAAATAGACTAGGAAGAAGAAAAAACAAGTTGAGGTCAAGATGAGCCCACTAGTAGTAAGGAGAAAAGTAGTAGTTCTAGGAAGGAGTATGACATGAGAGGATCTTTGCAAGATGTGATTGAATATTACTCTGGATCAAATGCTGAACTTAGTTCCCAACTACACACAAAAGTTGTAGGCCATAATACTAAATGAAAAATTGGCACAAATGCCTTGACAAGAGGAATCAAAAAACTTGGTGATAGAATGCAGGAATGTGGAAACTATTGGAGACTTTGACACAAAGACCGTATTAGGTATTATGGGAAAAATCCCGCATTATGGGAATTTTGAAATTGAGAGGTTTCATGTATTATGGGAATTTCCCACTTAATGTGGGAATAGTTATTGTGGAATTTCTTAATATAGAACGGAGGAAGGTAGTGTTGAGATAATCACGGTTCGAACCAAAAAAGTGGTACTATAATTAGTATTTGTGCATAATTATATTTTGAAAGGAGTTTGATAATCATGTAGGAAGGTGGTGTTGATAAACACCATTAATAAGAAAGTGGTATTTGTTTCTTTGCATCAAGGACCTGCACCAATTGAGTTGTACACTGCACAAAATTTATGAAACAATTGAACAAATAAGATAGAAACATTATTATATCAAAAAAATGTAGGAGACACAAAGAAAAATTTCATTCAATAAGTGAAAATAAAAAATAATTTAAAAGAAGATAGTACAAAAGTACATCTCTTTTGGATATTAGAGTTATAACCTAAAAATCCACATTATCAATATTGCATCTACAAATGCTACTCCTCATTGAAGGAACCATCAATATGAGCTTCATCCTCACAGGCCAAGCCTAAGCATGCTTTTGCTTTACGGGCTTCCTTTTCTGGTATCTTGATTCTTTTGTATGGTGGTGGATTCCTTGGTCTCCACGATCAAAGAATTGCATCAGCATTTTCCCATACTTGTTGTTCTGCCTCATTAATTTGCCAATATCCCTTCCAACAATCAGCATAAGCTTGAGTATCTGTCAAACCTTTCTTCCTTGCACAAGGTCCCCAATATTGAATCAAGAGTTTCTTGTAATTTGGTGATGTAGGCTCATCATCAATATCCGATTCAGCCATAGCAAGCCAAACTGGATATAGATGTTTGTGTCATCTGGGTGCAGCATAACAAAGTGTCCTTGCTGAACATGTAGCATAGGGTTAAATGCCTCCCTTGGTTTATCCCGTGCAAGCCCACAATAATGATCATTATGTTCTTCAATACCTAAGAATCTTTGTGCCTGCAATTGTTCAACATTCATATCATCTAATTGATGGGACCCTTCAGATTTTGGCCAAAAATCTGTGTACTTTCTTACCTCTGATTGTATTGGTTTTCCAAGCTCTTCGATTACATTACTCCAATAATCTATGACGGGCCTATAATATCTTGGCACAAATGAACCATTACTTAGATTCTGCCAAAATTTTATGTAACCCTTCAATCCTGATATTACTTCTGCATGCATCTTTATATGCTCGGCCATTGGTAGTAGAGGTGGATCTCCTTTTGGTAACCTTGGTTTACCTTCACTGTCTGTCTTCCAAAGACGGATACTTCCACTCCAATTACAAATAGCTACATGTGCCTTAAATTGCATTACCGGTGTGTCTCCTTCCATGAAGAACCTGAATAGAAGTGGTTTGGAGTGACCTATAAGTGCTTCTTGCCCATCACAAATGTAGCCATCACAATATGCCTTGAAGTCAGGGAGCTGGAGAAGAAGTTGAGCTGGAGAAGAAGTTGAGCTGGTTCTTAAAGTATCCATCAAATGTGGTAAAGTAAAGGTTTGCCCCACTCTTAATTTCTCTGAAAACCTGCTAAACATGGCATCTATATCCTCATGTGTATGTCCGACCATTAGAAATCCCAACTGTACAGTTTTGAAAGCACCCCGTGCAACAAGCAATGACAAATAGGCAAATAAGTACCGATTTTTATTTTCTCCAGCACAATTATCTAGTTGTAGCAACAAGTTTTCTGGCAACTTGCAAAATGAGGAAACCCAATTCATTGTGTCTCCCAGATTTATACATGGTTCAACAATGGGATCTTTACCATCACTCATATTGTGGTTGTCTAAAGCTGTCCTTGAATTTAAAGCATGTAGAAGTGAAGCATTGCTCCTTGGAAGCCCATTTGTTACTAGATCACCAAGAGGATGCTTATCCATCCTCTCTAAGTTATGTAAACAACTTGCAATTGAGCCAATTGTTAGATTGGGATCAGATGGCCATAAACCATTCAAAATAAAGTGTCCATAATGACCTTCTGCATGGCCATGAGTGATCATACCAATCAATGCAATTGGTAAATTATATCCCGAATCCACACCCTTGGGAAGGACCCGTAGTCTGGGAATGGCTGTTTTCTTTTGATCCATCTTGTCATGGATGATGCATACATACTTTTGTGGTTGGGTTTCCGAAAATATACGCCATGCATAGTATAAGCTCCTGCAACTTTGTTGTTGTCGCATGTGAATATCTCTTTCACTGAGGAGCCTTGCTCTTTCTTCTAGACTAGGTTTGGCTTCTAGTTTTGCCTTGAGACCACTACACAAGGTGCACTTGGAGAACTCACTTGCCTTTGTTAGGGACACTTGTGGATACTCTTTATTCCAAATTCTACTAAACGATGACTTTGATAGCCTCTTCTCATGTCCCAACTGCTCAAGTGTTGCGTTGATTTCATTTAAAATGTCAACTTGCTTGAATATTGATGGAATCGACAACCTGGTTTCCCTTTAGCCATCTAGCATTGTTCTACTTTTGTGTGGCGCAGGCTCGGAGTTCATGTTCACAAATTCATCAAGTAGTACTCTTGCCTCACTAGCATGTTGTAGGCCTCTCCTCAACACCCCTGTGTTTCCATGCAGATATTGACACACACCGGACTCAAACTTTTCCCTGTAACGGTAAAAGGATGTCTTTGGTATACCATGCATCTCATACCATGCTCTGCAACAAACAATCACCCCATTTAACCTAAATTCATATTTAATTTTTTGAGCTGAATCACGATGCCAAGCTGTAGAAAGCACATCATATACATAATTTGTACGAGACTCCTGAGATTGTCCCCAAAAGTCTTGTCGTATCCTCATTAGTACATCACGATCGATTAGCTGACAACATTTTTTTGCACAACAATCAATGGATGAAATCCTTTGAACTGATTCACGTGACATATATAATGTAGAAGCTGGTTGTGGTCTCTGCTTTGGAATCCTGTTTATGAAAGTGTAGCGTCTTTTTGCAGAGGTTTGGGCAACAATAACCTCATTAGTTACATCTCCATCATTATCCTCATTACATACATCAGCATGTTCAACATGCATGCCGTTAAGCGGAACATAGCGTTGCAATGGGCTCCCATCCAGCATTGTTAGCTGTTTAATAGGCCATTTAACTAGGGTGATACTATCCACTTGCGGCATAGTTTGAAATACATTTGCACTTTCAATAGCCACACCCACACAATCATCACCAAGTTGTTGAAAGTTGACACATTCAAATGGAAACACATATAAGATAGTCCCTTGATTGATAGTTTGCATCATGCTCTCATCCTTTAAAAGAACCATCTCATTCTTCCAAGATTGTCAGATTTGCATGTCAAGTTCTGGAGATGTTATCGGTATTGCATCTATAATTGGAGGTTCCACAGACTCTTCTTGATCTGCATTACTACATCTTTCACTCCACTCTCCAAATTCTAGCTCCCTTGTGAAAGGCCTTAAAAGCATTTTTGGCCAACGAACATTACTCCATAATGCATTTTTTAGATAAATGGTATCCATTGTAGGGAATGGTAGTTCCACATCCTTCAAGCATTCCTCCACAAGTAATGACACGTTTCCTTGACCAATCTTTGTTCCACTACAAGTGGAATTTAGATCAATTCTACACACGCAGCCAATACCAACAGAATCATTGTTCAACATCATGTAGACCCTCCCTCCAGATTGGAAATCCATCCTGCACATAATCATGTTGGACTTGTTAAACTAGTAATCAAATCTAGCAAGCAATTTTTTTTAGATTGAAACCTACATCAGACTCTACCATGAAGTATAGCTCTACCATGTGGCCGAGTTAGAACTAGCTCTATCATATGGTAGAGATAGAACCCATTGAAGACTATCTCTACTATGTGGTGGAGTTAGACTTCAAAGCATTCTAGCGATACCATGGTGTCTAGATAGATTATTTTGATATAGCTCTACCACATGGTAGAGCTAGATCAATGAACTCTAGCTCCGTTATATGATATAGTTACATTGATGCATTCTACCTCCACCACATGATATAGTTACCAGATAGTATAGCTAGTTCAATGTATTCTAGCTCCACCACATGGTAGAGCTGGACCTCTAGGCATTCTAGGTCTACAACGTGGTTTATGGTACAGCTAGATTGATGCAGTCTAGCTCTACCACATGGTAGAGCTAGACCTTAAAGTTCTACGATGTGGTCTAGGTAGAATATAGCTCTACCACGTGGTAGAGCTAGATCAAATACTTTGAGGTCTAGCTCTACCATGTGGTGGAGCTAGAATTGCATTTAAGGTCTAGCTCTACCATGTGGTGGAGCTAGAATTGCATTTAAGGTCTAGCTCTACCATGTGGTGGAGCTAGAATGCATCGATCTAACTGTGTACCATGCAGATTAACAAAACCAATTACTCCAAGAAGAGACCTACTTCACATGACAAGAACCAAGGAGCTAGAATTGCATTTGATCTTGCTCTACCACGTGGTAGAGCTGTATTCTACCTAGACCACATCATAGAGCTGGAATTATTTGAGGTCTAGCTCTACCATGTGGTGGAGCTAATGCAGATCAATAAAACTAATTACTCCAAGAAGAGACCTACTTCACATGATGAGAACCAAGGATCTAGAAAAAAGGGGCTATTCCCACATGCCACTTCCACAAACACTAGGGTCTTTTCACATTACAATTAAAAAAAGACCTAACGAGGCTTGAAAAAGGTAAGTTGAAGAAGTTATAAATATCTATTATACCAAATAATGATCAAAACTAGGGCAATGTTCAGTCTCAATACCTGTTAACCTGAGGCTCTTGATCATCAATTAATACACACATAAGCATAAATTTGTTGGTGGTTCTAGATTTAGAAGGTGAGATGGGGCCACGTATCAACTTGACCCATGCCCAACACATGACCTCAAAAACATCATATTCGACACAAGCCTCACCTTATTGTTATAATTATTCCTATGCTTTACAAGGGTTATCACAACCTTTTTTTGCAACCCGTGAGTTGGAATAAGTGCCTATACAGGCACGGTGAGTTGGAATAAGTGCCTACGAGCATAAATCCCAAAAAAAACTTAACCCTCGCCTCCTTAAACTTATCTAGTTTCAATCGGAGCTCCAGGTTCACTAAATCAATTATAGAAATCTTATATGTCCCCAAATACACTTGTAGTGCAAGCATAATTGTGTTTGCTAGGTCACCCATGCCAAACAATCGAGCACCCTTAATGCAACCACATGAGACATGGTAATTTTCCACCCATATATAACACCTCTCGGGGATTACACTGAAGGTATGCTTCAAATATTAAACCCGTAGGAAGGGGTTGGGCATGTAGGTAGTCCACATAATTAGAAACCCACATGCAAAACTAACACATATTGCCACATGCATGAACAAATTTGATGGAACAAGAAACAAATTTCAACATTTAGAGTTGTTTGATAACTTTTAGAAACCCCCTTTACATTGACACTTAAGGCAAGGTGATCCAATGGTTTGGATCACCTTTTAGAAACTCTAATTAACAAAATTAAAGTTTCAATTTTAAACCTAATCGCTGCAACCTTATCACATCACAGTAGAAAAATGCTAATTTTAGGTTACCATTGCTAATTTTATGAAAATCTATCCTCAACCTTATCCTGCACGTTCTGGGCGGCTTTCTCTCTCTCTCTACGTGGCTAACGTTTCTGGGTGGCTCTCTCTCTCTCTACGTGGCAAACATATCGGTCTCTCTCTGCGTATCCGTCTCTCTCTACACACAGAATCGCTGAGTAGAAATCCAAGCAACAGACGCTTCTGGGCGGCTCTAGCACACAGAACTGCTGAGGTTCTGGGCGGCTCTAGCACACAGAACTGAAGTGGAGAAAACAAAGCAACAGACGGCTCATGTTCGTGGGCGCTGCTGGACGACTACTGCTGGAAGCGGATCCAGGCTGTGGAGGGCACTATCATCGTCGATCCCTGTGTGCGCCTCCAGCGGTGGCCACCGAATCGCACCTCGCCCTGCAGACCGGGGTCTGGATCGACGCCGGCAGCTGTTTCGAGACCTGTGACCTAAGATATCTCCTGGACCATCATTCAAGGTTGGACAATGAAACCTTAAACCTTAATATTTGTAATTTTTGGATCTTCTAAGCGCGTTTGGGCGGCTCTTTCTCTGCAGCCCCCCTTATGCGCATCTTCTAGCCCCTTCAGCAGCTCTATCCGCTGGATGATTATATGTACAACCGGGGTTATTTAACTAAGCTTATCCATCCCTCCACAGCCATGCAAGCCATGCAATCTGGATTCTAGCAGGTATATGGGCGTCTCAAACTCTAATTTTCTGATTTTCTCTTCTGAATCAGACAATAAAAAAGATAAAGGGCAATAAACAGGCCATAAATCTCATGCTTGGTTTTCTTTAGGCGTGAGCAGGCCCACTCTCCTACGCAGCATATACAAGACATTGCATAGTTGCAGGCCACATCTTCTACAGCACCGCAGACAGCCAGCATAAACTTGTCTACGCAGGTCCATTCCTGATTTTCTTTTCAGGTTTTTCTCTTCAACCATTCCTGAGTTTTTGAATTCTTGCATGCTTTTATTTTCTACTCTATGTCAATGTGGTCAAAACTTTAAATCTAATCATAGATAATTTAATATGAGACAAAAATATGTGTACCTTGTTGTATTGTTGAATTTGATAATGGATGCGGTGATGTCCAAGTGCTAGTTGTCAAGATGGGAAAGTAGGTTTGTATTACATAAGCGACATGGACGTCAAGGAAAACTTGAAAAATAGCAAGACCATTTTAAATTCTTTAAGGGCGGGATAATTTGAATTTAAAATTGGGCGGGATAATTTGAATTTAAAATTGGGCGGGATAATTTGAATACTCTACCACATGCTAGAGCTGAAAAAATGCATTCTAGCTCTACCACATGGTAGAGCTGGAGTTGAAATGACTTAAACTAGTGCAAGATTACTTGAAATGAAAAACCATCCATCTAGTATCGTACCTCTATTCTTGTTGAATTTGATAATGGATGCGGTGATGTCCAAGTGCTAGTTGTCAAGATGGGAAAGTAGGTTTGTATTACATAAGCGACATGGACGTCAAGGAAAACTTGAAAAATAGCAAGACCATTTTAAATTCTTTAAGGGCGGGATAATTTGAATTTAAAATTGGGCGGGATAATTTGAATTTAAAATTGGGCAGGATAATTTGAATACTCTACCACATGCTAGAGCTGAAAAAATGCATTCTAGCTCTACCACATGGTAGAGCTGGAGTTGAAATGACTTAAACTAGTGCAAGATTACTTGAAATGAAAAATCATCCATCTAGTATCGTACCTCTATTCATAGCATAGCTTCTCCCCTCTCTCCTTGCTTGAAATTGTACTTTCCTGCTCTTACACTCTAAGCATGAGATCTATGCAAGAGAGCTCTCATAATAATGCAAGATGTAGCTCCTAATGCTCTTACTCTCTAAGCATGAGACTATGCATGAGAACTCTTTTACTTTTTACATGAGATCTATCCATGGGAGCTCTTATAATAATGCAAGATATAGCTCTATGTATGAGAGCTCTTATAATAATTAATGCAAGATCTAACTCTATGCATGCGATCTCTATGTATGAGAGCTCTTAATGCAAGACTTAGCTCTATGCATGAGAGCTCTTTCACTCTATACATGAGATCTATCCATGGGAGCTCTTATAATAATGCAAGATATTATAGCTCTATGCATGAGATGTATGTAAGAGAGCTCTTATAATAATGCAAGAGAGCTCTTTCACTCTATACATGAGATGTATGTAAGAGAGCTCTTATAATAATGCAAGATATTATAGCTCTATGCATGAGATGTATGTAAGAGAGCTCTTATAATAATGCAAGATATTATAGCTCTATGCATGAGATGTATGTAAGAGAGCTCTCATAATAATGCAAGATCTAACTCTATGCATGTGAGATCAATGTATGAGAGCTTTGAATGCAAGACCTAGCTCTATGCATGAGAGCTCTTTCACTCTATACATGAGATCTATCCATGGGAACTCTTATAATAATGCAAGATATAGCTCTATGCATGCAAGCTCTATGTATGAGAGATCTTAATGTAATACCTATCTCTATGAATGAGCGCTCTAATGCAAGACCAAGCTCTATGCATGGGAGCTTTATGTATGAGAGCTCTTAATGTAAGACCTAGCTCTTTGCATGAGAGCTCTAGTGCAAGACCAAAATCTCTATAGCTCTCATGCATGATATGAGAGATCTATGCATATGAGAGCTATTAATGCATGAGAGCTCTTACAATGCAAGAGGGATCTCATGCATGAGACCTCTTAGAATACAAGAGAGCTCGATGCATAAGATCTCATGTATGATAACTCTATATGCACCACATGGTAGAGCTACACCTCGAAGCATTCTATCTCACATTGTGGTTTAGGTAGAATACAGCTCTACCAATGTCACATTCAACCTCAGCCGGCTACATTCATTGAAGTCTAGCTCTACCACATGGTAGAGCTAGAAGAATGCATTCTAGCTCCACCACATGGTAGAGCTAGATTTCAAAGCATTCTGGCCAATACATTTATTAATCTTGCTCTGCCACCTGGTAGAGATAATATCCATTGAAAAACCAGCACTGAATTACTTTGAAGTCTAGCTAGAATGCATTTATCTAGCTCTACCATGTGGTAGAGAAAGACTAATAAATGTATTGAGAGCTCCAAGATGGAGTAATTGAGATAGAATGCTTTGAGGTCTAGCTTTACCATGTGGTGGAGCTAGAATTGCATTTGAGGTCCAGCTCTACCATGTGGTGGAGCTAGAATCGTAGAGGTAGAAAGCTCTGAGGTCTAGCTCTACCATAGTTACATTCAATCTCAGCCGGTTACATTCATTGAAGTCTAGCTCTACCACATGGTAGAGCTAGAAGAATGCATTCTAGCTCCACCACATGGTAGAGCTAGATTTCATAGCATTCTGGTCAATACATTCATTAATCTTGCTCTGCCACCTGGTAGAGATAATATCCATTGAAAAACCAGCACTAGAATACTTTGAGGTAGTCCAGCTAGAATGCATTTATCTAGCTCTACCATGTGGTAGAGCAAGACTAATAAATGTATTGAGTGCTCCAAGATGGAGTAATTGAGATAGAATGCTTTGAGTTCTAGCTCTACCATGTGGTGGAGCTAGAATTGCACTTGAGGTCTAGCTCTACCATGTGGTGGAGCTAGAATTGTAGAGGTAGAAAGCTTTATGGTCTAGCTCTACCACAGTTACATTCAACCTCAGCCGATTACATTCTTTGAAGTCTAGCTCTACCACATGGTAGAGCTAGAAGAATGCATTCTAGCTCCACCACATGGTAGAGCTAGACCTCAAAGCAATCTAGCTCTACGATGTAGTCTAGATAGAATACAGTTATACCACATGGTAGAGCTAGACCTCAAATGCAATTCTAGAACCACCACATGGTAGAGCTGGATCTCAAAGCATTCAGTTCTACGAAGTGGTCTTGGTAGAATACAGCTCTACCACGTGGTAGAGCTAGATCAAATGCAATTCTAGCTCCTTGGTTATTGTCATGTGAAGTATGTCTCTTCTTGGAGTAATTGGTTTTGTTGATGTGTATGGAACACAGCTAGATCGATGCACTCGTGTTCTACCACATGGTAGAGCTAGACCTCAAAGCTTTCTACCTCTACGATTCTAGCTCCACCACATGGTAGAGCTAGACCTCAATTGCAATTCTAGCTCCACCACATGGTAGAGCTAGACCTCAAAGCATTCTATCTCTACAATGAGGTTTAAGTAGAATACAGCTCTACCAATGTCACATTCAACCTCAGCCGGTTACATTCATTGAAGTCTAGCTCTACCACATGGTAGAGATAGAAGAATGCATTCTAGCTCCACCACATGGTAGAGCTAGATTTCAAAGCATTCTGGTCAATACATTTATTAATCTTGCTCTGCCACCTGGTAGAGATAATATCCATTGAAAAACCAGCACTAGAATACTTTAAAGTCCAGCTAGAATGCATTTATCTAGCTCTACCATGTGGTAGATTAAGACTAATAAATGTATTGAGAGCTCCAAGATGGAGTAATTGAGATAGAATGCTTTGAGGTCTAGCTTTACCATGTGGTGGAGCTAGAATTGCATTTAAGGTCTAGCTCTACCATGTGGTGGAGCTAGAATCGTAGAGGTAGAAAGCTTTGAGGTCTAGCTCTACCACAGTTACATTCAACCTCAGCCGGTTACATTCATTGAAGTCTAGCTCTACCACATGGTAGAGCTAGAAGAATGCATTCTAGCTCCACCACATGGTGGAGCTGGACCTCAAAGCAATCTAGCTCTACGATGTAGTCTAGATAGAATACAGTTCTACCACATGGTAGAGCTATCTGACCTCAAATGCAATTCTAGAACCACCACATGATAGAGCTGGACCTCAAAGCATTCAGTTCTACGAAGTAGTCTAGGTAGAATACAGCTCTACCACGTGGTAGAGCTAGATCAAATGCAATTCTAGCTCCTTGGTTCTTGTCATGTGAAGTATGTCTCTTCTTGGATTAATTGGTTTTGTTGATGTGTATGGAACACAGCTAGATCGATGCATTCTTGCTCTACCACATGGTAGAGCTAGACCTCGAAGTTTTCTACCTCAACGATTCTAGCTCCACCACATGGTAGAGCTAGACCTCAATTGCAATTCTAGCTCCACCACATGGTAGAGCTAGATCTCAAATTACTCTATCTCTACAATGTGGTTTAGGTAGAATACAGCTCTACCAATGTCACATTGTACCTCAGCCGGTTACATTTATTAAAGTCTAGCTCTACCACATGGTAGAGGTAGAAAAATGCATTGTAGCTCCACCACATGGTGGAGCTGGACCTCAAAGCATTCTAGCTCTACGATGTGGTCTAGGTAGAATACAGCTCTACCACGTGGTAGAGCTAGATCAAATGCAATTCTAGCTCCTTGGTTCTTGTCATGTGAAGTAGGTCTCTTTTTGGAGTAATTGGTTTTGTTGATGTGTATGGAAAACAGCTTGATCGATGCATTCTTGCTCTACCACATGGTAGAGCTAGACCTTAAAGCTTTAGACCTCAAGTGCAATTCTAGCTCTACCACATGGTAGAGCTAGACCTCAAATGCAATTCTAGCTCCACCACATGGTAGAGCTGGACCTTAAAGCATTCTAGCTCTACGATGTGGCCTAGGTAGAATACAGCTCTACCTCATGGTAGAGCTAGATCAAATGCAATTCTAACTCCTTGGATCTTGTCATGTGAAGTAGGTCTCTTCTTGGAGTAATTGGTTTTGTGTATGTGTATGGAACACACGTAGATTGATGCATTCTGCTCTACCACGTGGTAGAGCTAGATCAAATGCAATTCTAGCTCCTTGGTTCTTGTCATGTGAAGTATGTCTCTTCTTGGATTGATGTGTATGGAACACAACTAGATCGATGCATTCTTGCTCTACCACATGGTAGAGCTAGACCTCGAAGTTTTCTACCTCAACGATTCTAGCTCCACCACATGGTAGAGCTAGACCTCAATTGCAATTCTAGCTCCACCACATGGTAGAGCTAGATCTCAAATTACTCTATCTCTACAATGTGGTTTAGATAGAATACAGCTCTACCAATGTCACATTCAACCTCAGCCGGTTACATTCATTAAAGTCTAGCTCTACCACATGGTAGAGGTAGAAGAATGCATTCTAGCTCCACCACATGGTGGAGCTAGACCTCAAAGCATTCTAGCTCTACGATGTGGTCTAGGTAGAATACAGCTCTACCACGTGGTAGAGCTAGATCAAATGCAATTCTAGCTCCTTGGTTCTTGTCATGTGAAGTAGGTCTCTTTTCGGAGTAATTGGTTTTGTTGACGTGTATAGAACACAGCTAGATCGATGCATTCTTGCTCTACCACATGGTAGAGCCAGACCTTAAAGCTTTATATCTCAAATGCAATTCTAGCTCCACCACATGGTAGAGCTAGACCTCAAATGCAATTCTAGCTTCACCACATGGTAGAGCTAGACCTCAAAGCATTCTATCTCTACAATGTTGTTTAGATAGAATACAGCTCTGAGACAGTTACATTTAACCTCAGCCGGTTACATTCATTGAAGTCTAGCTCTACCACATGGTAGAGCTAGAAGAATGCATTCTAGCTCCACCACATGGTGGAGCTTGACCTCAAAGAATTCTAGCTCTTTGATGTGGTCTAGGTAGAATACATTTCAACCACGTGGTAGAGCTAGATCAAATGCAATTCTAGCTCCTTGGTTCTTGTTGTGTGAAGTAGGTCTCTTCTTGGAGTAATTGGTTTTGTTAATGTGTATGGAACACAGCTAGATCGATGCATTCTTGCTCTACCACATGGTAGAGCTAGACCTCAAAGCTTTCTACCTCTACGATTCTAGCTCCACCACATGGTAGAGCTAGACCTCAAATGCAATTCTAACTCCACCACATTGTAGAGCTAGACCTCAAAGCATTCTATCTCTACAATGTGGTTTAGGTAGAATACAGCTCTACCACAGTTACATTCAACCCTAGCCGGTTACATTCGTTGAAGTCTAGCTCTACCACATGGTAGAGCTAGACCTCAAATGCAATTCTTGCTCCACCACATGGTAGAGCTGGACCTTAAAGCATTCTAGCTCTACGATGTGGCCTAGGTAGAATACAGCTCTACCTCATGGTAGAGCTAGATCAAATGCAAATCTAGCTCCTTGGATCTTGTCATGTGAAGTCGGTCTCTTATTGGAGTAATTGGTTTTGTGTATGTGTATGGAACACAGGTAGATTGATGCATTCTGCTCTACCACATGGTAGAGCTAGACCTCAAAGCTTTCTACCTCTACGACTTTAGCTCCACCACCTGGTAGAGCTAGACCTCAAATGCAATTCTAGCTCCACCACATGGTAGAGCTAGACCTCAAAACATTCTATCTCTACAATGTGGTTTAGGTAGAATACAGCTCTACCACAGTTACATTCAACCTGAGCCGGTTACATTCATTGAAGCTTAGCTCTACCACATGGTAGAGCTAGAAGAATGCAATTCCAGCTCCACCACATGGTAGAGCTAGACCTCAAAGCATTCTAACCCTACGATGTGGTCTAGGTAGAATACAGCAATACCACGTGGTAGAGCTAGATCAAATGCAATTCTAGCTCCTTGGTTCTTGTTGTGCGAAGTAGATCTCTTCTTGGAGTAATTGGTTTTGTTGATGTGTATGGAACACAGCTAGATCGATGCATTCATGCTCCACCACATGGTAGAGCTAGACCTCGAAGCTTTCTACCTCAACGATTCTAGCTCCACCACATGGTAGAGCTAGACCTCAATTGCAATTCTAGCTCTACCACATGGTAGAGCTAGATCTCAAAATACTCTATCTCTACAATGTGGTTTAGGTAGAATACAGCTCTACCAATGTCACATTCAAACTCAGCCGGTTACATTCATTAAAGTCTAGCTCTACCACATGGTAGAGGTAGAAGAATGCATTCTAGCTCCACCACATGGTGGAGCTGGACCTCAAAGCATTCTAGCTCTACGATGTGGTCTAGGTAGAATACAGCTCTACCACGTGGTAGAGCTAGATCAAATGCAATTCTAGCTCCTTGGTTCTTGTCATGTGAAGTAGGTCTCTTTTCGGAGTAATTGGTTTTGTTGATGTGTATAGAACACAGCTAGATCGATGCATTCTTGCTCTACCACATGGTAGAGCCAGACCTTAAAGCTTTATACCTCAAATGCAATTCTAGCTCCACCACATGGTAGAGCTAGACCTCAAATGCAATTCTAGCTTCACCACATGGTAGAGCTAGACCTCAAAGCATTCTATCTCTACAATGTGGTTTAGATAGAATACAGCTCCATCATAGTTACATCCAACCTCAGCCGGTTACATTCATTGAAGTCTAGCTCTACCACATAGTAGAGCTAGAAGAATGCATTCTAGCTCCACCACATGGTGGAGCTTGACCTCAAAGCATTCTAGCTCTTTGATTTTGTCTAGGTAGAATACATTTCTACCACGTGGTAGAGCTAGATCAAATGCAATTCTAGCTCCTTGGTTCTTGTTGTGTGAAGTAGGTCTTTTCTTGGAGTAATTGGTTTTGTTGATGTGTATGGAACACAGCTAGATCGATGCATTCTTGCTCTACCACATGGTAGAGCTAGACCTCAAAGCTTTCTACCTCTATGATTCTAGCTCCACCACATGGTAGAGCTAGACCTCAAATGCAATTCTAACTCCACCACATTGTAGAGCTAGACCTCAAAGCATTCTATCTCTACAATGTGGTTTAGGTAGAATACAGCTCTACCACAGTTACATTCAACCTTAGCCGGTTACATTCGTTGAAGTCTAGCTCTACCACATGGTAGAGCTAGACCTCAAATGCAATTCTAGCTCCACCACATGGTAGAGCTAGACCTTAAAGCATTCTAGCTCTACGATGTGGCCTAGGTAGAATACAGCTCTACCTCATGGTAGAGCTAGATCAAATGCAATTCTAGCTCCTTGGATCTTGTCATGTGAAGTAGGTCTCTTCTTGGAGTAATTGGTTTTGTGTATGTGTATGGAACACAGGTAGATTGATGCATTCTGCTCTACCACATGGTAGAGCTAGACCTCAAACCTTTCTACCTCTACGACTTTAGCTCCACCACCTGGTAGAGCTAGACCTCAAATGCAATTCTAGCTCCACCACATGGTAGAGCTAGACCTCAAAGCATTCTATCTCTACAATGTGGTTTAGGTAGAATACAGCTCTACATTCGTTGAAGTCTAGCTCTACCACATGGTAGAGCTAGACCTCAAATGCAATTCTAGCTCCACCACATGGTAGAGCTGGACCTTAAAGCATTCTAGCTCTACGATGTGGCCTAGGTAGAATACAGCTCTACCTACTGGTAGAGCTAGATCAAATGCAATTCTAGCTCCTTGGATCTTGTCATGTGAAGTAGGTCTCTTCTTGGAGTAATTGGTTTTGTGTATGTGTATGGAACACAGGTAGATTGATGCATTCTGCTCTACCACATGGTAGAGCTAGACCTCAAAGCTTTCTACCTCTACGACTTTAGCTCCACCACCTGGTAGAGCTAGATCTCAAATGCAATTCTAGCTCCACCACATGGTAGAGCTAGACCTCAAAACATTCTATCTCTACAATGTGGTTTAGGTAGAATACAGCTCTACCACAGTTACATCCAACCTCAGCCGGTTACATTCGTTGAAGCTTAGCTCTACCACATGGTAGAGCTAGAAGAATGCAATTCTAGCTCCACCACATGGTAGAGCTAGACCTCAAAGCATTCTAACCCTACGATGTGGTCTAGGTAGAATAAAGCAATACCACGTGGTAGAGCTAGATCAAATGCAATTCTAGCTCCTTGGTTCTTGTTGTGCGAAGTAGGTCTCTTCTTGGAGTAATTGGTTTTGTTGATGTGTATGGAACACAGCTAGATCGATGCATTCTTGCTCTACCACATGGTAGAGCAAGACCTCGAAGCTTTCTACCTCACCGATTCTAGCTCCACCACATGGTAGAGCTAGACCTCAATTGCAATTCTAGCTCTACCACATGGTAGAGCTAGATCTAAAAATATTGTATCTCTACAATGTGGTTTAGGTAGAATACAGCTCTACCAATGTCACATTGAACCTCAGCCGGTTACATTCATTAAAGTCTAGCTCTACCACATGGTAGAGGTAGAAGAATGCATTCTAGCTCCACCACATGGTGGAGCTGGACCTCAAAGCATTCTAGCTCTACGATGTGGTCTAGGTAGAATACAGTTCTACCACGTGGTAGAGCTAGATCAAATGCAATTCTAGCTCCTTGGTTCTTGTCATGTGAAGTAGGTCTCTTTTTGGAGTAATTGGTTTTGTTGATGTGTATGGAACAAATGCAATTATCCCTTAAAGCTTTATATCTCAAATGCAATTCTAGCTCCACCACATGGTAGAGCTAGACCTCAAATGCAATTCTAGCTTCACCACATGGTAGAGCTAGACCTCAAAGCATTCTATCTCTACAATGTGGTTTAGATAGAATACAGGTCTATCACAGTTACATTCAACCTCAGCCGGTTACATTCATTGAAGTCTAGCTCTACCACATGGTAGAGCTAGAAGAATGCATTCTAGCTCCACCACATGGTGGAGCTTGACCTCAAAGCATTCTAGTTCTTTGATGTGGTCTAGGTACAATACATTTCTACCACGTGGTAGAGCTAGATCAAATGCAATTCTAGCTCCTTGGTTCTTGTTGTGTGAAGTAGGTCTCTTCTTGGAGTAATTGGTTTTGTTGATGTGTATGGAACACAGCTAGATCGATGCATTCTTGCTCTACCACATGGTAGAGCTAGACCTCAAAGCTTTCTACCTCTACGATTCTAGCTCCACCACATGGTAGAGCTAGACCTCAAATGCAATTCTAACTCCACCACATTGTAGAGCTAGACCTCAAAGCATTCTATCTCTACAATGTGGTTTAGGTAGAATACAGCTCTACCACAGTTACATTCAACCTTAGCCGGTTACATTCGTTGAAGTCTAGCTCTACCACATGGTAGAGCTAGACCTCAAATGCAATTCTAGCTCCACCACATGGTAGAGCTAGACCTTAAAGCATTCTAGCTCTACGATGTGGCCTAGGTAGAATACAGCTCTACCTCATGGTAGAGCTAGATCAAATGCAATTCTAGCTCCTTGGATCTTGTCATATGAAGTAGGTCTCTTCTTGGAGTAATTGGTTTTGTTGATGTGTATGGAACACAGCTAGATCGATGCATTCTTGCTCTACCACATGGTAGAGCTAGACCTCAAAGCTTTCTACCTCTACGATTCTAGCTCCACCACATGGTAGAGCTAGACCTCAAATGCAATTCTAACTCCACCACATTGTAGAGCTAGACCTCAAAGCATTCTATCTCTACAATGTGGTTTAGGTAGAATACAGCTCTACCACAGTTACATTCAACCCTAGCCGGTTACATTCGTTGAAGTCTAGCTCTACCACATGGTAGAGCTAGACCTCAAATGCAATTCTAGCTCCACCACATGGTAGAGCTGGACCTTAAAGCATTCTAGCTCTAGGATGTGGCCTAGGTAGAATACAGCTCTACCTCATGGTAGAGCTAGATCAAATGCAATTCTAGCTCCTTGGATCTTGTCATGTGAAGTAGGTCTCTTCTTGGAGTAATTGGTTTTGTGTATGTGTATGGAACACAAGTAGATTGATGCATTCTGCTCTACCACATGGTAGAGCTAGACCTCAAAGCTTTCTACCTCTACGACTTTAGCTCCACCACCTGGTAGAGCTAGATCTCAAATGCAATTCTAGCTCCACCACATGGTAGAGCTAGACCTCAAAACATTCTATCTCTACAATGTGGTTTAGGTAGAATACAGCTCTACCACAGTTACATCCAACCTCAGCCGGTTACATTCGTTGAAGCTTAGCTCTACCACATGGTAGAGCTAGAAGAATGCAATTCTAGCTCCACCACATGGTAGAGCTAGACCTCAAAGCATTCTAACCCTACGATGTGGTCTAGGTAGAATACAGCAATACCACGTGGTAGAGCTAGATCAAATGCAATTCTAGCTCCTTGGTTCTTGTTGTGCGAAGTAGGTCTCTTCTTGGAGTAATTGGTTTTGTTGATGTGTATGGAACACAGCTAGATCGATGCATTCTTGCTCTACCACATGGTAGAGCAAGACCTCGAAGCTTTCTACCTCACCGATTCTAGCTCCACCACATGGTAGAGCTAGACCTCAATTGCAATTCTAGCTCTACCACATGGTAGAGCTAGATCTAAAAATATTGTATCTCTACAATGTGGTTTAGGTAGAATACAGCTCTACCAATGTCACATTGAACCTCAGCCGGTTACATTCATTAAAGTCTAGCTCTACCACATGGTAGAGGTAGAAGAATGCATTCTAGCTCCACCACATGGTGAAGCTGGACCTCAAAGCATTCTAGCTCTACGATGTGGTCTAGGTAGAATATAGTTCTACCACATGGTAGAGCTAGATCAAATGCAATTCTAGCTCCTTGGTTCTTGTCATGTGAAGTAGGTCTCTTTTTGGAGTAATTGGTTTTGTTGATGTGTATGGAACAAATGCAATTATCCCTTAAAGCTTTATATCTCAAATGCAATTCTAGCTCCACCACATGGTAGAGCTAGACCTCAAATGCAATTCTAGCTTCACCACATGGTAGAGCTAGACCTCAAAGCATTCTATCTCTACAATGTGGTTTAGATAGAATACAGGTCTATCACAGTTACATTCAACCTCAGCCGGTTACATTCATTGAAGTCTAGCTCTACCACATGGTAGAGCTAGAAGAATGCATTCTAGCTCCACCACATGGTGGAGCTTGACCTCAAAGCATTCTAGTTCTTTGATGTGGTCTAGGTAGAATACATTTCTACCACGTGGTAGAGCTAGATCAAATGCAATTCTAGCTCCTTGGTTCTTGTTGTGTGAAGTAGGTCTCTTCTTGGAGTAATTGGTTCTGTTGATGTGTATGGAACACAGCTAGATCGATGCATTCTTGCTCTACCACATGGTAGAGCTAGACCTCAAAGCTTTCTACCTCTACGATTCTAGCTCCACCACATGGTAGAGCTAGACCTCAAATGCAATTCTAACTCCACCACATTGTAGAGCTAGACCTCAAAGCATTCTATCTCTACAATGTGGTTTAGGTAGAATACAGCTCTACCACAGTTACATTCAACCCTAGCCGGTTACATTCGTTGAAGTCTAGCTCTACCACATGGTAGAGCTAGACCTCAAATGCAATTCTAGCTCCACCACATGGTAGAGCTGGACCTTAAAGCATTCTAGCTCTACGAGGTGGCCTAGGTAGAATACAGCTCTACCTCATGGTAGAGCTAGATCAAATGCAATTCTAGCTCCTTGGATCTTGTCATGTGAAGTAGGTCTCTTCTTGGAGTAATTGGTTTTGTGTATGTGTATGGAACATAGGTAGATTGATGCATTCTGCTCTACCACATGGTAGAGCTAGACCTCAAAGCTTTCTACCTCTACGACTTTAGCTCCACCACCTGGTAGAGCTAGACCTCAAATGCAATTCTAGCTCCACCACATGGTAGAGCTAGACCTCAAAACATTCTATCTCTACAATGTGGTTTAGGTAGGATACAGCTCTACCACAGTTACATTCAACCTCAGCCGGTTACATTCGTTGAAGCTTAGCTCTACCACATGGTAGAGCTAGAAGAATGCAATTCTAGCTCCACCACATGGTAGAGCTAGACCTCAAAGCATTCTAACCCTACGATGTGGTCTAGGTAGAATATAGCAATACCACGTGGTCGAGCTAGATCAAATGCAATTCTAGCTCCTTGGTTCTTGTTGTGCGAAGTAGGTCTCTTCTTGGAGTAATTGGTTTTGTTGATGTGTATGGAACACAGCTAGATCGATGCATTCTTGCTCTACCACATGGTAGAGCAAGACCTCGAAGCTTTCTACCTCACCGATTCTAGCTCCACCACATGGTAGAGCTAGACCTCAATTGCAATTCTAGCTCTACCACATGGTAGAGCTAGATCTAAAAATACTGTATCTCTACAATGTGGTTTAGGTAGAATACAACTCTACCAATGTCACATTTAACCTCAGCCGGTTACATTTATTAAAGTCTAGCTCTACCACATGGTAGAGGTAGAAGAATGCATTCTAGCTCCACCACATGGTGGAGCTGGACCTCAAAGCATTCTAGCTCTACGATGTGGTCTGGGTAGAATACAGCTCTACCACGTGGTAGAGCTAGATCAAATGCAATTCTAGCTCCTTGGTTCTTGTCATGTGAAGTAGGTCTCTTTTTGGAGTAATTGGTTTTGTTGATGTGTATGGAACAAATGCAATTATACCTTAAAGCTTTATACCTCAAATGCACTTCTAGCTCCACCACATGGTAGAGCTAGACCTCAAATGCAATTCTAGCTTCACCACATGGTAGAGCTAGACCTCAAAGCATTCTATCTCTACAATGTGGTTTAGATAGAATACAGCTCTACCACAGTTACATTTAACCTCAGCCGATTACATTCATTGAAGTCTAGCTCTACCACATGGTAGAGCTAGAAGAATGCATTCTAGCTACACCACATGGTGGAGCTTGACCTCAAAGCATTCTAGCTCTTTGATGTGGTCTAGGTAGAATACATTTCTACCACTTGGTAGAGCTAGATCAAATGCAATTCTAGCTCCTTGGTTCTTGTTGTGTGAAGTAGGTCTCTTCTTGGAGTAATTGGTTTTGTTGATGTGTATGGAACACAGCTAGATCGATGCATTCTTGCTCTACCACATGGTAGAGCTAGACCTCAAAGCTTTCTACCTCTACGATTCTAGCTCCACCACATGGTAGAGCTAGACCTCAAACGCAATTCTAACTCCACCACATTGTAGAGCTAGACCTCAAAGCATTCTATCTCTACAATGTGGTTTAGGTAGAATACAGCTCTACCACAGCTACATTCAACCCTAGCCGGTTACATTCGTTGAAGCTTAGCTCTACCAAATGGTCGAGCTAGAAGAATGCAATTCTAGCTCCACCACATGGTAGAGCTGGACCTCAAAGCATTCTAACCCTACGATGTGGTCTAGGTAGAATACAGCAATACCACGTGGTAGAGCTAGATCAAATGCAGTTCTAGCTCCTTGGTTATTGTCATGTGAAGTAGGTCTCTTCTTGGAGTAATTGGTTTTGTTGATGTGTATGGAACACAGCTAGATCGATGCATTCTTGCTCTACCACATGGTAGAGCTGGACCTCAAAGCTTTCTACCTCTTTGACTCTAGCTCCACCACATGGTAAAGCTAGACCTCAAATGCAATTCTACCTCCACCACCGGGTAGAGCTAGACCTCAAAGCATTCTCTACAATGTGGTTTAGGTAGAATACAGCTCTACCACAGTTACATTCAACCTTAGCAGGTTACATTCATTGAAGTCTAGCTCTACCACATGGTAGAGCTATAAGAATGCATTCTAGCTCCACCACATGGTAGAGGTACATTTCAAAGCATTCTGGTCAATACATTTATTAATCTGGCTCTGCCACCTGGTAGAGATAATATCCATTGAAAAACCAGCACTAGAATACTATGAAGTCCAGCTAGAATGCATTTATCTAGCTTTACCATGTGGTAGAGCAAGACTAATAGATGTATAATTCAGAGCTCCAAGATGGAGTAATTAAGATAGAATTCCTTGAGGTCTAGCTCTACCATGTGGTGGAGCTAGAATTGCATTTGAGGTCTAGCTCTACCATGTGGTGGAGCTAGAATCGTACAGGTAGAAAGCTTTGAGGTCTAGCTCTACCACAGTTACATTCAACCTCAGCCGGTTACATTCATTGAAGTCTAGATCTACCACATGGTAGAGCTAGAAGTATGCATTCTAGCTCCACCACATGGTAGAGCTGGACCTCAAAGCATTCTAGCTCTACGATGTAGTCTAGATAGAATACAGCTCTACCACAAGGTTGAGCTAGACCTCAAAGCTTTCTACCTCTACGATTCTAGCTCCACCACATGGTAGAGCTAAACCTCAAAGCTTTCTACATCTACGATTCTAGCTCCACCACATGGTAGAGCTAGACCTCAAATGCAATAATAGCTCCACCACATGGTAGAGCTAGACCTCAAGGAATTCTATCTCTATAATGTGGTTTAGGTAGAATACAGCTCTACCACAGTTACATTCAACCTCAGCGAGTACATTCATTGAAGTCTAGCTCTACCACATGGTAGAGCTAGAAGAATGCATTCTAGCTCCACCACATGGTGGAGCTGGACCTCAAGCATTCTAGCTCTAGGATGTGGTCTAGGCAAAATACAGCACTACCACGTGGTAGAGCTAGATCAAATGCAATTCTAGCTCCTTGATTCTTGTCATGAGAAGTAGGTCTTTTCTTGAAGTAATTGGTTTTGTTGATGTGTATGGAAGACAGCTAGATCGATGCATTCTTGCTCTACCACATGGTAGATCTAGCCCTCAAATCTTTCTACCTCTACGATTCTAGCTCCTCCACATGGTAGAGCTAGACCTCAAATGCAATTCTAGAACCACCACATGATAGAGCTGGACCTCAAAGCATTCTATCTCTACAGTAAGGTTTAGGTAGAATACAGCTCTACCACAGTTACATTCAAGCTCAACCGGTTACATTCATTGAATTCTAGCTCTACCACATGGTAGAGCTAGAAGAATGCATTCTAGCTCCACCACATGGTAGAGCTACATTTCAAAGCATTCTGGTCAACACATTTATTAATCTTGCTCTGCCACCCGGTAGAGATAATATCCATTGAAAAACCAGCACTAGAATATTTTGAAGTCCAGCTAGAATGCATTTATCTAGCTCTACCATGTGGTAGAGCAAGACTAACAAATGTATTGAGATCTCCAAGATGGAAATACTCTTCATCTCCTTCATATTGTTTTCATGGATATATATTGTGATTTTTGAATATGATATTTTAAGTTTTTTTTAAGTGTAAGAATACAATAACTATAATTAACAATTGACAATGGTTTTTGTTGTAGGTGAAAGATGTCTCAGAAAAGAAAAGTGGTGGAAGTTCCGGACAGTGTTAACTTTGCCTCTGCTGATCAACGACGACAGTGGTACTTAGATATTTGGGGTCTTCAGGGTTCACAATTTAACAAAATTCATCTATTTGTTGCTAGTGATGTAGGCGTGGATACTTTTGAGGATCTAGGACCAATGACTCTATCTTATATTTCTGTAGTTGATTCTCATCCTGATATTGAATGCATAAATATTGGGGTACCTGGGAACCATGAGTATCAACTAGATCCCAAGGCATTCATTATTGAACAATTAGTAAGAGATAAACAAGATACTATGTTCTCTCGAGGGTGGAAGTTAGATTGTGCAAGTCAAGAAATAACTCTTGAAGAGTTGCAAGCTTCCATTGCTTATTGTGTGAAAGGCAAACAAAAAAAAGAGAAAACGCCCTCTAAAAATCCAGTTCAAAAAAAGGCAAAAAGCAGTACAAGTATTATGGATGTAGATGAAGCAGTTCTTAAATCTGCAGGTAGAGAAAACAGGCTTGGAAAATTCAACAAAAATAAGATTTGTGGATCCCAAAGTTTTGGAAAATGAGGTGCAAAAGGCACAAAAGAGTGATACAGGGGGTATGAAAAAATACTCTAAGTATTTTCCATTCAAGTACAAAGAGTATGAGATCCCTGTAGATCAATGCTGGCTAGCTCCTGATCACTATAACTCCCGTCAAATAGAACCTCACCGTGTGGATGAATGCGTGTTATTTTTTGGTGCAAGTGCAAACAAGCCAGGAGCGTGTGCATACTTAATGCCTGTAAAGAATGCTGGCAAGAAGAAAGGAATTCCAATGAAACTAAGTGAGGTAACAGAGGAGAAACTCACTAAGTATTCATATTGGATTATTGATGGCCAACATTCCATCTATGCTGCAAAATTCTTACGGTATCAAGAAATGGAGAAAGATGGTCGTGCTCAAGACCTGATACAAGTGTATGAAAATGTGAGATCCCGATCTCCACCGCACAACGGATTCGGGTTACTAGCAGCGGAAGTAGCACATCATGCGTGGGTAGGGGTCTCACACTCGGGGCCTCGCCCACGGATATCCGGACAAGAGACTAATCCGTCGGTTTGTCCAAAACCGAAACCGGAAAAACTTCCTTTACCCGGAAAGCATGGGCAATTCCACCAGGATAACTCTTTACTCTAACGTAGTCAAGATCATTACGGATCAACTGATCTGACTGCACCTTTAACGGTACTTGGTCAAATCAAGGAAGAAACTTGCACTTGGATCATTGGGATCAACGCTTTTTTCCCCATCAAGAGGCACAGCCGTTGATTCCTATCCATAGAACAATTTCTATCCGGGATTTACTTCATCTATCGTAATAATAGAAATTAAATCTCGGTTTACGGATCCATCAGTCCAGCCTAACCCCATCCGATCCCATGGGTTAGCCAACCGCCCAACCACTGTAGTGATGGGATCCAATTTGGAATTTGGTTAGGTTTTGTCCCGGGTACCAAGGAAAAGAGTTCCAAGGCCCCCTAGCCGGAATTTCATGCAAACATAAAACTAGCCACACCACTTACACACCCAATATGAAAATTGCCTTTTTCTTAACATCAGCTAACTTTAAAACAATCCTTTAATGAAACCATAGTACCACTGATCACAATCTCCCAATTTATCCAGTTGATTCATAATTTCCCATCATTCCTTCATCAGAGTATCTATGGCATCATTGGCAACTAGAACGCTCACCACCTGTCCACACAGAGGCCGTTTCCATAGTTCCTAGCCCATAATACTCGGCAATATAATCACTTATCAAGATGGACTCTCGTTGAAGATCAGCAAGATCAACCAACAGATCCATATAAAAGAGCCATGGACTCATCCGTTGAGGACCAGCAAGGTCAGTCAACCAGATCCATGCCCGGTTTCACAAAACAACTCTTACTCCTTGTTCCAATATCTTCCTCGACGCACGCGTGGGTATCCTAGGCGACCCAGAGCCCGAGCACCGTATGGTCAGCACCCTCTAGGATCCTTCGCAGGTGACCTAGCGCTTCACTCATAGGCCGCTTCCTTGGTCCCTCATCCACCGTACCGGAAGCTCACCATTTTAATCGAACCGAGGCTGGTCAAGACCTCGGTCGACCTTGCTACGCGAGACGTCCTCCATTGACTCTCCGTCAGCAGTTGCAACTTTATCAGTTAGGTCTCCACGACCTTAATCACAAGACGGTCAAAATGCTTCCCCAGCATTCTTGACATAAAACAGCCATTTACAAACAGCATTTACAAACAGTTTACAAATACAGTTTCTATATTAACTCTCATTTTTCCACATTGTTCCTCATTAATCCACATTACTTATTCCACATTCCATTTATATGTGTACTCATCCAATCACCTCATTTTCCATCTCTTCACTTCAAATTCCTTCACATCACATATCATATATTCACATCCATATCCACATCCATACATCCACATCCATATCCACATTCACATCCATACATCCACATCTACATGCTTATCTCCATTTTCACATCTTCATTTATACATCCACATCCCATATCCACATTCATACATACACATCCATATCCACATCCACATCCACATTCACATCCATACATCCACATCTACCTGCTTACCTCCATTTTCACATCCTCATTTATACATCCACATTCCACATTCACATCTATACATCCACATCTACATCCACATACATACATACATCCACATCCACATTCCACATTCACATCTATACATCCACATCTACATCCACATTCACATACATCCACATCCACATTCCCCTTTATATAACCCCATATACCTTCACATCTAATCTTTTACATCACATCCATTCTCGCCCTATCACAACCCATATACATCTTATCCTATCACATACACTTCTTACCTCATCCCCCCATACACATCTTAATTCATCTTATCACCTCCTAACTTATTTCATAAGCATCTTATCACCTCTTATCACACCTCTTATCACATCTCTTATCACCTCCTAACTTATTTCATAAGCATCTTATCACATCTCTTATCACATCCTATCACATCTCTTATCTATTTATAGAATACAAGAGAATTCTTACATTTGATATAAAAATTTATCCATTATGCATACTTCTATGCATGAAATAAAAATGGTAAAAATAACACTTTTGATATAAAAATTTATCCATTATGCCTAATATTAAAATTCAATTTCTCCATGATTGTAATGAAATTCTTTCAATTAATCTAGGATGATAATTCCTAGAATATGGTAGGAAGTCCTCTTTTTATGCTTTGAATGAGATTATTTTATGCATAATTTTTATAAAAATTTTGCCATAGCTCCGCTGCTATGACTAATAAATCTCAATTTTTCTAAGAGATAATGCTTATCATTAAGAAAATAATTAAAATAATCTCTAATTGGATAATGGATTGAATCATTAATATACATAAACTAAAAGCATAGAAAAAAGCCATTAATTTGGCCTCAAGCATAGCTTAATCTTGGGTTAAGGAAAAGCTTTATGAAAAGCTTGATTTGGATTGAGAACGGTTCATGAGTATGACCATTTCTTGAGTGAGAGAGAGAATTTACATAAAAATCATTAGAATTTAAACATAAATGAAAATTAACTTCAATAGCATTATGTAACTCTTCACTACTATTCAAACTTCAATAGCATAAAAAAAAACCATACCAATTAAACTTCTCAAGCTTGAGAGGGGTTGAGAAGAGAGAAACATTGAGAAATTATAGAAAGATCAATATTCACTAATTACCTTACAACTTGCTTGATTCTTTGTTCACGGTAGAGGCCCCCAACCAATCAATTGGTTAAGTATGTTGATGGAGCCACTAATGGGGATTGAAGAAAGAGGGAAGCTCCAAAAACTAGTGAATTATTAAATGAATTCACAGTTTCTGGCTTAGGTGAAGTAGAGTAACGATGCATAAACACTATATATTTTTCAACAAGGGAGAGGCTTCTATTTATAGGAAAAATTGAGCTCCTAACCAAACAAACTGATTCTAGAATTTTCTAAATCAGTTTGGTCAATATTTGACCATTTTTAGGTCAGTTAAGCTAACTTTTTGGAACTAGACTTAAATGAGGAGAGAGGAGAGATGAAATATCTCAATTTTTATGAGTTTAAAACTCATTCAAGCATGTGAAATATGCACCTCCTTTAAAGAACTCCCTTTCCTTACATATGTCATATTTTTAATATTGCTCATAGTTTTTTACTAATAAACCTTGTACATTTTCAACTCTTCATCTTATGTGAAATATGCACCTCCTTTAAAGAACTCCCCTTCCTTACATATGTCATACTTTTAATATTGCTCATAATTTTTTTACTAATAAACCTTGTACATTTTCAACTCTTCATCTTATGTGAAATATGCACCTCCTTTAAAGAACTCCCCTTCCTTACATATGTCATACTTTTAATATTGCTCATAATTTTTTTACTAATAAACCTTGTACATTTTCAACTCTTCATCTTATGTGAAATATGCACCTCCTTTAAAGAATTCCCCTTCCTTACATATGTCATATTTTTAATATTGCTCATAGTTTTTTACTAATAAACCTTGTACATTTTCAACTCTTCACCTCATGTGAGCATTTACTCATTTTTGGGTATTTTCTTTTTACAAGTTGGATTTATCTCCTCCCTACACATGGATTGATGCTATTGGTCCATAGGAACCTTAATTGGACCATAGTCTAAAGATTTCTGAAAATCTAGACCCTTAGGCTAAGGTTCTTTATAGCTATTTTCAATTAATTCCAATTGCACATTGGAAAATTCTTTTTGAATTTCTGTTTCAGGGGAACTCATCTGAATTAGAAGAGATATTTTTCTATCCAAAAATATTCAAAATCTGAATATTCTCTCTCTAGAATATTTTTCTCTCTCTAGGCTAAAACAGATAGAAACAAGGTCTTTATATTTCTGAAGAGGGATTGATTACAGGAAAAGATACTAGACATCAAAAAGGGGGTGGGGGAGGAATCTTACATTCTACCCCACTTAAAAAACGCGAGATGTCCTCATCTCGCAAACTGGGATAATTTCGCAAGATGCACGAATTATGAGACTTAGAGAAAAATTTAAATCAGGATTAACCACCAAGAAAAAGTCTCAAAGAGAGCAAGATTCAAGATAAGAACAAGATTTAAACTTTATTCATTCTCGAAACTTATACAGTAAAGATAGAAGAACTCTTTACACTTCCATAAGCCCGTCCATCATATGATCACAAAAGCAGCACTCACAAGCTGCACAAGTATAGGGTAACTCATCTATGGGAATGATTCTGCTGGTTATTGCCGCACCTATCTCAGTGGTATGAGGTGATCTAACAAAAGGACCTCTGAGAGGCAAGCCAAAAACGGGATAAAGGCATATCTTCTCATGAGGAAGAAAACATGCCAGTAAGAAGACCCGCTCAGAAAACCCAAGATGCCTTGATCTCATGACACAGTAATATCGGGGACCCAAACCCAAAGATTCAATAACCATGGCCAAGCGGACATTGTTACGAAAGTGCTGCTGACCCCAGGGTGTTACCCTAGTTATGTTTTGATAGGTCCGCCATTTGGTTTGCGCTACAGAAGTTCCCAAGTGAGGGAAAAGTGAGCGCTCATACTGTTCTATAAAATCCTTCTTCACAGACTCATTTGCGTCTTGAAGGTGAGGAATCATTATGGATAAAACTAATTCTTGTTGCCAAGCCATGAAGGAGATTAGGAAGAAAGGAGATCGATGGGAGTAAGATTACTGTGAGCGACAAGTAAAAGTTACGACTTATATAAAGGAAGGAGCTAGCGTAACTTAGAAGCCAACGGTAACTTGCCACTGAAGTTTTACCGTCTTTCCATGATTTGGGTTTGACACATTTTTCTATAGAAGGCATTAAGAATTTTGAGATGAAGAGATAAAAGAAGCTTGTAGGCTAAGTCACCTACTTTCATTGAATTCAGATATAAGGCTCACAATATTTGGGGGATAACTTCATATACTCCCCAAGAGAAAAAGAACTTCTTTTGGGCCGTACTCGAATGAAGACCAAAACCTTAATATCCAAAACATCGATTCTCACTTCTGAACTCATTGTTCTGAATCCTTAAAACAGGTGGGACTCTTGAGAAGTATTCTAGGAAAAGGGTCTTCCTTTGTTAAACAGAACTTTCTTTTATTTTAGAGAGGGAATAATTATAAGATCAAAAAGGGAGATTCTTACTCCTGTATACCTCGAAGGCTGGGGAGGAATCTTACATTCTACCCCACTTAAAAAGTGCGAGATGTCCTCATCTCGCAAGGTAGAGGACAACTCTTTTTCTTAACATCCAATTTTATTTTGGGGTTCCTTATATTCTGGTCAACCCAACAGAACACTGGGATAAATATCCCTTATATAGAACTCATCATTAATATTCAGATCATATCATTCATATCTTTAACATGATAATGGTCCATTAGACCGAAAAATTTCCTTCTGAACATTCCTCCACGAGAATTTCAGTCAAGCAAGTTCTCAATTTGTCATCCCTTAACTTGATCTACTGATCAAGTGTTAATAGTAACAATTTGACAGCACAACCCACTAATCTCATAGTGATTTGTTGAATTCATTATCATCATTCCAGTTATGAATATCATCACTGGGACTCGTCCCATTCATCCTCATTGTGGTTTTGTTCAGATTTTTATATTTCAACTAATTTCAGAAATCATCATTTTTCAATCAGAATTTTCAATCAGAATCCAATTCAATTCATCAATTCTCAGACAGAATTAAAAATCATATCAACCACATTCGAATTCATCATCTGGATAGCATTAACGCTTATAATTTCAAGTCTTAGATTTACTCGTATATACTGTCAGTAAAGAGCTGCAGTATACTCTCGGTATATACGGGTAGTCGTGGCTCTTGGAATTATAAGGTAAATACCATCATGTCTAGGCCTCAAGCAAGTCAGGGATTCTATATAATTGCGGTACTTCCATCTGAAGACCCAATTACCAAATTACGAATTTCAGTTTGAATATCAAATTGTATGAATTATATCACACAATTACAACCTTTTTGTGCTTCTTGATAAATTTTTGACATATTTGTCTTCTCAGTTGATCTTTATTAACCAAATGCTCTGATACCAACTGTGAGATCCCGATCTCCACCGCACAACGGATTCGGGTTACTAGCAGCGGAAGTAGCACATCATGCGTGGGTAGGGGTCTCACACTCGGGGCCTCGCCCACGGATATCCGGACAAGAGACTAATCCGTCGGTTTGTCCAAAACCGAAACCGGAAAAACTTCCTTTACCCGGAAAGCATGGGCAATTCCACCAGGATAACTCTTTACTCTAACGTAGTCAAGATCATTACGGATCAACTGATCTGACTGCACCTTTAACGGTACTTGGTCAAATCAAGGAAGAAACTTGCACTTGGATCATTGGGATCAACGCTTTTTTCCCCATCAAGAGGCACAGCCGTTGATTC
This sequence comes from Cibotium barometz, assembly GCF_041138505.1. Lineage (NCBI taxonomy): Eukaryota > Viridiplantae > Streptophyta > Polypodiopsida > Cyatheales > Cibotiaceae > Cibotium > Cibotium barometz. The sequence continues at coordinate 22,481,321 of NC_141054.1, forward strand.
CTATCCATAGAACAATTTCTATCCGGGATTTACTTCATCTATCGTAATAATAGAAATTAAATCTCGGTTTACGGATCCATCAGTCCAGCCTAACCCCATCCGATCCCATGGGTTAGCCAACCGCCCAACCACTGTAGTGATGGGATCCAATTTGGAATTTGGTTAGGTTTTGTCCCGGGTACCAAGGAAAAGAGTTCCAAGGCCCCCTAGCCGGAATTTCATGCAAACATAAAACTAGCCACACCACTTACACACCCAATATGAAAATTGCCTTTTTCTTAACATCAGCTAACTTTAAAACAATCCTTTAATGAAACCATAGTACCACTGATCACAATCTCCCAATTTATCCAGTTGATTCATAATTTCCCATCATTCCTTCATCAGAGTATCTATGGCATCATTGGCAACTAGAACGCTCACCACCTGTCCACACAGAGGCCGTTTCCATAGTTCCTAGCCCATAATACTCGGCAATATAATCACTTATCAAGATGGACTCTCGTTGAAGATCAGCAAGATCAACCAACAGATCCATATAAAAGAGCCATGGACTCATCCGTTGAGGACCAGCAAGGTCAGTCAACCAGATCCATGCCCGGTTTCACAAAACAACTCTTACTCCTTGTTCCAATATCTTCCTCGACGCACGCGTGGGTATCCTAGGCGACCCAGAGCCCGAGCACCGTATGGTCAGCACCCTCTAGGATCCTTCGCAGGTGACCTAGCGCTTCACTCATAGGCCGCTTCCTTGGTCCCTCATCCACCGTACCGGAAGCTCACCATTTTAATCGAACCGAGGCTGGTCAAGACCTCGGTCGACCTTGCTACGCGAGACGTCCTCCATTGACTCTCCGTCAGCAGTTGCAACTTTATCAGTTAGGTCTCCACGACCTTAATCACAAGACGGTCAAAATGCTTCCCCAGCATTCTTGACATAAAACAGCCATTTACAAACAGCATTTACAAACAGTTTACAAATACAGTTTCTATATTAACTCTCATTTTTCCACATTGTTCCTCATTAATCCACATTACTTATTCCACATTCCATTTATATGTGTACTCATCCAATCACCTCATTTTCCATCTCTTCACTTCAAATTCCTTCACATCACATATCATATATTCACATCCATATCCACATCCATACATCCACATCCATATCCACATTCACATCCATACATCCACATCTACATGCTTATCTCCATTTTCACATCTTCATTTATACATCCACATCCCATATCCACATTCATACATACACATCCATATCCACATCCACATCCACATTCACATCCATACATCCACATCTACCTGCTTACCTCCATTTTCACATCCTCATTTATACATCCACATTCCACATTCACATCTATACATCCACATCTACATCCACATACATACATACATCCACATCCACATTCCACATTCACATCTATACATCCACATCTACATCCACATTCACATACATCCACATCCACATTCCCCTTTATATAACCCCATATACCTTCACATCTAATCTTTTACATCACATCCATTCTCGCCCTATCACAACCCATATACATCTTATCCTATCACATACACTTCTTACCTCATCCCCCCATACACATCTTAATTCATCTTATCACCTCCTAACTTATTTCATAAGCATCTTATCACCTCTTATCACACCTCTTATCACATCTCTTATCACCTCCTAACTTATTTCATAAGCATCTTATCACATCTCTTATCACATCCTATCACATCTCTTATCTATTTATAGAATACAAGAGAATTCTTACATTTGATATAAAAATTTATCCATTATGCATACTTCTATGCATGAAATAAAAATGGTAAAAATAACACTTTTGATATAAAAATTTATCCATTATGCCTAATATTAAAATTCAATTTCTCCATGATTGTAATGAAATTCTTTCAATTAATCTAGGATGATAATTCCTAGAATATGGTAGGAAGTCCTCTTTTTATGCTTTGAATGAGATTATTTTATGCATAATTTTTATAAAAATTTTGCCATAGCTCCGCTGCTATGACTAATAAATCTCAATTTTTCTAAGAGATAATGCTTATCATTAAGAAAATAATTAAAATAATCTCTAATTGGATTATCAATCCATAATGGATTGAATCATTAATATACATAAACTAAAAGCATAGAAAAAAGCCATTAATTTGGCCTCAAGCATAGCTTAATCTTGGGTTAAGGAAAAGCTTTATGAAAAGCTTGATTTGGATTGAGAACGGTTCATGAGTATGACCATTTCTTGAGTGAGAGAGAGAATTTACATAAAAATCATTAGAATTTAAACATAAATGAAAATTAACTTCAATAGCATTATGTAACTCTTCACTACTATTCAAACTTCAATAGCATAAAAAAAAACCATACCAATTAAACTTCTCAAGCTTGAGAGGGGTTGAGAAGAGAGAAACATTGAGAAATTATAGAAAGATCAATATTCACTAATTACCTTACAACTTGCTTGATTCTTTGTTCACGGTAGAGGCCCCCAACCAATCAATTGGTTAAGTATGTTGATGGAGCCACTAATGGGGATTGAAGAAAGAGGGAAGCTCCAAAAACTAGTGAATTATTAAATGAATTCACAGTTTCTGGCTTAGGTGAAGTAGAGTAACGATGCATAAACACTATATATTTTTCAACAAGGGGGAGGCTTCTATTTATAGGAAAAATTGAGCTCCTAACCAAACAAACTGATTCTAGAATTTTCTAAATCAGTTTGGTCAATATTTGACCATTTTTAGGTCAGTTAAGCTAACTTTTTGGAACTAGACTTAAATGAGGAGAGAGGAGAGATGAAATATCTCAATTTTTATGAGTTTAAAACTCATTCAAGCATGTGAAATATGCACCTCCTTTAAAGAACTCCCTTTCCTTACATATGTCATATTTTTAATATTGCTCATAGTTTTTTACTAATAAACCTTGTACATTTTCAACTCTTCATCTTATGTGAAATATGCACCTCCTTTAAAGAACTCCCCTTCCTTACATATGTCATACTTTTAATATTGCTCATAATTTTTTTACTAATAAACCTTGTACATTTTCAACTCTTCATCTTATGTGAAATATGCACCTCCTTTAAAGAACTCCCCTTCCTTACATATGTCATACTTTTAATATTGCTCATAATTTTTTTACTAATAAACCTTGTACATTTTCAACTCTTCATCTTATGTGAAATATGCACCTCCTTTAAAGAATTCCCCTTCCTTACATATGTCATATTTTTAATATTGCTCATAGTTTTTTACTAATAAACCTTGTACATTTTCAACTCTTCACCTCATGTGAGCATTTACTCATTTTTGGGTATTTTCTTTTTACAAGTTGGATTTATCTCCTCCCTACACATGGATTGATGCTATTGGTCCATAGGAACCTTAATTGGACCATAGTCTAAAGATTTCTGAAAATCTAGACCCTTAGGCTAAGGTTCTTTATAGCTATTTTCAATTAATTCCAATTGCACATTGGAAAATTCTTTTTGAATTTCTGTTTCAGGGGAACTCATCTGAATTAGAAGAGATATTTTTCTATCCAAAAATATTCAAAATCTGAATATTCTCTCTCTAGAATATTTTTCTCTCTCTAGGCTAAAACAGATAGAAACAAGGTCTTTATATTTCTGAAGAGGGATTGATTACAGGAAAAGATACTAGACATCAAAAAGGGGGTGGGGGAGGAATCTTACAGAAAAAAGGAAGGCTCGAATTGTTGTAGATCCAGAGCCACAAGTTGCGACGGCCATATCTGCTATAGCTAATGAAGAGGCCCAATCATTATATGTCAAACAACCATACTATGATGTCTTGCAGCACTTGAGGAGTCAGTGGATCTTCAATAATTCTCCGTCAAGGCCAGCATCTGGAGTAACAGAGGGCTCATCATCTCGTGTAGACTGGGATGTATGTCCATATCCCTTGCTCTCTTATAATTATATGTTTTGAAAAAAATACTTGATTTTGATCTTTTTTCTTTTATTTCTTTGCAGAAATTTTTACGAATGGCTAGAATTACGGTGGGAGCATCTTTCATTTCAAAGCAGTCTCACATGGTCATTTACTCTGATGAAGTTTTCAAAGGCTGGCTTGAAATCATGGAGAAGTAAAACAAGAAACCAACTGCCACAGTTTTCAGATGTCTTGCTGGGCTAGATGAACAAGAAGTCAAACAAATACAATCAGAAATCAGGTCTGGAAAAATTGTTCTTTCAAAGGGTACTAAGGATGTAGATGTGATTGACATGCCAGAGCGTATCAAGCAGCTCAAGCAAGATAAAATTATTCAAGATGCATTGCTTGTAGAGTTCAACACTCTGAACAAGGACAAACAATGTCAAGATTGGTCAGAATTGACTATCACCTATAGCATCAATGAGGTTGTATACTCAGTTCTTTTGAAGTTATGTGATATGTATATAAAGTCAAAGCTACAGGTTGGATCAAAGAAGATTGATTTTCCAGTAGAAGCAAGGCAATATGTGGAGTGGAATATCAGCCTTAGCAAAGAAAGTTCAACCTTGTCCTTGGATCTTCCTTGGTGTATTTATGCTGTGAGTCTTCCATTCGACGGGAGTTACTACTTGAAGCGCCACCTCAACAATCCAATTTCCATTGGGTTATGTGTTCTGGATAACACTGAAGATTTGGGAAGAAATATGCATTGGGATGTGGAATCATTTTGCAATCTTTTGAACGGCATTATGATCATTACAGCAGCTGGTAGATCTTTGCCATCCCAATATGTGTTGCTTACCTTTCTAAATATTACAGATTTTATTCACTTGCAAAATGCTTTAAAAAATTTAAGTGGCATAGCAAAGGAACAGTATAATGGGGCATTGCATTTTCGACGTGACAATCGATGCATTGGTGCAATAGAGTTCTTCACATCCTTAGTGTTTTTCAGCAAGGGAGATGCCTTTCAAGGACTAGCAGATGTTCCTGATCCAGGTACACAAGCGACAATATTGGATACTGGACTTCTTGATATAGATAATGAAGATGTTAAAACTATCCCAGACATTGAGTTTCTAAGAATCAAGAAGAATCTTTTGATCAAGCAATGTATTCGATATATTGCAAAGAAGGCTGCAAGCTTGTTGATCTTTTCAGTAATGGCTACATCATCGAGCTAGGGCTAGCACTAAATAAGGAAGTGATTTGCCTAGTGGAGAGTATTGAAGATCAAAGAAAGATGGGAACAAGGCTTCTTGACTTTGCAAAGTCAAGAAATGAGCAACCAGTACCGCCTATTACTAACAATCCAAGGAATACCACGGAAAGATCGAGCCATGGTGAAGTTCGTTCAGCTCAAGATTTTTTGGATTTTGAAGACAGTATGTAACTTCTTAATGGGCTTTCCTTGTATCTTCAATACTTTGATTTGGTGATGTTTTGACTTGTTATATCCTTGGTTCATTTTTTAGTAGTATTTTTATAGCTCTCTCCAAATTGGGCTTTGGAATCTAGAATCACCAAGTTATGGATCCTAACATGTTCATTGACAAATTCACTTTTTACATAACCAATTGGTGAATTTGGAAAGCCTACTTAGTGGTCGCACAATGGCCAGTTGGTGAATCTGAAAATCTTGCTTATAAATCTAAGATGATAGAGCTGGAGATCCTCTCATTTACTTCAATCCTACCCTGTGGTAGATCTAGATTTCAATAGGTCTACAATTTGGTGGAGCTAGCTAGCTCTTCAAAGTGGTGGACCAAGAACCCATTAAAGTCTAGCTACCTCTTCAAAGTGGTGGAGTTAGGCCAATGCACTCCCCCAAAGACAGTTTTTGCAGAGCATCCATTTAAGTCTAGATCTACCATATGGTAGAGCTAGGCCAATGCATTTCTAGCTCCACCACATGGTAGAGCTAGTTCAAATGCAATTCTAGCTCCTTGGTTCTTGTCACGTGCGAGGAGCTAGAACCCATTGAAGTCTAGACCTAGAACCTATGGAAGTCTACTGGCTCCACCCATAAAGAAGCTATCTTGATCCCCAACTCAACCACGTGGTAAAGCAAGACTTATAAATTTCAGCTCTACCATATGAAAAATCTACAACATCTAAAATTTTAGCTTTACCATATAGTTGAGCGGTTTTGTGTTTCTCACCTCCACCTACTCTTGGAGCTCAAGAGTGGATCTCAAGGCCTACTTCCAACAAGAGCTCCCTTGCAAACTGGCTCTACCAAACGGTAGAGCTAGAATAATGGGTGTATTTGGAAATCCATTTTAAACCCTCCAATTCTAGAGTGAGTAACTAGAATTGATAATTGGTATCCAAACATGATTTCCTTTTAGATTGCACCAATAAACATGTGTTAAGAGTGAGTGTTACAATTGTAAATTCTTTTAGTTTGAAAGATTGTTGAGTCAATGTTACTTTTTTTTCTTTTAGATCCCGAAATTGAGATAGTAGCACCAAGTGAAGTAGCTACGGAATGCCACAATCAAACTGTGGATGAGAGCTTCTCCCACACATTCAGTGATGTCCATCCAGAAGGTTTAAAGACAAATGCTGACAATGAAATTGGGGTACCTAAATCTCCAACAAATGAAGCAATGGGTGAGAGTTTCCAGCCTGAAGAAGAAGTACCAAGAAGTACCGACACTGCTATCTCCAAGAAATCAGTGTTGACAATTGTGTTGGACCTGAATGGTCTACTACTGAAACGTTGTCAACAACAACCATCTTCAATACATGAAACTATTCAAATGGATTCAAAACAATATATTGTACTAAGGCCAGGATGTATCCAATTCTTGAAGATTTTATTAAAAAATATTAATGTTGGGATCTGGTCAACAGCGACAGAGAGTAATGTTCTTCAAATATTGAGAATATTACAAGACAGAGCAGGAGAGATATTGCCTTTTTTTGTAGTTTGGGCTCAAGAGGCTTGCGAGAAGGATAAAAGTGGTAAAATAGCTAGACCTGATAATCCAACAGTTCAGGCAATGTTCAAGCCATTGTCAAAAATTGCTTCATGTTTTGATTGTGATGCTCGTAGAACGGTTCTTATTGATGACTCTCCATACAAGGGATGTGCTTCTCCTGATAATAATTGTATATATCCTGCAAAGTTTGATGAAGAAAAGATGGTCGACAATATTCTCATTGATGAGCTGCTCCCTTACCTATTGCAGCTTGATGAGAGTGAAGATGTGCATGAGATCATTGGCTCTAATCGCTACGGACAACCTCCAGTATCCAATGAAAATGAATACAGAGGTGTGGTAGATTTTTGGAGAAATCGCAATTTAAATTGGTCACAGAAGACAATCTACACTGATAGGCTACCACTATCAGAGATTATACAAAAGTATGTCGACAATCAAGAGGTATTAGCAAGACAATATGAAAACAAAAGAGAAGAGATAATAGAAATTATGGCAAAAGAACGAGTCAGTATTGCTAGCATGAGGGGATCACAATTGATTTCTCTAGCTAGAAAATTGGGTTCTACCACAACGCAGTTGAAGGCAGCCAATGCAAGGGCTTTCATAAACAAGGTGTTAAATGAGTACAATCTTCTCCAACGGGATAGAAATAACTAAGGTACTACCCAACATAAATAATAATTATAACTAAATACATGATTTTATACAACAATTGTGTATTCACAATGAAGAAACTTAATTTATGATGGTTTCTTGCAAATTTATTTCAAGGATATTGTTCCAAGGAGTATTCACTTAAAGAAGCCATTTGTCACCAAGGATTGTATTCTTTTGGAGGATTTTTATCTTTTTGTAATCATGAATTGACAAGAAATTTTGTCTTATTTTTAAAGTAGTGGCAAATGTATTACTCTTCAAATAATTTTATAAATGTTGGAGTGTACTCTACTATAAGGGGCCTCCTAATTTGAAAATGTATGGAAGCTTGATCTTTGTCTTATGATTTTAATTCCTACATATATGGACTATGGTAGAGCTAGATCAATGCCTTCTAGCTCCACCTCATGGTAGAGCTAGACTTCAAAGCATTCTACCTCCACGACATGGTAGAGCTAGACTTGAAAGCGTTCTAGCTCTACCATATGGTAGAGCTAGATCAATGCATTCTAGCTCTTCCAAATCACCACACATGGTTGAGTTGGACTTCAAACCATTGTAGTTCTACCATGGGGTCTATCTAAAATATTTTGATACAGCTCTACCACGTGCTAGAGCTGGACTTCAAATATTATTTCTAATTTTGCCATGGGATCGAGCTAGAATACTTTGGTATAGCTCTATCACATGGTAGAACAAAATATTCTAGCCCTACCACATGGTTGGGCTAGAACAGTGCATTCTAGCTCTACCACGTGGTTGATCTAGATCAATGCATTCTAATTTCACCACATTCTGATATCTGCTAGCACATTTTGTCGTGTCTTTTTAGAATCAAATGGAAAGAGTCTTTGCATCTTGGGTCATTTTGTAATGCAACAAAAGTCAACATTTTAGAACAGTATATAGTTTAATGTTAGCGTGCATAGTCACATTTGTTTTGTAATTGTTTAAAATCTATCTTTGCATAAAAGTAGTTGTAACATGCCTTCCCCCACATGCCAACCTTTATCATTAAGCATGCTCATTTTTTTCCAGGTCATGTGATTGATTCTAATTGGCAGAGGCGACTTCTTCGTCACAGAGCATTAGTACGTCACATGTCCAAGAAAATCCAGAGTGTACGAAGACAGTTGGTTCAGCGTCGTCTTGACCGTCTACGGGAAATTGATGCAAGGTTGCGCTTTGTGCATCCCTCTGAGGGGGTTATCATACTGACATGGTATTCGTCAGACCCAATATGCGTACCCCTATGCAAAGAGGGTGATAGGAGGGCTATTATTCTAAACCTTAATGGTTTGTTGTGCCATGTTGTCGAAACCCAATATGAGGAGAAGGATCCTCCTTACAGCAACGAGTTGGTAAAATACCCAATTAACCAATATCGTTATGTCCTATGTCACAAGGATGCACATGAGTTCTTAGATTGGTGTATTCAATTCTTTTATGTTTTTATTTGGAGCGCATGTAGGAGAACTAAGCTCTCTGGAATAATTGACACAGTATTTCCACAACAAAAGCCCAAGTTTGCAGGTGTTCTCTCACAAGAGCATTGTTCAAAATCCCCATGGGTTGTGCAGAATAGACAAGTTTTCTTTAAAAAGCTTGAGACCTTTTGGAGTCTCCATCCTTTGTACAACAAGAAAAATACATTGATAATTGATGATAGCTACTATAAGGTGTTTAAGAATGAACGAGGAACCTGGTTAATAGTCCAAGAATTATACCAACAACCTTCCAAGGAAAGGTATAGTTTTTTGAAAGAAGATTTAAGAAATTGGTTGTTTTTATGGGTACAGAATGAAGATCGGAAAGAGTATACATGGGATAATGCCTTTGAAGAAAAACCTAACCAATTCTCAGATGATGTGATGAAGAAATGGCTTGAAGAAGAGAAATTGGAAGTAGAGAATAGGAAAAAGGCAGAGGTGTGGAAGCAACAGCAGGAGGCTGATGCTGAGGTAGAGAGGCAGGAACAACTTGAAATTCAAAGAAAGCAAAGAGAGGAGGTTGAAGCTGAGGCAGAGAGGCAAGCAGAGAGTGAAAATCAAGCAAAGCAACAAGAGGAGGCATCATGAAAGTAATACACCACCATGAAGCTCATTTTGTTTGTCCATAATATAATCAAATGTAGAGGATGCAAGTATTTTGGCCTTTTTTTAATGTAATAAAAAGCCATATATTGAAATATGATATTGTAATCAGGCCTCTTATGGAGCATACTGTTCAAATGTTTGCCTTTGCAAAGCATTGAACAAATTCTAGCACAAGCAATAAATTCATGTTCATTTACAATGTCTTATTATAATTGAGTCATAAATGGAGTGCATCCTTCTCTAAGGGGACTCCTTTTATCCTTTTATCTTTTGGTCAAACTTTGCAAATTATTTTTTTTTAGTAAGAGTAGGTGAAGACTTTTAACTATCATTTTGACAAAGGTCATCCTACTGCAAGGAGACTCTTTCTATCTTTAGTAATGTTAATTTGTAGTAGTTGTGTATATAAGGAAACTTTCACCATGTCAAATTATAAATTCTTGTTTCAAATTATTTAGTCTTTGTTCATTACAATGCAGTCTTAAAATTGGAGAGTGCATCCTAGTCTAAGGGGACTCTCAATATACAATCTCTTGTATCAATGTTTTTACCTGGGGGTCTAGATTGAACAAATGGTAGATCTTGGTTCTTTCAATGCGTTCTTGCTCCACGTGGTAGAGCTAGCATTCTATATCTATATTTACCATGTGGTGGATCCACCATCCATTGAAGTCTAGCTGTATAATTTCATGGAGCTAGCTAGCTCCACCATGTGGTATCTTATTGAGCTCTAGCTCCACCATGTGGTGGAGGTAGCAGCCATGGTCTCTTCATGGAATTTTGGCCTTACCACATGGTGGAGCTAGTATCCATGTGTGGTAGACCTACTAAACCTTTGGAAGTCATAAAATACGACTATAATTTTGAGTCTATATCTACCGTTTTGGTGGAGCTTGCATCCACTGAAGTCTAGCTCTTTAATGTCCAAGTGGTGGAACAAGATCTAGAATGGATAAGTCATGGATCAAGAAATCCTTTTCAGCTCTATAATAGACAAGTGCTAGATGTAAAGTGAAGAGATAAAGTGTTTGACGTTGGACTGCTAGCCATGCTAGCTAGACACCTCAATATGAGCAACAAGGCAAATATCTCGCAACATTGTCCATTTCAGATAAATAACTACACGAGTTTTCTTCAAAAAAGTTCATTTCTTTTGGGGTCTCCATGTTTTGTACAACAACAAGAATAGATTGAAACTCGATGATAGCTACTACAATGTGTTCAACAATGAAGATGATAATCAAGATAATAATTGAGAGAATAATCTAAGTGTGTAATCTTGTGAGTACACAAAATGAACATGCTTAAAAAGAAGCTCAATACCTCATTCAACCAATAAACCCCCATGACACTAGTACATTTTGTTACTCCCTTTTGTAATTGAATGTAAATGGTCTTTGTAAATGGTCTCTATTATAATAAAATATAAAGGGTCTTTGTAATCTGGCCATCTTCGCGAGCGTGCTGTTCAATTGTGTGCCTTTTGCAAGGCATTGAACATATTTTAACATAAAAAAATAAATTCATTTTCATTTACAATGTTTTATTATAATGGAGTCATAGATGGAGTGCATCCTACTCTAAGGAGTCTCCTTTTATCTATTGACAAAGTGCATCATACTTTAAGGGGACTCTTTAGTAGAATAAGCTTCATCAAAATGAAATCTTTTAACCGTAATTTTGACAAAGTGCATCCTACTCAAGGAGACTCTTTCTATCTTTAATAATGTTAATCTGCACAACGATTGTATATATAAGTATAATACCTTCACCACCTCGATTTATAAAATCTTGTTCATTTTGTCTTGTTCATTACAATGAAGCTTTAAAATTGAAGAGTGCATCCTACTCTAAGGGGACTCTCAATATACAATCTCTTGTATCAATGTTTGTAATTGGGGGTCTAGATCAATCAAATGTTATATCTTGGTTTCTTATGGACTGTAGAATGGCCAAGTGGTGGATCTAAAAATCTTTAAATCCTCCTCAATGTGTTGTAGCTCCACATGGTAGAGCTAGCTCAAAATTCTAGCTCTACCATGTGGTGGAGCTAGAACCCCTTAAAATCAAAATTACACCCCCATGATACTAGCACATTTTGTTACTTCATTTTATAATTGAATGTAAATGGTCTTTGAATATGGTCTCTATTATAACAAAATATAGAGGATCTTTGTAATTTGGCCAACTTTGGGAGCAGACTGTTCAATTGTGTATCTTTGCAATGCATTGAACAATTTTTAACACAATAAATAAATTCATAGATGGAGTGCATCCTAGTCTAAGGAGACTCCTCTTATGCATCCACAATGTGCATCCTACTTTAAGGGGACTCCTTTTATCCAGCTATCTTTTGGTTGTTAATGCAAAAGTTTTATTATTTCTTTAGTAGAATTAGCTTCATCAAAATGAAAATTTATAATCGTAATGTTCACAAAGTGCATCCTACTCCAAGGAGACTCTTTCTATCCTTAATAATGTTAATTTGTAGTGGTTGTGTATATAAGGATACCTTCAAGTGGTGGATCTGAAAAATCTTGAAACCTTTCTATTTCTAAGATCAAGCTACTAGGTTCGATCTAGCATCACTTGATAAAGCAAACCATTTTTAAATTTTTTATACTAGGTTGAAGAAGGTAGATTCTAGATTAAATGCATACAATTTTTTAATGTGGGAATGGGATTTTTCCCACTTTACCTAATACGGTCTTCACACCTGTTTTGAAAGTAATCATCCGGATCAGAGGCAAGAAAATGACAAGAGTCATTCTGGACAGTGGTTCAAGGGTAAACATAATATCAGATAACTTTGCTACAAATCTAGGGATCACTGACATGCAACCCGCTCCATTCTAGATTCGCATGGCTGACTAGAGATGGGTCCGACCTTTCAGAATAATCAGGGAGAATAGATAGAGGTGGCAGGATGTAGCTTTATTTTTGTGTTTATTCTTCTCAAGATGACTAAGATAGCAGGTGCATACCCCATTCTCCTAAGAAGGCCTTGGCTCTAGAGTGGAAGAAATAAAGCATAACTGGGAGATGGACAAGATCACAATTACAAGAGGTAAAAATAAGGTATGCATCTCAGTGGCACAAAAAGACCGGAAAAGCCCGAGAAACCGGCCAATTCATGCAGAAGGCCTCAACTACCTAGAAGTGGTAGAAGATGATGAAGAAGAACAAATCTTGAAGGAGAATCTAGAGTTTCTTTCCATGTTTGAAGTAGACATATCAGATTTTCTTTCATGTTTGAAGTAGACATAGAAATGATTGTGCATAGGTATGACCCAGGGGTCCTTGTAGCTCATCCTAAGGTGATAGTAAATGAGGAAAGCACTGTAAAGAGGAAGAGGACATATCAGATTTTCTTTCATGTTTGAAGTAGACATAGAAATGATTGTGCATAGGTATGACCCAGGGGTCCTTGTAGCTCATCCTAAGGTGATAGTAAATGAGGAAAGCACTTGTAAAGAGGAAGAGGACACTCAGAATAATGTGGAAGAGAGCGATAGGCAGAATGGGAAAAATCCATGGAGGCTCTAAAATGGGAGGAGCTAAGCGCAAGAAAATAAGTATTAGAGTGCAAGAAGACGAGCTTAAGGAGGTGAACCTGGGGAATGATCAAGAACCAAAGACAATTAAGATTAGTGCCAAACTGAATCAAAATTTAGAGAGAGGCTCCTTGAATTTTTGAATTCCTATAAGGATGTCTTTTCTTGGAACCTTTTGGACATGAAGGGGATTGAATCCCAGATTCTATCATCATAAAATTAATGTGAAAGAAGATGCAACCCCAATTAGGAAGAGCAAATACAAGATGAACCCAAACTATGCCAAACACGTGAAGGAAGAGATTGACAAATTATTAAAGGAGGGATTCATCTATCCTGTGGATCGGGCGGAAAGAATGGGAAGTTTAGGATGTGTATTGATGACTACCGGAAGTTGAATGCTTCCACTATATTTGACCCATTCCCAATGCCTTTCATTGATTCCTTGGTGGATGCAGTAGCAAGGCATGAAACATATTCTTTCCTCATGGATGGATTTAGTGGGTACAATCAAGTGAAAATGGCCCACGAAGATAAAGAAAAATTTCTTTTGTAACTGAATGGGGAGCATTCACCTCCAATGTGATGACATTCGAGCTCAAATATTCTTCTGCTACATTCCAAAGGATGGTTCAAGAAATATTCTATGAATATCTCACCACCTTCTCGTTGAAGATTAGCAAGATCAACCAACATATCCATATAAAAGAGCCATGGACTCGTCCATTGAGGACCAGCAAGATCAATCAACCAAATCCATGCCCGGTTTCAAAAAACAACTCTTACTCGTTGTTCCAATATCTTCCCTGACGCATGTGTGGGTATCTTCGGCGACCCAGAGCCCGAGCACCATATGGTCAGCACCCTCTAGGATCCTTTGCAGGTCACCTAGCGCTTCACTCATAAGATGCTTCCTTGGTCCCTCATCCCCATGGTACCGGAAGCTCACCATTTAAATCGAACCGAGGCTAGTCAAGACCTCGGCCAACCTTGCTACGCGAGACGTCCGCCGTTGAATCTCCGTTAGCTCCGTTAGCTATTGCAACTTTATCAGTTAGGTCTCCACGACCTCATTCACAAGACGATTAAAATGCTTCCCCAGCATTCTTGACATAAAACAGTCATTCAAAAACAGGTCATAAATACAGTTTCTATAACGAACTCTCATCTTTCCACATTGTTCCACATCAATCCACATTACTTAATCCACATCCATTTCATATGTATTCCCATTCTTATCCAATCACATCATTTTCCATCTCATCACATCTTTCCTCATTTATCCTCATCAGATCTCATGCACTCGCATCTACCCATATCCACATTTCATCACATCATATTCATTCACATCTATCCCATTTCACATCACATCACATCACATCACATTCATTCACATCACATATCATCTATTCACATCTATCCCAATTTACATCACATCTCATTCATTCACATCTTGATTCACATCACATCACATCTCATCCATTCATATCCCATATTATTGATTCACATCCTGATTCACATGACATCACATCTCATTCATTCACATCACATCACATCTATTCACGTCCATCATATTCATTTACGTCACATCCATTTACATCCGTCACATCACATTCATTCATATCCATCACATTCATTCTCATCACATCACATCACAACACATCACATCACATCCCGATTCACATCACATCACATCTATTCACGTCCATCACATTCATTTATATCACATCCATTTATATCCATCACATCACATTCATTCATATCCATCACATTCATTCTCATCACTATCCCATCACATACATTCTATTCACATTACATCACATCCACATCATATCACATCCATCCAATCATTCACATGTATGATTATCCACATCTATTCATACATTCACATCTATCACTTCACATCCACATATATTCACATCACATCACATCCCCTTACATCACAACACATCTTATCCACATTCACATCCACATCCCTTTTTATCACATCACATTCTTTCACATACACATCCATATCCATTCTTTCACATACACATCCACATCCACTCTTTTACATACACATGCACATTCCTTGTTTCACATACACATCCACATCCACATCCATTCTTTCACATACACATCCACATCCACATCCATTCTTTCACATACACATCCACATCCACATCCACATCCATGTACTTCCCATCTCACCCTTTCACATATCCTCTCATCTCATCATTCACATCCACATCCATTTTCACTGCATCACATCTTATCACATTCATTCACATCCTATCACATCCCATTTACATCTTATCACATCCCATTTACATCTTATCACATTTGTTCCACATCCTATTCCCAGGTAATGTGCTTTGTAGCACCACTATCAGAATACCATACATCAGAGTCAACAAAAACTGCCAAACATGCATCATGTATAGATGGGTCATACTGGCAATACACGCTAAACGCCCATTCTGTATCCTGCACAACATTTGTAGAATCTGCATTTGTAGAAGCATCCGCTATTGTGGCTGCATTTGACTCTTTCTTCTTTGCCTCTTTAGCCTTTAGCTTAGGGCAAT